>NW_026562379.1:490916-798416 GCF_027474105.1 Poeciliopsis prolifica
CCAACCACTCGATCGCTGCATCGGGACCTTTAAACTGAAATTCATCCAATTCCAGTTACCAGACTATTTTTTGGTGCCAGTCTACCCTTAAGTAATTTGAAAGTTATTTTAGCTGGTTAGATACTGTCACCACGATAAAATAAAGTGGAAATAATTTTACTGAACACTATTAGTTGCACCTGAAATAATCAACCGAAATAGACAAACCAGCAATATGATTTTGTTGCTTCTCTGTAAATATACTTCCAGTTTGACAACAGACGGTATGCTGTTGTTGGCAGCTTTGCAAATGTCAGACGTACAAAAGTAAAGAATGCATGAGCAACAACCTGCTGGTGCCATCCTCACAACTGATTTCTCACTGTACTACTGGGTTTCTAAATGTCTGCAGCAACAGGTGACCCAAAAATATCTTTCAGACAGAATGTGTGGAAAATAATCCACCGTGCGTTCCCCCGCTGCTTGCACTTTTCCTCTGCCCACCTCAGTCTGACATGATGCAACAGTACTAACTTTTTAATAACAAAATTTGAAAACAAGACTAATGGCAAACAAGATCACATTGATTTACAAATGACCAAACAGGAGGGGGGACCTCGTCATGGTATTATCTGGTGACAAGTTGTGTCCAGTTAGTTGCTTTTCAACAAACTCACAAAATTTGATGATGTCGAGAAAATAAAAACAGAAGAAATCTGTTAGGGGCAAATAATCTCACACAGAACACGCATTTTACTTCTATTGTCAGAACAATTTACCACATTTTGGTGGGCATAGTTATCATTACATTCATAGTTAACATGAAGAGAAGTAAAAAACAAACAAATGAAGTCACAAAAATTAAATTCATGGCAAGGGTTAGGGCTAGCCTTAACCCTAACCTTAAAACTACCCTATTAACATCGGTTCATATTCAAGTAAAAAGTCAAAACAATTATCTGCTTTAAATGTCATTTAGCTTGGAAAAAAAAAAAAAACTTTTTTTCTTTTTTCTTCTTTGGCACAATAATCTTTCAGAAAATCCTCCTAAAATAAAATTTTCTCCAATCTGACCCTCAGTGGGTGTTTTAACCTCTGTCAAAAGAACGACAAAAGGGTTTGTGGAAAATAAATAGCCTCTCCACTGTGAAATAATAAGAGTCATACATCACACAGTGGTCAAATGATTTCACTTTACAGGTGAGTAAACCTCCTTTCCTTTCTAAGTGATTCTAGACTCCCAAGTCAGTAACATCCAGTAAAGCTTTTCTTTAAATCTCTCATCTTAGACACGGCTGAAATGAGAGGCCTTGATAACTGTCGTATGTGTTTTCTTGATTGCATACAATAAATAATAAAATTAGGTATAAATAGTGGGAAATGTATACACATAAATATGCACCGCATACGTGTATGCATACTTTTCACACACTCAAAACAGATTTATTTATTTATCTGTGTATTTTTGTTTATTTATTTTGGTAAATTTTACTAAATCAAAAATGAGTACAGGTTTTGTGACACTATTAAATAAAAGTACAAAATCATTACAATGGTTTTCAAAAAAAAACAAGTCCTGTTTGTTTTTTTTTTCTTTGTTTGTTATGGTTTCTTTTAAATTTTGCTATTGATTTTGCGGTTCTTTCTAGATGTTTACCACAGCAGTGAATTAGTTTAAAGATGTAACTTGACCAACCCATTGTCAATTGAATTAAGCAATGTCTCAATCAACCGATGTTATGGGCTCCCCAGAACCTTCAGGGCTTTTTTTCCATCAGCCCAAAATACACAGCTGCTGCTTTGGAAAGTGCTGTGTCTGCTGCGTGAACTATGAAGTCATATCTGTAAATGTGAGTAGAGCCTCATTAAATCAAATCTGCTTTTATAGGTTTCATAAAAACTAGACTACTTCACAGTGTGTGCAGCGTTTGATTACCACTCAAATGTGAAATTTTCAGGATTCAACAGTGCGACAGGCCTACTTTAGAAAATGTCACAGACTTTCTAAATTTGCCCCTCAAGCACCTTCAGTAGCCAACAGTTTAGTCAGATTAGTCTGACTGCACAACTGTCATGGTTCTTATCTGCAATTATCTGCAGGTGCAAGAGGCTCCTGACTGAGATAAAACTGAATGCCATGGAGAACCGATGATGATTGTCTATCAAAAGACACCCAAAACCCTTTGGTTTGTGTTCTCTGGAAAATTACTGCAGGATTCCACCAATGAAAGAAGAATAACTTTAGACTTCAAGCTTTGAGTTAAATCTTTTCTGTTCTCTTAAAGTGAAACGTACTATACCTGTTGAGATATAAAGAAATTATATAGCGAATCTTCAGTCATTTTAATGTTGGCTATATTTTCTTGTCATTTACAATCTAAGGCAACTTGCTTGCATTTTACTGAAGAATTTGGTCACAGTAACAACAAGGCTGTGTTTCCATCTTCATTAAGATGGATTGATTTCTTTTAAATGATAGTTATCTCCATGAACAGGCTTAAGTCTGTTACTTATTGTATTGTGCAAAAATGATACAAACATTTGCTCATCTCTCCAAATAATTACATTTGGGTGTTCAAATTACCTCTGTGGTTATAGGTGCATAAAATCCAGACAGTCAAATTGCTTCTGTCATTATTTATGATAGAACAGGTCACTGTCATGTGCTCAGGAAAATCCAGTAGTTAAAATGACAAGATAAGACCTCTCCATAATTCCCGTGGTTTAAAAAGAAAGTTGAGCAGAGAGCAGCTGATGTATCTGGTGACCCATCGCGTATTAAAACATCATTTCATAAGAATTGCACCCTCAAAAGTCACGGTCGGACAGTGGAGAAGGTGGGGAGTCGTACCGACCGACTCACAGATTACGAAACCACACACTCAAACAACAAAACAACTTGCAGATGTTTTTCACTCTGTGTGCCTGCCTGTGCAAAGAGTAAAAACCTTCTGGAGTCTAAATGAAGCTGGAAGCCTTTCACATTTGTTAAAAAACTGGAAATATTTTAAGGTTTTGATTCTAATGTTTTGCTTTAAAATTAATACAAGCTTTTTGTTCGACACCAGGATGTTCTCTCACTGATAAGAAACAGACACTGCAGTGAGAAACTGGACTTTTGGACTGCATAAAAAGATTATTGAAAGTAATCCTGAAGTATGTTATCAGGGCAACATAGCGTCAGTGTTTGTCAGTTTCAAACCCACAAAGCAATAATCACCATCTCCTATCAAAAACTTAATTTTCCCAGGCTGCAGAGTTCATAGCTAAACTTAAAGAAAATTCTCACAAAAGCAAAAATTTTCAATGTGCAAATGTTTTCAAAATGTGTGCTCACGATTCAGGACCATGATTGCAACAGACAAACAAGGTAACTCAGAGCACACAATGGAAATGAAAGTCGCCACACTGAGCTGGTCGGCCTGTAGTCATGACTCATTCTTTATAAATACTATGTGAAGGATTTCAAATCAACATCCAGTAATGATGACCCCTGTATGCAATTACAGCTTAGATGTGTTTGCCAGAAGAATGGGGGGGGAAAAAAACCCTGAAATACCACTTCATGTAGTGTTTTCAGAAGAGAAATACCAATATTGCATAAGAGATGAATGCTTCCAACTTTTTATGAAAAGCATGCTGAGCCTGGAATGCAGGAACGTCAGTCCCTAACGTAGAATTAAAAATGAGTTGAAATACTGCTGCTTGTACTTTCTTTACTCATTTTCATTCTGCTGAAAAAAAAACACAACAGAAAAATACGGATGGATAAAGGTAATTAAAAATCTTTTAAACTCCGCTCATTTTTAGTATTGGACTTACAGTTTCTGAATGTAATGTTTGCACAGCCTTATGTACTGGGAGCCACAGTGACAACATGAGGAGTCACCTTTGTTTGAGCCCTGATGTGTTGCTGATGTTTCTGTTAGCTCAGGCACTGTTTGCTGCTGGTTTCTGTGGTTTTGTACCACACTGAGCTTCGAGGGCGCCCCAGTTGAGAGAGATTAAGTCTTTGTCCTTTTATTTATAGTGCCATTGCTTCAAAAATTAAGATAAAATAGAAAATCATCCCTGCAAGAATTGTACATTAGAGGAAAAAGCTGAAAAAAATCACAGATATGAAAGTTTCATTTGAAAACTGAATATGAAGGCATACACGATGGACGTCAGGTGGACAGCAGTTCAGAAATTAGCTCTGGAGTCTCATTTTTCTTTTCTAATTTCAACTATACATTTTTGGGTAACACTTTATTTGACGGGTTCTGAATAAGACTGGCATGACAATGTCATAAACATGACATAACACCTGTAATGAACATGAGTAAGTCTTAATTTATTGTAGTTTTACTTTCCTTTCATCAGCCACAGTCCATAACTTTGACCATCTGCAGCCTGGTTGTATTAACCTTTAAAAATCATTTGCCATTTGTACTTTGATATTTGCATTTCTCTTCCTTTCAATTTGATCTTAATGCTCAGTTTCATTCTGAGTGATTTCAGATCTGTTAGGAGAGGCCAGGGCCTTAAAGTGAAAGTATATTTTCTGGTCACTTCACTGCTTAGGTGTGATGTGTTCCAGAGACAAAATAAGAGACACCATGCACATCAAAACAAGACCTTCATTTCTCTGTGGTCTAGTATTTATACCATCAAACTAAATGTAGTTTCTTTTACTGCTAGACAAGGATCAGTGAGGGCTTTTTTATTGTTTTATGTATATGCATCTTTATAAATAAAACTGCAATAAACTGTATGTATGTTTGTACCAGTTTTTGCTCTACATTTGCAGCAGTAACGCTTGATTTTTCCAATGTTTACTTCTTAGACAACTTTTCATAGATCGACTGCAGATAAAAGACACTTAAGAGATGAATATTGTCTATACATCACAATTTTGCCTTTGCCAAAATTTGCTCACGACCTTACATGCTCGTCCGTCTTTTCTGCGTCTAAAACATAAAACTTTGAGGAAAATGTGTCCATCCCTCATGTCCCTAACAGGCACAAGAGACAATCAGTTCCAATCTTTTCAGCAGTTAGAACACCATACCTGATCTTTGTGCAAAATCCAAGCCACTTTACAAGACAAACAAGCCAATTCAATATGTTTCAGTACAACTATGTGTCCAGTGCATTGAAATCCAGTTGATTGTGTAATGCAATTACAAAAAAAATGAAATCAAATCAAATGATCTAAGCTCAGTTGGTTGTAAAACAACTGATGATTCTGTGATTGCTGCACAGAATGAGCAGCAAGCTACGCGTGAAAAACATTATTTCCTACATAGTTTTTGCAAAGCAAAGAAAGAAAATAAAAAAATAAAACAAGCAGCAAGCCAAGAAAATTACAGTAATTTATCCCAATTTTTTTGACATGTTATTTCAAAAAGCAACCTGATTTTTCTTTCCTTTTTCTACAAAGTAAATCAGTTTTTCTTTTTTTTTTTTTTTTTTTTTTGCCAATGCCTGTTGTACAAACACTGATTTTGCTGTCATTTGATAGTTTTTAACAACATGTCGAAAGCATGACTATTATTCACTGGCAACATTACGCATCATTGCGTGAAACTACCCGATTAAACTACTGTATTTTATAAGTGAACATCTGACATTTTCAGCACTTTATTTGCCATTTGATGGCGTAAACTTCACATTGCTGCATTTCTATTATCAGGAGGTTTTCATTCATCTTGTTTTGGTTTTAAAGTCAGAAGATTCGTGATGTGTTTAATTTTCATGTCGACCGTTTCTGCGTGATGAGGCAATCTGTTCACTCCCACTTGCCTGCGTACAAAAGGGTAAATCTGTGTGTCACAGACAGTATGTGGTGACAGTTGGCTGGCTATTTGTAACAGCTTCAGAACAATGAACCCCTTAAAAGGAATAGGCTATGATATTGATGTCAATTATGAGCTAATTTGAGGTGTGAGTGAGATGGAAGACAACGATTTGGAGCTGGCAAAAAATTGAAGTATTGATGAAGAGTGTGTAAGTGGCGCACTTCACGTATAAAAGCACTACAGTTTCATGTGAAAGCAAATCAATAAGACAAATGTTTTCATTTAGAAATCACACATAGAGAAAGAGAAGGCTTTTCATTTGTATTCTCAGTCGGTTTTTCATCACCTGTGTGTTTTATGTTGTGTGACCACCATTTGGAAATGTGTGTGACAGTAATGATGTGTAAATCATATGCATGTGGTAAAGGTCTTTCTATCAAACATGCTCTTGAATCTTGCAGAAGAATTTGCTCTAAAAGCTTCATGAAGAAATTGTATTTAAATGTGTCTTCTAAAACAAAAAGACTTAAATGTAAACAAACAGATAATGATAAATTGCCTTTGAGAAATCCTAGAGATTAAATTAGTCTTGGTGTGTCTTATTATTCTCAGACAGCCAGCTGAGATTTCTGCAGCTTACGTTGCCATCTTGTGGATTTAATATTTTATTGTTCTCCTCTCGAATCTTTGGCCTCTTAAATCTCATTGTGATCAACAAAACACACAGTTCGCTTAGCACTGCAAATACAACAGTACAGTTTACTGGCTTTTTGACCCGTCATGCTGCTTGTGTTATTCCATGTGTGCTTTTATTGGTTTATTAGCAGTTTGTAACAATCCTTGTAAGCTCTTACGGAGCGTCTAAATTGTGAAAACTCAGTTACAAACTTATCAAGATTCAGCTGTAATCACTGTTTTGTTTGCTTATGCTGTTAGGTTACTTGACCATCTGATCATAACTATAGTTTACATGCTGATATTTTGCTGTCAGCCAACCTGAGGCATCAGATTGTAAAACTCTTCTCTGTAAAATGGTGGAGAAATAGCAATCGGTTCTTGACCTTCAGTTTTCCTGCTCTACACACTTTCCCTATTAGGAATTTTGTGTCTGTGCCTTTTCAATAGTAAGTAGATTGCAGTGTGATTAATTAAAAGATCGATTCTTGATTGCATTCATTACTGTTTCACATTGTCTCATATAAAGCTTAATTAAACATAATTGGTTTGGATTTAAAAAACCTAAGTAAACATTATTAAATCTCCCTGTCATTGACTTTGTTCATTGAGAAAAGATTTTTTCATTTTCTTTGGACAGGTTTCACATGAATTGAGAGAGTGATTGTGATATTTATCTGCATGCTTCAATAAGGTTTGCGATAGCTTAACGATGCTTCAACACAGAGACAACGCTTTGTATTTGAATTCTGCATCAAGCATATGCCAGCTGCTTCTTTGGGATTCAGTTGTTTACTGATAACTCAGTAAATCAACTGGTGTCACAGCATAAAGACTGAATTTTTATCAGAATTTATACAACACACATCAAAAAAAGCTAGAAATAGAGAACATATAAAAAATACTACAGGAAACAAATACAAATATTAATACAGATATCAATCAATAATCACTTATACTTTTAATTTCACACGGTCATGTTGATCAAAAATACTTGTTTAACTACAGTCAATCAGAAAAACAAAACTCCACTGAGAAAATATGCACATTTTCATTAAAATATATTCTACAATGGAAACACATTATGCCATGGAAAAGACTAAGCAGTAAGAAATAAAGTAGAAACGATATAAAAAGGACAAAAGTTTAGAAATAAATTCTAACTTCAAAATTCATAATAAAATATTAAGGTAATGGATATAAAAATATTTAGTAACTTGTGATTTTTTGTATGCTATTTTTTTCATAAATCATATAACACTAAAAGAAAAAAAAAAACACAGCAACAGCCCAACAAATTTATTATTTAAAATAATTTCACTAGCTTCAGAAATTTTACCGCTTTGTGACAGTTTGTTATTTTTTCAGGCTTGGTGGAATATTTTGCCATTTTGTCATAATGACAATAAAACAGCACACAGCAGAATTTGAAGTATGTATGAAAATAGTAACAGGTGAATAAAAATAATGAAGAAAGTTAACATATCATCAGGTTTTATACAAAATTCTCACATCAGGCTCACATTTTTCTTATTTTAAATGAACATAGTCAAAATAAAAACCGAATAAAATACATTTAGAGTTACTCACTGAACTACATGAAGAATACAAAAATTAACATGGCATTAAAAACGGAGTACAAATAAATGCCCCATTTAGTTACACTATTTTCTGCCAAAGACTTTTTTCAACCCATCTAAGGCCTCCTCTCTTGTGATCTTCATCCAGTCCTCTGGAAACTTTGCAAGCTCTTGCTTGTGTTTTGCTGCAAACTTCTCTCTAAACCTCACCAACACGTACCTGTAGATTCAAGAACAGAATCTTTATTTCTGATTGGATAAGTGGTAGCAAACTGTACATTTGTGCAATGCTCAGCAATGCTATTGTAAAGCTCATAAATAGTAAAAACAGACAATACCTCCAATAATTGTTGGCCTTTTGGCTGCTGAGGTCATCAGAAACATCGCTCCAGTTCTTATCTTGCAAAGGAAGATTTTTACATACCATGAATTCTCCGTATGAGTCCTCGCTAGTTTCTGAGCTACTGAGCTGAAATGGAGAACAGATGTCATGAGGCAGTATGCCTTTGGGTCGATGAAGCAGAGAGCTGTGTATCTCATGGTCAAGCTCTTTTTCATCACAAGGGGCCTTGCACAGAGGGCATCTTTTGTCACAGCCTCTCACTATTTGGAGAAGGTGGTCCTGCGGCAGAGTTGGAAGGTCATCGAGAGCCTCGAGTACATTCACATTTTGGTTGAACTCCTGACTGAGACCTAATCGCATTGTGGCCAGTAACTCTACTAAACACTTAACAAAGCAATCCCAATCTGTTGTGATGCTAAAGAGGGGACCATTTAGAAACTCCTTTTCAACGTTAATGTTTGCATCTTTCTCTAAAGTGAGACAGACTCTCTCCAGCAGTGGCTTTGTATCACTGAGCACTCCACTTGCACCTTCTGTTGTTTGACTTACAGCTGCCGCAATCTTCCCTACGACTTCTCCAAGTCTTTGTTGCTTTAATTTACCAAGGCTGGTTGAGGCAGCCAAGTGAGCAACCACTGTGTCATGAATCTTTGTTAGTCGGTAGTCTTCATAGAACAACAAATATTGTTCAAAGCTTTCAAAGCAATCTTCATTAATCAGGTCTTCCAGTATGCTTTGGTGGAAAGCATGTGGAGACTGATACTGCTTAGCTTTATCCTCAATCTCCTTTGCTATATTTATCCCCAATGACTGATTGATGTACGCTAACACTAATGGTTTGATGACCATGGATATGAATGCTTGGGCCACTCTCTGGCACTGATCTCGTTTCCTAAACTGGTAAATGAACTCTGCTGCGTACCTATTCTTGGTTTCAGATATATATGTCAGAAGTTCCTTGTCCTTGCCAAATCGGTCATGTAATTTTTGGAAATCTTGGCATGCTGCATTACACACGTGAATTTTTAAATCGACTTCAAAAGCTGATCGGATTTCTAACGATTTTTCTCTTAGACCATTTTCAATCATTTCTAACAGCTCGGTGATGTAGCTTTCTGAGAAATCTGCCGGTAAACTGCATTTAGTTGCACTAAACCTTTTGTATTCCTCTATGATTTTGTTCGCTACCTTTTGAGCCTCTAATTTTTGTTGCATATTGTTGTCTTCAAGCATGTGTTTCAACCGGCTGCGATATCCAAAATGTTCATCACATACTTGGAAACTGGAAGGCTGCTTTTGGCCTATGACATCAAGTTTTTCCATGTGTTTCTGGAGGCCACGACTGATTAGATTCTGCCTCAGAACCTCTGCCACCCTTGAACTAATGTCATCACTTTCTGAAGGCCTGAAGTCAAAACCGGACAACATCTTCTTCCACACACTCTCAAACTCCTCTTCCAGTTCTTGATCTTGGAGAAGAATATTGGTGGACTTGCTTGTCTCCACTAGTGCAGCCAGCTTGAACTCTTGCTCTCCTTTCAGCAATATTTCAAATTTTTCAATCTGTGACAAAGAACAGTGTGACTCAGTGATTGCCTCCAACTTTTGCTTGACCTCCTCAGATACTCTTTCCTGGAGTTTGTTCATGTTGCTCAAAAGCATAGGCATGAATGTTTCAGAATTCATTTTGAGATTTTCTTCTGACATCAGATAGCTTTCTGCTTTTGATTTGAGTTTGTGTACTTCTGATTTGACTTCCTCTTGCGCTTCTTTCTTCAACTCATTTAAAAGGGCATCTTGAGTAGTACCATCCAAAGCCTTTGTGGCAATAATTTTTGTTGTTGCCCCCGTTAACCAGTCCTCCATGTGTTCCCGAAGACCATCTTCCCATTGGGAAAACTCTGTGCAGAGCAATGAAAACACTAAAGCCACATTGATGTTCTGTAGACTGATGGAAAATGAATCACTTTTTACTGCATCCCACACCTGAGACAACTCTCCAATGAAATCGGACTCTTTGGTCTTGGTTGAACATCTCTTTAGCGCTCCAAACAGGGTTTCCTTAAGCTTTAGCACATCATTTGTGTATTGTTTATCAACTGTTTCAGAAAGAGACATATTAGGCCAAGGTCCTTTCACAAATGTGGTGCTGCTTGTATTTAATGCATGGTGATTGTTGATATCGCCTTTGTCTTCAGTCTGTAGCATCTTGCAAACATGCCTCAACTGGGACGCTTGTAACACAGCGTCTAAGCCCTCGTCTTGAACCAGGCGATTGCAAACAGGAAATACACCGCATTCTTTGGAGCGGAGGAGAGAACTGACCATGACCTTAAATGTCGTCTCAATCTCTTTGCCAGCATGAGGAGAAATGTTCTGGAGTAAAACATCACTTAATGCTATTGCAACTGTGGCCATCATATTGTCGTGAATTAACATATCCATTTCAATTCCTCCTGAAGCTAAGCCAAGACCTTCCACATCAAGTAACAAAAGAAGATCACAATCTAAGTCTTTTCTGCAATCATCAGGGAGACTTAGAACAGCCATATATACCCCTCTGTTTGTTCTTTTCCATCCCTCTTGGAGTTTAACACCAAACAGGCCGGATAGAACCTCAGCATTCCTCGCGTCATGACTGCCAAGGATCGTCAGCACTCTGGTCCTCAACTTCTCTTGACGTAGGGAGTGGTTGAGCTCTGTAAAGATGGAACCCAGCCAGCATAAGGGGATGTTTGATGCATCTCCGTCCATTAGTTCCAGTGGAACCCCATGGAGGAGAAGATCCACTGCAAGTTTGGGCAAACGCAACACATTCTGACTTCCACTCATATGTGTGAGCTCAAAAATCAGCCCCATCTCACGGAAAAAGTGTTCAATGCCTAAATTGTATGTTTTTGACTCAAGAGACTGTGAATGTAAGGCTTTAGCAACTTCACATGAATCTTTAATGTGCAATTGTTCCTTGTTAGAATATAATAAGTCTGGTGTGGACTCCAAATGTTCTGTGGCGTTTTCTGTATTATGCAAATGTTGCTCCTCCTCTTGTGTTGTTTTGCAGCACTGAACAACGTCTGATCCTTCATTGTTTACTGGCTGTTCTTCAGTTTCCTCTTCAGAATCAGTCCAGAAACTGTCACTATCTACACTGATATCAGCTTCATGTTCAAGGTTTTCTGTCTGTGACTCTGGGAAACTGTTTAGTTTTTCGGTTTGATGTAATTGAAGCCTCAATTTGAGCCAAGTCAGGAAATAAGTCCTCTGAATTTTATCCTTTGTGAGAAGAGTGTCTATAAAAATCTTCATAGCTGGGGTCATTTTGTACCTTTTTAACTCTGCCAAGATGTCTTTCTTTTCTTCTTGAAGTTGGGGTTCAGTTTCTTTTTCTGATTTTCTGAGTTTGCTTTCCTCCTTATCTATCTCTGCCAGTCTGTGCCACAAATGCCCCTGCAAAGGGAGTTGTTTCTGCTGGAATTCGACTGATCCCTCATCTAAACCCTTCAATATTTCCTCCACTGTGGCCATAGCTTTTTTGCAGACTGGGCTTTCATCCACATTTAGGCCAATATCAAATGCTAATTTTGCTGCTGCTTCAAGTGTAATGGGCTTCAGACTGTCTGGTACCCAACTTTTAAGGATTTCACAAAGCTTGTTTGCCACTTCCTCCTCACTCAAAGTGCTCCCTGAAAGCACAGACTCTTTGGGAAGCCACAAACATTCTTGAAGGCTCTGTCCACTGTACTCCATAGTTGTGTTCTCTTCTCCTTCTGTGCCGTAGACGTCAATCAGGATGAGCTTACTTGCCATGGCTTTGCAAGATTCAAGGAGTTGCTTTTCTTTCTCCTTAAAGTCACCACAGAAGATTATAAGAGCCGATGATGTTTGACATAAAAGTTTGAGACATCTCTCATGATTGCTGGCGTCACCTCGTAAATTAGAGATGACGAAAGGGGCTTGGTAAATATCTCTGTCGATATCTCCAGTGGGTAGATACCATCCGAGCTCTACAAGGCCGTTAGAGAGTCTTCGGGGAACTTGCCCTCCATCCATGCCCTTATGAATGAATGTGTTTTTGCTTGATTTAAGTCCAGTCAGAACATAGTTAAGCACTTGTGACTTAGAGACACTGCAATGGCCAAGTTTTATACATGAAATAATTGGCAAAGGTGTACTTGCCAAATTGCCATTTTGTACTCTACCGTTAGTAGATCTCCATTGGCCCAGAACAGCTCTTAACGGCCAGAGAAGGAACTGACTGGGTTTCTCTGGATCAGCGTTTGGTAGGACCAAAGGCACAGCAAACTTGCACTGCGTCATGCGCACAGCTATCTCCTGCTGCAGAAATGGGTCGGCAGACATAAAGACAGATGTGACCAGATCAAGAGGGTTGATAGCATTTGTGGTCTTTTCTTCAGAACTGCCGAGTTTTCCCTCTGGTTGTTTGCCATCCTCATTGAAAGGGTCAAGCTGGGTCTGGCAACAAGTGCTCCGGGCATCTTCACTAAGCAGCCAAAGACGTCTGAGGAAAGTATTTGGAAGATCTTTAAGTTCTAGAGGTTGTTTGTCCTCCAGAGTCCATGTGTTGATGTTTGACACTGATGCAGAATCAAGTTGTCTAGTACTATAGGCCTCAAGGCCAAGCTTATGAAGAATGTCTGCCTGGGCATTGTCCTTCAGAGGTCCTAGTAACAAAGAAACAAACAAAAACATTATTCAACATTATTCAAGGATGTAAGAACTGTATTTTAAATTGCACTTGTAATTTTGTGGATTTAAACATATTTTCAATAATATAATGTTTAGATCTATAATCTGTTATTCAACATAATAGGAAAATGTTGAATAACATAACGATGGCAGTTTGAATAACATTGTCATTCAAATGTTGAATAACAAATTAAACTCTACTGATTTAAATTGTGCATATTTTGATTTCAGACCTAGCAATAGACTGAATTTCTGTTGCTATTTTATATAAATAACATATGTGATAAAAAAAAAGGCATCATGTTCCAATCCTAAATATGTGCACCCTGCCTAGGGTTTTATGTCATCTTCTATTTCTGTCATAAGATGTTGTAATGGATCACATCAAACACTTTTGCTAGTGCAGCTGCGGTTTAAAGGGACTTTAATTAAGAAAATGAAAGCAGTTCAGATGCTACTTTCAAACTTTGCTGCTCTGTTACTTAGAGTAACACTGCTGAACACAATTTTTTTGTCTCTCAAAGTTAATGAAATGAAGTGGATCGCTGGGTTTTGGAGAACAGAAGTTCATTTGTAACAATTTCAAAACCGATTGATCGATGGGTGACTGAATTCTTCATTTCCAGTCACCAACCTGTTCCTGTGGTGGGGAATGAGGGTTTTCCCAGAACAATTGTGACAGAACTAGCCCCACTGTCTCCGCAACATTTGACACAACAGAATGAAAAAGTAGTTATCTAAAACGTTATTGAACCAATGTTCACCGATGCGAAAATATGTTGAAACAATCAATAATAATGTGATTCTATCCAAGCATATTTCTCCTGGAATATGCTTGGATATTCCAGGAGAATATCCAAGGGAACACATTTTCCTGTGTTTTCAGGCACAGGGAAATGGTCAGCCTACAGTAAATACTTGTCTGCTGTTCCTAATGGGCTGAACAGTATTCCATGACACAGCATCCCTAACGTTCTTGTGGCAAAGGAAATTAAAATAACTGACCCCACTGTTTACTCTTGAGGCTGAAATTTGAAGAAAGCAGAGACACAGTTGTGTGACTAATCATCCATTTTCCCTTCATCAGTTTATAAAAGTGTCATCCATACAAAGCTTCCCACTTGCCAGTATTGTAAAACTGAAAAAGACACATTCCTACATTTTAAACTCGTGTACCTTATGGAGTATAATAAGGTACAGAGAGATATGATAACATGCATGTTTCTGGAGGATGACACATTCAGACATTTGAATTCTGTTTAAACAGGTGCCCCAAATGTTAGCTAAATGTTAAAAAGGCGATATTGGTCTGTTTGGGTGAATGATTGGATTTTGCATGTTGAAAATAAAAACATTCATGAAATGGGGATTTTAACACTGGGAAATGATCGACTATTCAGGAGATTTAGAGCACAGTTTCTTGGAAGTATTTTGATATTGCTCACTTGAACTAGGCACTATAGAGTGGAGTGTAGTTATGGTTTAAATTTTACACCCATCTAATAAGTGACCTTTGTTTATTTTAGTGGGTCAACGTTGCACAATATTACAGTGCCAAGTGCATTGCTGCGGCATAAAATGGAGATGGAGTTCAGACGCCATTGTTGTTGGTTGTATCTTAAGTAAATGAAGGAATACCTTTTGCTTTGTGTACTTATGACTTTTAACCTCATAATTGTTGCTAAAATATTTTAGGCAATGATTAAAATCAATTTTGATGACAAGCTTTCCCATGACATCCCAGCTGGTCGTCTATTTCACAATAAGACTTAGACAAACTACAACAAGGCCGATTCATCACCTCAATTTGATGGCTAACTGAAAAGTACAAATATCTGGGGCATGCAGTATTTTTTTCACCTAATTTTCTTAACTGCAACATACAGGGCAAACGAAAGTTCAATAAACATACTTTTCTTTTTACTGCTTGGTTTTTTGGTGAGCTTGAAAGACATTGTGAATGCCTCTGGGTAGCTTCACTCTGTCTTAAATGAGGTTTTCCTCCCTCATCTGGCTCATCCGCTAGAGTCTGGGAAACTGGCTCGAAACCTATGAAAAAAGAAAAAAATCTAAATGTCAGTAAAATAAATACAACAGTAACCACAAGACAGTAAAAAGCTTTGTTTTATTTAGTAAATATGCAAATATGCAAAAGTGACTCAACATGCTGTCTCAAAGGAATGCTCACTTGATATGGAGATAATGCAGAGGGCCTGTTTTACTGGACTTTTATCTTCCTGATCTGCCTCTAACACCACATCTTTCTTCATATTTTACTTCTCTACAATCCAATCTCATCTGTTTCAAAGCAAGTGTGACATGCTGATGCAAAGACATTTTTTTAGCCAGACATAAAGATTATGAGACGAACAATGAAACCAGTTACTCAGCAAAGCGTTGATAAGAGCTGCTGCTCTTCAGGTTTTATTTGGCCTCTGAAATTGCACACATCTAGTGAGGAGGTCAGGAGAAAACATAAAAGTTAGTCATTCCTATTTATTGCACTTAGAGTACATATTTAATTTATTTTTTTGTCATTTTTGATTACAGAGAAGGAAAGCCGCAAATTCTGTGTGCCGGAAATTTAGGCCATTGGATTTAATTGACCAAAAATATTTATTTTAAATAAAATTGTCAAGCTGCTGGGATCTATGCTTACTTCTGTGAGACATATTCTTAGTCATGGCTGCTATTGTATGAATTACTGCATGGAAACAATCCGTCTGCAGCATTGTTGAGGTGTAATGGAAGCCTAGGTTGCTTTGATACGGGCTTCCAGGTAATGTGCATCCTTTTTTCTGCCATTTCTCATCTACCTCTTGACAAAAACTGATCGATTTAGGTTCAGGTCAGATCAGGTTACTTGCCAATCAAGCCAGTAACCTGAATCGGCTTTTGCTGCCTTTGGCAGTGTTGGCAAATGTCAAGTCCTGAAAATAAAATCAGCATCTAAGCTGTGCTTGTCAAATGAAAAAACACGGGAAGTGTTCAAAAATCTTCTGAGTTGACTGCTGCCTTCAGAAAACTGATCAACACTAGCAGATGACATGGCACCTGAATTCATAACTGCATAACATTTTACACAACGCATACTCTTTACCTCTTCACGCTTCTTCCTCTCTGTGAGATCTTGATGTCAAAATAAAATTCAAACCTCAACCTTTGCTGAAAAGAGGGTTTTGGATCACTGAGCAACAAGCTGCACAAACTCCAGTTTCAATCCACTCCTTGTAAAGTTCTAACAAATTCTTGATTTTGCTTGACAATCTTCTCTAGACTGCAGTTTTACCTGTATTTCCTGATTAACTTTTTCCTACCACAGCTGTTTCTTTCTCTTTATTCTCTCTGAATGTGAATTTGTATAATGCATGATTTTCACCTTTTGAAATAAGAGACTAAAAATATTAAACTTTTACAAAGTATTCTGCTATTTTGAGATATACTTAAATATGTGTATTGTTTTGCTTTGCATTCTTAAGCATTCATACATTTAAATCAGAGAATTCTTACCCCCTTTTTCTTCCCGTGCATCTGCTTCATGGAAAGAGTCCAGACATTTGGTTGTCCCGTCACAAGTTAATTTATAGCCATCGGTTCAGCGATAAAATACTCCTCCTCTCTAGCCGTACTGGAACCAAATGGTCATTATTTACACCCACAGATACCGACAGAACACATTCAGGACCTGCAAGGAAATGGCCTGCTTGCTTTTGCAAAAATTCCTTACATCACAGGCTTGACACTTAATCTTGATAATAACACAGGATTGCAGTCTTTCAGGGCGCTGCTGAAAAGCATTCAGTTCCAAAAGGATTATCATTTCCCTTCAGGGGTCAGTGACAAGGCTGCAGTCAGTGACGCACTAAAGCCTCGGACATGTGTCATCTCTCAGAGGAAGGTTTCTTATTACAGAAGAGGAAGAGTTAGCATGGTGATGCAGAATTTTATTCACGTATAGCCTTTTTTTGTAACTCTACCAATCTGTCCCGTTGTAGAAGAAACCTTTTTGCTATTGTACCAATTGTATTTGGACGGACAATTTTTCACAGAGTTCAGAGGCCTCGGCTGAAATTTAAGTTTGTTGAAAGAGAATGCCAAAGACTGAGATGTGAGTCCTGACTGAAGTGGCACTTTAGTTGCCACTTCATTTGAAACTCGTTGTACCAGCAGCATCACAAAGAGGAGCTTTTCCTCTACATTGCCTACAGTGATGAGAGCAGCCTAAGGGAAATCTGACCTTCTCCTATCACTTTGCCATCTTTCTGAGACCTCCATTGTTCACTCATTTAAATATGAAATATTAAATCCAGCTCTGCAGCCTAGACATCCCAGAGTAAACATGTCGACTGCTCTTTCGTCTCTACTATAAGTCACTGCGCTCTCTGTGAATTCGTCTTTATTATTCCTTACATTTGAAACTCGACTCAGTCTCAGTCTCTCATGAATAATCTTTATCTCAGGGGGAGATTTTGACCAATAGGTGAAGGTTATTTGAGGAAATGATCAATGAGGACATCAATTTTACCAAGTTCCAAGGGCTGATTGACACAATAACATTACACATCTCTTCTATGGTGTCAACAAAAGGTGCTAAATGAATTAGACATCCAAGCTCTTCTGTTAATATTTAACATTACAGCTAAACAGGAATCAAGATGTAGACCACACCTGAGATGTGCATGTTATCCAGTTAGAAATTAGATTTGTTTTCATAACCAGACAGTGAGAACTCAATTGTTCATGAAAGCTTGTTCAATGTTTATTGAAGCTATGAAATAATGGCCACATTAAATGGGCAGATGAAGCCGCATGAAGCCTTTTCTTTCTAAACAAGCCAAAAAGATATTTCAAAGCTGTGACGCTCTGGTCTAAGTAAGAACAGTGGCTCCTTGTGGCCAACTGAAGCCACTGCAGCCTCTTAAGAGCAAAGCTGAAGTACTGGCTCTGTTTGCATCCAATGTGAACAATAAAACTGCAGCCTTGAACATCGTCAGTCATAAGCTTTTAACACAGCGGTGTTAAAAGCTTAAACACTTTGCTTCAAATGACTCCTACTCAGGAGGAGTGAGACAAACTCCACAGTCTCAGCATTTGTTCATTTAAAGCATCATTAAACCAAGATATTTTTTGAAGTGACAGACATCTGCCAGTTACTTTATTATTATTATTATTATTTCAGAATAATAAACTTGTTTATGTGCTCACTGCTTAGTTGTCATTATTACAAGTTAAAAAAAAGAAAAAGAAATTGAATCACTTCCTGTTTCATGCATTGAATTTGGCATTAACGGGTAACAACCTTGTTAACTTTAAACCCCAGCTTTTAAATTGTTTGTTTTTTCTTTAGGTGAGCTGCATGTGTTAAAAAGATAGATGATCATAAGTTAGAATTGAGGATAGCAATTTGGATTCATGGTATACATCAGGTTTGGTTTAGCCAAATAAATGGCTTGTTATCATTTTAAATGCAAATATTTGAGAACATTATGCAAGATTAACTGAATTTACAGGAACTTGGGATCTGTCCCACTCATTTACACTTATGGAGGGAATTAATATGTCACACAAGGAAAGGTCAAGATTAAATAGACAATAACTTTCCTGATAGTTCAGAATGTCCATTTAGGAAGGTAACAATGTTTGCATCACTCATTTCATAGACATCTCCACATGTACTTTGCATTATCAGTGGGTAAAGCTTTATAACTAAAGGCAACACAAAGAAAATTGTATGATATGTGCATTCGTAAATGCCACATAAAAATGTATGCGACACAAATACTGGAAAGCTGTACCTGAGGGATAAGTGCTCTGCAGAGGAAAAGATTACGGCTTCTCTATTTCTGTCCTACAAAGCTCTTTAGCAGTCTTACCCTTATGTGTCTGGAGCTGGAAGTGCGAGGCGTGTGTGTTTCATGAGCCTGAGAGAAGTCTGCAAACGGACATAATCAACACTGTCTTCACGTTGCCTTTCCCCGAGAAATCCTCTGCTGAATTGCATGCCTGATAGCGCAGACTAATTTCTGCATGGACTTTTAACTTTCTGTTGACTGAACTGAGGACTGCAACACAAAGCCAAGACCTTAAGGAATATTAAAGACTCAAATAATAGTGGTCAAGATGTTGATCACAATGCTAACGGCCATGTATGTGATGGTGAAAGTTGTAGAATCGGTAAGCTGATTTTATTAACATATGACTTACTAATAGACTGCTGAAGATCTGTGTTGAGAATAGTTGCAGCAATTAAATGCATACATAATCCATATTTTCTCGTCTCCAAATAGTTTCTTTATGGAACTGAATTTCAATGCAACTTGCTGAAGGAAATTTGTATATCTTGCAGTGAGTTGCGTCAGTTTAAATCTGACTTATTCAATTGACATCAAAATCTGTATGTGATTTGTTAGAAATTTTCAGTGGAAATTGTCCTCCAAGCGATAGAGATTCACTTCCAAAACTTCAGAGTGTTTCGAAAGGAGGAAGAAAACACTCAAACGTAACTTCTAACCCAAGCCCCATCCCCCCCCCCCTTTTTTGCTTTTAGATTGGGGCTCAATTTGCACAGAAAGACGAACCTTTGCCTTACATGGTCTCTCAGCCTTTGCCCTGGCAGGTTCACTCTGTGTCTCACAGCCGGAGGAGCAGCAAAGCAGAAGAGGTTAGTCTTACCAAGCTCTCTGCGACTTCATTATTGCTGATGCCATCTTACTACCTGCAGTTACCAAATGTATTTCTATGCATGTATCCAAATCCCGTCGTCTGGGTTCCTTCAAAGTGTCTTGTCCACTATTTTGTACATATGACTGCATCGACTGCCCCTCATTTGGCTTGGCTGGGTTTTCATTTTCATGAATTCCTCAGTCCAGTGCTCTGTTACTTTAAAATAAACCATGTGGAAAGTTCACCAGCCAGCCAGAGCTCAACATCATATAATGGCAGCTCCTCATAAAATCACAAAAATTTGACTATGATGGGATTTGCACCATTGGCAGCACCAGATATGTTTCCCAGTTCAATATGTAATTAAATCATTTACTTTTTGACATTGTACTTGTTCAAATACAATTATATTTGGCTTTAGAAAAATTTACTTTCAAGACTCTGATGAATCATTACCTGTAAGTCCATGGATGTTTGCATAAACTGGACACCTACAGCAATTAAATGCATACATAATAACCTCTCAGTTTGCTTTTTTTGACATTTTGGCTTCAAAAAATGTTGACTGACAATCCAAGTGATTCCTTGCACCTCTCTTGTACCTTCGGTGGAGTTTTAGGGGCCTGATTTGAAAGGTACCTCTGTGATTGCTTGACAGTGTAAGAAAAATAATTATGGACTAAATCTGGCCGCAGCTTCAGTTCACTTGTACCTGGGTGAGAGCAGAGTGCATACCTTTTGTTAGTGTCACAAAACCGGTTTTCAAGCTGAATGCAGGCACCTAGCCAAATTTGCGGGTAAGCATGCTAAGATCGGACAGTTCTCTGACTCTGGCTCCCCCGCCAGTTCTCCACTTGAGCTGTAATCCCAATCAAGAGGATTTGTGTTTGAGGTCATTATTCAAGCTCTGGATCAAAAAAGGGCACACGGGTGAAGTCACACATGCCAAAAAAAAGCAGCATGTTTTGTACGGCATCAACGGATTCTGCAAAAACTAGCACGATAATCTATCCATGTGCACGATCAGTTCCGTTTTCAAAGGAATGTGAACAAAGTGTACTGCAGCTTCCAGATAAGTTTGTGTGTTTTTATCTGTTGATCGGATGGGGGTTTTAGTTTGAATGAGATTGTAACAGAGTTTCTTTGCTTTTGCAGTTTGACGGCTACAGGAGGAACAGCATAGGCGTATACAGAAAGAGTAAGTCTCAGGACACTGACTGTTTATCCTACCGTGATTGATGTGTCTTTAAAATGGATTTTTGGATAAGTCCAACTTTTTTTTTGTGTGGATTAAAACTTATCGAAAATAATAATTTTAAAAATCTCATGACATAATTAATCACAGAACTACAAAAAAATACATACATATATATATATATATATATATATATATATATATATATATATATATATATATATATATATATATATATAAATTTATTTTTTATTTCATCGTTATTTTTATTTGCTTCCTCTCATTCTCAGGCTCCTGTACCAGCAATGGCACATGTGGCAAACCATCAGTTCCTCCTCTTAGCCCTGTCGAAGTTGAAAAAGCAGCATCTACCATCCAGAACCACTTCAGGAAGTTCCAGCAGAAAAAAAACAAGAACGACAAATAGATGAACAGTGAGGGTTGCTGTGTTGCAGGTGCAATTACTTTCAAAGGCAACAGGAAGCAGGTGGGCCATGTTGATTCACCTCAGATTAAACATAACAGCCTATAAGCAAAATTTGCATTAATGCTGAAATTAGTTCTGAAAATATATCACAGGAATCCAAGCAGTAACATAAAGCAGTAGCCTTTATGACAAGTGTTGTAGCGTCACTAAGAATTCAAGATGACAATTGATGTGAATTTGTGTGTCTGAATGAATGGTTTTCATGTGCATTGCTGCCAGGGGGGGTTGTTAAAATGTGTGTATTTTTTTGAGCATGCGGTCATTTTTATGACTTATTTTAAAAACGTGGCAAAAACTATGAACATATGTTCCTTTCAATGCGTCCTTGTTGAATTTTAAATCCAGGATATAAATAAAATTGTCTTTAAGACTTTGTTGGATGTTTCTCTCTGATGGTTTCCTTTTTTTTTCTCTTTTATACTTATCTTCGAATGTAGAGACAAATGGCTTAAAATGGTTGGATTTCACAATCACATTATTACTGGTACTCAAAGGTAGGCTGGAAAGACAAACTTAACTTGTGGAGAGAAAATACATGCAGAAAGAGCCTGGGCTTGGATTTTAGTGCAGGATCACCCAACTTCAAGGTGAAAGTGCTAACAGGTGCACTAATGTACAGCCTTATACTAAGACATTCCTGGGGCCAGTTACACTGCAGCCACACAAAATATATGTATTTTTCTATTCTGAAGACTTTGATCAGGAGTTTGTTTCATATATTTAACAGCTTGTCCTGACAAAAAAATTCAACTATAAACACCTTTTTTTTACATTTTGTCTCGATGAGTATGGTTTTCACAAACTTGCTATTTCCGGCTTTTGCTTACTTTACTGGAAAAAACAGACTAAACATTCAAGGTATGGGGAGCACTCGATAAACTCCCTGTTATTTTAGCATTGCTACTAAATAGACCTGAAAAAATAAACATCATCACAGTTTATAAAAAGATAGCTTTATTGCACAAGGTTTTAAGTACTCTTTTTGATTTTTTTTCCTCCGCTTTTGTTTGTTTTGATAGAAAAGCGAATGTAGGGTTAAACACAAGCAATTGCAAACTGAAGCAATGTTTCCCAATAAAAGTTTAAAGAACAACTGCTGGATTCTTAAAATTCGTATTTTTTTATTAATGTCTGTTCAATTCGCTTCGTCCCCCTTTTCTCTTTTATAACCAGGAAAATTTCAGAACATGCAACGCTGCTGTCCCACCCCCATAAAAGCTCATTGACAAAAAAGGACCTCTAGATAAAAAAAAACAAAAACAAGCTGTGATTAAGTAAAAACAGAAATAAATGCAAAAATAAAAATTTAAACTATGCAACAAAATGCCCAATAAAAATCAAATAATATCAGTTAACATTGCATGGTCCATTCTGACATGTTGTATCTGGTCCATGGATGAGGATAAAGCAGTTATTTGTTTAATTCTAAGTTTTCATTGAATCTTCATCACATCACCTGTTCTTCAGAGTTTACATTGTGCCCCGGTTGCTAGTGAAGATGTCGAAAATAGTAGTCATTTATACAAAACACTTCATATGTACACAAGTCCTTTCCTGTGGTGTAGAAATCATTGTATAAAGGTGGACAAAAGGCTACAGAGGAGGGGAGGGGAGAGGTTCTGATTGGTTGACAGATGTAGAAAGGAACCAATGTGAAATAAAGGCAGTATGCAGGTCAGTTTGAAAGCATGTTGTATCATTTTAAAGAAAAATCCACCCCACATAAGTTACACATTATGTTATACATTATGTGTAGCTGCAGTTATGGACTTAATTGAAAAACGCTGAATTGTTATACAACACATCTATGATTGAAACATTTTGAACTGGGTGAATGGGTTTCCATGAACAAGATCAAAATTACCCATTCATACTCAGACGTACTATCAGACTACTAATATTTTCATACACCGTCCTAAAGTTTTCAAAGCCGTCATCGAGGTTCTGATGTGATTCTGGGTGGATATTTCACATCTCTTTCTTTTGAAAGTTTATTTTATGTCCAAGTTTCAAACATCAGCGCACAAATAGTTCTTGTTCCTGTGGTCAAGTAGCTCAGTGTTTGCCTCTTCTGACCACTTTCTCCAGAGGCCACTTGGCCCGTCCATCCAGGCTCCTAATTTCAGGGTGTCACTTATGGAGCAGGTAACCTCTTTTCCAGTTTGTGCTTGAAACATGGCTAAATTCGAATGTTTGGAAGGATCAGCTTGGCAAACGTTAACCTCAAAGAGCTGCTGTGACTTTACCTTCTTGAGGTATTTTGCTTACAGGAAGGCCAATGGCAGAAAATCAAACTCAAATTACGGCACTTTCATCCACCCAGAGCCATAAAAAGTCGTCTTGGTGTTGACAAGCAGCATATGGTTTCTATGCAGCTAACCAGGTGAGATTTAGCCAAACCATACAGAGGAGTTGTGTAGATTGGAGAAAAGCCACAATAAATGGAAACATGTTCATCCAGAACCTATTGTTTGTTTTTTTTTAAACATTGAAGTTTCATATTTATTGTCAGTCCGTCCTGAAATAATTCATCTAAAGCCTAAAATTAATGGGATTTATACATTTATTGCACCCTTATCATTGAACCTCCCAAATTAAAGTGATTAAAAAGCAAATTGAAAATAAATCTCAAATTTACAAAAATTGTGCGAGCCTGATGAAAAAGTTATTTTTATTAAATACAGAATTATTAATTCACACACCATATCAGCTTGCAATTAAGATGGGGTGGAAGTTTCTTTGAAACATATTACATTCACTTTAGGCAAACTGACTGAAAATTGGAGGGAAAGCATGTTGGTTAAAAGTTTATTTCATCAATCCAACCAAAATCCATGTAGTTGGAGTAAGGAAGCCCTTATGGGGAAAAAACAGGCTTAATCCTTTTCCAAACTCATTCTTCTTCCCAGGACAAGTGTTTGCATAACTTAAAATGACAAGGCAAGTAAATGCATCTTAACACTATGTATAGAAATCAACACATATCCATTCTCGAACTCCAAAATACATACATACATAAAAAAAAAAAAAAAAAAAAAAAAAAAAAAATTCTTACAGTTATCCGCAGTAATATCTGTCTCTGGCCTGGAGAAATATGCAATCTGTTTGTGTTCATTAGTTGTAGTTTGGTAGTGGCGTTGAGTCTGTGAACACAAATATTTGGAAGGTACAATACAACAAACCACAAGAGGCTCAATCACTTTATAAGCTTTTCCTTTTAACCGTTTTCTTTTGCGACACCACACTTCCTGCACTATCTGAGACCACAATAAACCAGCAACACGTCTCGCACTATATTTTCACTTTCCTGCGCTTGTCCTTTTCAAAAATCACACGGGAGTCAACGTCTCATTTCTCAAGTCCCAGTTTCACCAGTAACTTTCACACCACTTTCTCTCTCCAAGGTCTTTAATCCACAGCTGTGCTACCCGTTTAAACCTCCCGTCTTCCTGTCTCCTTATCATTTAGTGTGATGCTTCACTCGGAGCGATTGTCTTGTGATCTTTTAATATATATTTTCAATTAGAACGGCTTTTATATGTCTCTGCTCTTTATTCATATATTTGCTATATATTTGAATAGAAATATATATGTACATACTTTTTTTTTGGAAAACAAACATATATGATATCTTTTTTCTATTGCGAGAGCCCTGATGTTACGTTTCACCAATGCAAAACTTTTGGAGCAACTCTTTTTTTTTTTTTTTTTTCTTTTTTTTTTTTTTTTTTTGGAACAATTATTGTTATGAGATTACAAACTTTGGGATAAGAAATGAAGAATGAAAACAAAAGAGGAAAACAAACTCCAAAACATTTCAACCATAGAATTGAAACTTAAATTCGAAAAAGTTGGAGAAACTTGATCTTTTTTTTTTTTTTTTTGCAGTCTTATATAGTAATCTTTTAACACTATATAATTTCATTGCCTGTTCATTTATTCAAAGTCATACAAATATATTTCTCAAAAAAATTGCTGAATGTGGCGCATTCAAGCCATCAATGAAAGTTAAGAATTTCTGCACAGGCGTGCATAAAGGATATCTCTTGTTCGGTTGGTCTGTCCTTGTCTGGCCAGCATGCTAGCAGTACATCACAGTGACACTGTATGAATGTGATGGGGGACGGGGCAGGAGGAAAGGAGAGGCATGGATGATGGAGGTGTTGTGAAGGCGACGGTGAAATGACGGGATTGTGAACAGTAAAGGAGTTTTCTAAAGTCTTTGTCCAGATAAAAATAAATGGAAACAAAAAGGACCCTCTCACCATGCCTTGCAAAACTATAAATACTCCTTTAACTTTTTTCATATTTCCTTAGATGCGACCTCAAACCTGAATGTAGTTCTTAGAAATTTAGTGTGATAAACCAACACAAAAGCAGCATATAACTGTGAAATGGAACGAAAACAATACAGTTTTGAATTAGAAAATCTAACTTGTGAATATTTCAGCTCTGGCTGTATGTTTAATGCAGTTGTTCCGCAGGGAGACAGGCTCAAGTGTCTTGCAACTAATTACAGGTTTTATTCCTCAAGTTTTCTGTACTTTTCTCAAAGTACAGGGACTAAACCCTGAGCCACTTCCCGCTCCATGCAATGAAATTACAATATGCATATAATAATTTTAAATTTGGGTATCATTTTCTTTCCTCTTTACAATTATGTGCTACTCTATTGGTCTATTTTATAAAGTCACAATATATATATATTTTAAAGTTGGCTGTTGCAATGTGACAAAATGTGAAGTAAATCAAGGGGGTGAATACTTTTGCAAGGCACTACATTTCTAATCCTCAAATGAAAGCTTGTGGACCCTCTCCTTCATTAGCATTTTTATAACTCACCTTCACCATGTTGTTAGCAACAGACATCAAATTCAAATCTGAAAAAAATAAATAAATACTAGAGCAAATTAAGTTTAAATTTAGTAAAATTGTCAGCGTCATCGTTATCATTCTGTGTTTTCATAGATACAAAAAGAAAAAAAAAAAATTGGGGAGGAGGGTTTTGTTTTGTTTAGACACAGACTTCTGCCCAAGAATTCAGCATACAGATTGGTTTTTAAAAAGGTCCATTGTTGGTGTGTGCCTGCCACATGTACACATATATATTTACACATATACATCCACGCACACGCACGCACACACGCATTCACTCATGCACTCACGACATTTCTGTTACTTGGATCCTTTCAAACTGTTTCCTTGTGCACATGGGGTTATGCTTCCATCATCTGAAAACAAACTTAAACCTTTTGGATAAATAAATAAAAAAAAAAGAAAAAAAAAGAATCTAGATTTCACTCAATGATGCTCGACATTTTTAGCTCCTCTTTCTATAAAATCTTCCATTTTGACCGCAATGCTGGGTCATCCATTGCATGTGCAAGAGTCATTCCTCTGCCTCTAACATATGGATCTATGATGGACTAACACAGAGGCTGGGGATTTGTGCATACAGCAAAAGCATCCTGCCGTGGCACAACGCTGAGATATGAACGAATCTTCCATCAGAGAACAAAAAGATTACATATTCTTTTTTTTTTAAAAAGGAAAAAAAAAATTAACACATCTTAAGCAACCTGGTTCAATCGACGGCTGTCTTGTTATAGAAAGCAAGACAGTGCAAGTTAAAAGCATTTTGTGCATAAGTTCTGTGTCCTTGCCTGAAAATGAAGATAGACTGAACAGATAAATCATTTTTGTTTTGGAAAGTGATTTCCAGGGTGATTTAAAAAATAGAAAGAGAGAGAGAGAGAAAGAGAGAAATTACACAAATATAACGGAACACAATCAGGCAGAAAGAAAGGCAAGCCCCTGTGCTGTGGACACCCAGCTCTGACCCCTTGAAACAGTTGTGTTGATGGGAGCCCAACCAGCTCCCTGCAGGCTGGCACAGCACAGGCACTGACGGGTAAGCTGTGCATGTGTATGTTCATCACCCCGATTCACCATAGAGGCTCCAGGCAAACACTGGTTGAACCAGCATTGTATTAAGAGTTACAGTGACAGGCCTCGCTATTGGCAGGCTACACCAGTGTGTAGGACTTGGAGTAGGCTCCTGACCCCCCATCCCTCTGCTTCTGCAGTCTGCCTAATCCCGAAGAGCTGCTCTCCAGGAGAGAGTCTCTGGATCCTCCCATTTTGGAGGAGGAAGAAGAGGCACCTCCAGGGGTCCCCCCTGAGGTCCCTGCTGCCCCACCGCCAGAGGAAGATGACGCGCCCCCTGCAGCAGCTGTAGCTGCAGCGGCGGCAGCAGCACTCTGAGCCGCAGAAGCAGAGGAGCTAGGCATGGTGAGAGTCCGCTGGGGAAGCGTGGAGCTGCTGGAGCTAGCAGACAAGCCTCCACTTCCACTGCCTCCACCGCCGCCTCCTGTTGCTCCTCCAGAAGACGCCCCAGAGGAAGTGAGGTTTGACAGGCCGGAGTGGCCCATGGTCAGAGCCTGTTGCTTTCCAGAGTCCATAGTCATGTGACGGCCCTGGCTGTGGTACGCCCGCTGGGCTAGGCCACGAATAGAGGCTTCGCGTGGTGGAACAACTGGACATGGGTCATGATGTTCTGACTGCTTTCGGAAAAAGGGATCGGACTTCATGTACAGGGGCAGGTTGCAGTAGTCGCCTGGAGAGGAAAGAAAAAAGAAGCTCAAATTTAACTTGAAGATCTCGCTCAAAACAAAAGGCTATAAATGTTGAATTAAGAATTACCATCTGAAGAAAATTTCAAAGATCTTCAGTGACAGATTCTGTTTGACTGTGCACATCAGATTTGCTGTGGACAAACTATTTTATTGGAGTGCATAAATTGGACCCTTGAAGATAAACCTTTGATTGGTTTATCAAGGTTTATCTTTAAGGTTTATCTTCAAATCTTGTTTGAAGATAAACAAACAAGGTTAACTTTCTCTGTTAATCATATAACATTTCAGACAATGACTGGAACATTGTTAATACTGCATTTCTGAATGGTTTGACAAAACCATTTACTGTGTGTACAATTTTGATTAAATCCTTGCTTGGTGTGAATCATTGGAATTCCAAAAATCATAGCTTTACAATGATGTATAACATGCGTATAAACGGAAATGGTATCAAAAACCCCTGCATAGCAGAAGAGTGTTAATGGGTTTTAAATACCGATCATATTATTTTCACATATGCATACGTACTCTAAAATAAATGGGAAACATTGTCCACTTACTCTTGGCGCGGTGTGGAATGGGCACGGCTACATTCTTGCCACGATCGTAGTCTTGGGGTTTGGGTGGTGAGGCAGTGAAACGGCAGATACCGGGCTCTGATGGTGTGCTCATAGACGTCATACTGTCTGCGTTGTCATTGGTACCTGTGGTCATCTGATCAGATGAGCTGTCGGATATAAAGCACTCTGTAATCTCAAATTTGGCATGTTGCAGGTGTTCCTCCAGCTTTGCATGCTCGTAGGCTCTCGCCAGTTCTTCGTAGGTGGAGGAGGCACTCTCGGTGGACACCATGCTGTTGCGCCCCTTGTCTGTGACATAAGAGGAAGTACATTTTGTCCAGTATTTTATGCACTCAAGAGCACGGTTTATTTGGTACATGTTAATGGCTGTAAGTGTCATTTCACCCTTGTACCAACCTGTGTCCTGTGAGAGGCTGGCACTGTAGCTGTCACTCTCTGTGACAGTGATACCATGCTGAGAACCAACTGTGCGCCAGTCTGAAGTGAGAGTGCGGGCTGGCGTTGAAGCCTGACACTTGGTCAGAGTCCACTGACTGGAGTAGCGGTTCCTGATGCTGTGGGCTGACTTGACACTCTTCCTTGACACTGGGTCTGGTGGCAAGCAGAAGAAAAAAACCCAAATAAATAAATGAAATGCACATATGTACAGACAGAGTTTACAGTCAAGAAAATGGATGAACATTTACAGAAAAAAAACAAAACAAAAACCACAGCTTTATATTTGTGAACCAATATTTGTCCCCAGTACCGTGACAAAAAGTTGATATGTGACAAGAAATTGAGCAGAAAAGCAGAAATTTTTCACAGTCGATGTTTATACCAATTACTCTATGATAAATATGGCATTTGCACTAGAAGTTTCTGGTAAAATGAACAGTGATGGAAAAGAACACATACTGGTTCCTGGTCTGATGTCAGACATGTCTATCAAAGGACCTGTGTTTTGGATGAGGGCAGGGTGGTGGACAGAAACACCAGTGCAGAAGCTCTGAGGATTCCCAGTTTGGTTGAACTCTGTGTCTGTCACAGGAATAGTGGCCTTGTCATCTCCTACAACAGGTAAAATTAATTTAGTTCATCAAACATACAAAGTTCCTAGTAGCTGTTATTAATCTACAGACTGCTTGATCCAGTAAATGTGAAATATGCACAACCTTCTCATTGTTTTTTTTTCTCACCAATTTGCTTGATGCCTTCTTTGTCCTCAATTAGCAGCTGCACTCTGGGGATGTCAATGTGTAGCCGTGGGCCCTGAGGAGGTCCTTTCACTGGCGTGTCAAAGCTGCGGTTGTTTTTACTAATTCAGAGAAGCAAGATTAGCATACACAATCACCTGCGTCTTTCAGAAAACGCATAAAGCTGACTTTCAGGGTACATTTAAGTTTTTGTCTTTTTATAAAGCTAAATAAAATGTTGGAATTTGGGTCACAAAATAATGTATCTCACCTGATGAGCATCTCTGCCAGGCTTTTGGCATCTAAGAGAACAGGAAATATAATGTGCATATAGTCATATGCATTTGAGTAATTATTCTTTTATTTCTTGTTAATACATTTATATAATAGCCACAAGTCATTGTGATATTTGCTCTGTGGTTCGACGGGAACCATGGGATTTCAAGGAAGGACAGGACAAGCGAAATGCTCTTTGTCCTGTGTAGCAAGCCAGTTTCTGGTGTTTGTCGCTCAGTGTTAAACTATGATTTGTAATACCAGCATAATGAAACTCAGGCTTGGTGATAACACTCAGTCACATGAAAACTGCAGAATCTGACACCACTTTAAGGTCAAAAATTACAGGTACAAAACATTTAAGGTAAAAAACAAAAAGGAAATGGCGAAAGTGTGACAGAGGTATCTGAGCACTCTGAGATTGCTGTTGCCAGCTATTAGCTTCTAACTACGCTAGGATTAGGATTAGTTTCTTATCAACTCCAAACTGAAGGGCTATTTCACAGTTTTTAATTAGTTTGATCGAAATATTTTAAGATGCATGCAACTTTCAGTATATTCCTTATTTGTGAAAACAACAAACTAAGCAATGTGAAAACTTTCTGGCATTAAAACCACGTTGGAGTCGGGTACTGAATATTGAAATGGACTGAATAACACTACAATAACTGCAAATTCTGTGGTTTTCTATATTTCTGAAAACTATTTTTTATTCTGCCCCAAAAAATATTGCTGAAACCCCAAGAGAGGAACTCAATATTGCTGCACTAAATAAAACTGCCAAGGTAAGATATAAACTGCTTAGAACATTTTCACGGAGTCTCACTCTGCTTTACTTTTACTGTGTTTATGCCTTTTCTCTTTTCTCAGACGGTCACTTACCTCGGAGTCTCTTCAGCCTCTTCTCTTTGCGTTTCTTGCGAATGGCGACAAACAGCAGCGCAACCCCAAGAGTCACCAGAATCACAGGACAGCCAATTGAAAACAGTTTCTTCACGTCATCATTTTTTTCCAAGGGGGACTTAATGGGAGGAATGGTGCCTGTATACAAGCAGGAGGATATTGTCAATGGCTTCTTTGTGACTGTAGTATTGTTAAAATAAAATAAAACAAACAAAGAGAAAGAGTATCTACTCACTGCCATCATAGTTCGGTGTTGAAAACTGAGAACTCTGGTTGCCACAGCCAGCGCTGTTACAAGCTTTCATCTTCAGCTCATACCAGGTGCCTTCACGCAGCTCTGCCAGAAACACATCTGTGGTGGCGTTGGTGCGGACATGCTGCCATGTCCACATACCTGTACAAATGCAAACTTTCATCTCAAGTTCGTTTTATTTTACTATGACTGTCAGTAAAGGCTGCACGATCTTGATAAAAGTAACCTTTTTGATGTTTTTTATTTTTTATTATCAAAACATATTTAGCAGTTTAAGAACTGAAAAACAAATGTCCCACCTTTTGGTCTGAATTCCAGTGTCATTGAGGTGATTGGACAGCCTCCGCTGGCCCAGCCCTGCAGGTTGAGGCGAGCATGGGTGGAGTTGACGTAGGTGAAGATCGGCTGGTCTTTGTTGAACTGAGGCTCTGAAAAAGCAAAACACCAAGATGGTTCAGTTGATATATAAATAAATATCATCAGTTATTATGAAATAGATTGTACAGTAGCCATTGTGGTAGATAAAGTATTTTTACAACTAAGACAAATCTAAGAATCCAGTTTGTCATCCTCAATAAATGGCCTTTCAGTGAACGTCGATAAGGGACTTGCCAAATATCAAACTTCAGGTAGTATCGTCACAAGGTCTCTTGCTTTTGTCATGATATTAAGTCACCTATGTTGCATCACAGCATGATCATCTCCTGAACACAGACCTCATCTCCATCCTAAAGTCTACAGTCTGACTGCTGGACATTCCTATGGTGTTTAAACTTTAGTGTAATAGCTTGAATACAAATTTGGCTCCTTTAGAAGTGACAAATTTGCCATTTCTAAAGGCAACATGACAAGGTTAACGTTTTCTTCTTGATGACATGATTTCTTTTTACTTCTCCATGATGTAACCGAAAGAAGCAATGTGTTACGATGTCACTTAAAAATACATCCACAGTGGCTCCTCTACTGCACTTCCCTCCAACTCTCCATTCTATTTCTTTACTGTCTGACAGAACCTCGTTAATGGTCTTCTTTTTAAATAGCTATATAACTTTGATATTTACAACACCGTTATAGCCTCCCTTAAAGTCACTTTGGATGAAGGCATCTGCTAAATGTGAAAACATAAATTAAGTCATCAGAACAGTTATGACATCATCATCCTGATGTTCAGAAATTGTAATACATAGCAATCGTGGTGAATCTCAACTTCTGGCTTCTACTAAAGAAATAAAAAAATATCTCTGTGTCTCATTATTCTGGCACTTTGCACAGAGAAATAATTGGTGGTTATCATAGCTGTTCCGAAACAGGAAGTGTTTAATTCAATCTCAGACAGTAATAAAAAAAGGTTGTTTTTTTTCATAAAATGCAAGTAATCATCTGATTTCAACTACACAACTATATATATTCCATTCTAATTAGTTTATTAATTATGCCACTGCAGAGTATTTGCAAACCTTGGCTCTGGTCAGTAAATTACACCTGTTGTCTCCTGCTCTCTTTTTCACATAAATGGGGTTTTATTTCAAGCAAAGCCATTCACATATTTCCTCGCTGAAGTTGTCAAAAAGACAAATGAGTCTAACTTTGATAGAAAATGTGCCCATAAAGACTGCATTTTTCTTAATCATGACCATTGTTGATGCTACATGAAACTGGTGTTTCTTGATACATCTAAGCTGTACTTGATAATACTTATCGTACATAAGCAATAGTAAGAGAGCAAAGTCATAAGGGACTGAATAAATTAGACTGCAGTTTTACTCTTACACTCAACTCTGCTGCATCTCCAAACCAACACCAACTATAACACTTTTAAGTTCAAAGCTCTCAAAAAAGCTACTGTGAATACCAGAGTGCTTATTTATGTCAATGCACAGCACTAATGCAATTATAATAGAGCTTGTGCAAAGATAGGTATAACTTTAAAACTAAAGTTACATGCTACATACATAATATCCCAGATTTTAAAGGGGATCTTTCTTCTTTTTTACCATGGTACTGTTTCCTCTTTTATAGGCCTGTTAATGTTGCTGTAAATGTTTTAGATTGAACTTTTTCTGACGCTACCTCGCCCGTGGGTCTTTGCCTCAATGATCTCGCTGATGCGTCCAGCTCCAACGCTGTTCTTGGCAGCCAGCTTGACTTTGTACCAGGTCCCACAGCGCAGGCTCTCCAGTTTAAATGAACGCTCTGATGAACTGATGAAAACATCTTTCCATTCTTCTGTGTTATCAACAGAATACTGTAGCACAAAGCCTACACGAAAAGAAAGACAGACAATACTCATAATGATCCTTGTTCTTTTTGTGCCCAAGTCAAAATATACATCCAGATGAAAGACATAATAATTTAATGGGAAATTCGAACAGATTCGCTTGTCAATACATGGAAAAAGTTAGGAAATTAGTTATTCTGATCTGATTTTTTACATCACAAAGAACTGGGTTTTATGAGGGGTATATACAGTTTTAAGATCTGCAAACTATGATTACTCTTGAGTGATTTGTTGCAGTCCTTTCCAAACGTTATGATATTGGTACCTTTACTGTCCACCAGATGGCAATGAAAGACTACCCTTTGCTTTCAGTGAAGCCTAAATAGACAGAAAGTGTTGCTGCTTTCCATCTACGCCGCCATTAGTTACCTACAAACCCAAAGCCTGGGATGGCGCTGACTGAGCATCTATGCAAATGCGGGTTTGCAATATGGTGACTGTTTTGATAATCAGCTTCCTTGCAGAGCCAGCTCCCACCTGCTATAGGAGTATTTCTACCTATCCTCTGTCAGTCTTTGCCTCTTTTTCATCTCTATGTAATTATGCATATCTGAATGTGTCCACTCTGTATTTTAATCCTTTGTACTGTCTGCTTTTCCCTCATTTTCTTTCTAACAGACGGTGTGTCTGACTCCAAAGCATTGCATTGGTTACTATGCAAAATTTGAGCTGTGTTTTGAAGTTTTAAAATCTGCCACAGAACAGAATAGCACAGCTACAAGCTGTAATAATGCAAGAAGATGCTAACTTAAAACAGATTTTTAAATAATGCAGATTTTGCCACCTTAAAGTGTTTGTAAATCTAGTTCTCAGTACCTTTTCTTTATTATTCCTGTGCAAACTGAATGGAAAACTCAGAAAGAGCATAAATGTTTACTGTTCCCAATTTAGAATTAATGCAGAAATGTTTGTTTATGGGAACCTTGAGCATGGCATAGCACAGATGCCTTACAAGCAGGCAGGCATTCTGGTATTCACAAAAGATACACAGATGAGATTATGCATATATGCAGCACAGAACGATGCATGCAAATACCAGAGTGAGGAGCACCATTATTTGAAATAGAAAACTGCACGTCCAGCACACTGTTTTTATTGTTTTCCATTTCGATGTGCACATTGAATGCACAAGAGTTTTTCTGTCCGTTTGCTTGTTTTTCTGAGGATCTCTTGCAGGTTGGTTACTGGTATGTAAAAAGAAAAAGTGTCAGATTTAGGTATGACAAACACTTAATGAAATCACTTTTGAAATCTAATTTCTTCAAAGTTCATCCTTTTTTTTTTTTAAATTAACAAATTAAACCATGGACAAAGTTATACACAATGTTAGGAAATGACCGCACAGCTGATGTTTGATGTGTCATATAGGTAATAACTGCAGCGTGAAATCAGACAGCTGAATCTGCAATGCTCCTACCACCCCCCAGTCCTGACAAATGGGATGAACAAAGACAGCAGCTGAAACTTCATTTGCATGCATGCCCATTCAGCCACACACACTGCAGCCTTCCACACAAAGAGATCACCAATAATACGATAATCAGATAGACACACAGTCAACAGGGAAGCATAAAAGCGAGACACCACTCAATGAATTGATGGATCAAAATGAACACTAAAAATGTGGCAGGTAACAAAAAAAAAAAAAAACCATCAAAAGCAAACAGTGATATACAGAAAGAAGACAGTATGAATTTAGTGGTGTCTTTTTCATCACATATGATCAAAAGTTATTTATTAAGTAATTAAATTCATACATTGTAAACAGTAAATCGATCAAAAAGAGCAATACATTTTAAGGGTTTATTCCTGTTAATTTAAAGAAAAGGGTTTGAATGTAAAGAAAACCCAAAGTCTCAGAAAACTAGAATGTTACATAACATCAATAAAACACCTAAATTGCAAAACTGTCAGCCTTCTGGACAACATGTCCGTGTAACGTACATTAAAGTGCTTCTGGAAAGTATTTGTATTTACAGCACTTCAATTTTCTCACGTTTCGTTATGTTGCAGCCTTATTCAGAAGTGTACAAAGTCAGTTTTCAGAGGATTCTGCAGTTTAAACATAGTGTACCTGTGGTCAATTCAGTTGATTGGACTTGTCTTTGAAAGGCACACGCCTGTCTGGATAAGCTCCCAAAGTTGACATCAGGTCAGAGGTCAAACACTAGGCATAAAATTAAAGCAATTGTCTGTGAACCTCAGATACTAGTTTGTCTTGAGGCACAAATCTGTAGAAGGACCCAGAAATATTTCTGCGGTTATGAAGGTCCCAATGAGCTCAGTCGGCTCCATCACTGATAAAAGGAAGAATTTTGGAAAATCCAGGACACTTCCTAGAGCTGGCTGGTCATTCAAACCGAGCAATCGGTGGAGAAAAGCCTTAGTCGGGGAGGTGAGCCAGAACCTGATGGCCACTATGTCAGACCTCCAACATTCCTCTGTGGAGAGTGAAGAACCTTCTACCTTGTGAGGTAGAATGGCTGGACAAAAAACGCTCCTTAACAAAAGGGGCATAATAAAGTATTTTTGAATTGAATTGAATTGAATTTGAATTGAACTGAATTAGAAACCAGGTACGATTCCATCACCAGACCATCAGTGAAGCATGGTGGCGGCAGAATCATGCTACGGGAAAATTTTATTCCATGTATGATAAAACTCCATGCAAAGAAATTCACTTTCTGAGATGACTGGCAAAATATATTGCCCCTTTATGCAATATTCAAACTCTTTGAGATAGAAAGGTTAGCCAGGTCAGGGAAATGAGAAGGGGTAAGTACTCTGAATCTTATAAAATTGTAAGAGAAAGAAAATGTAAATGTACATAAAAAGAAAAGAAAAATCCAAAATGCAACGAGGAACTGAGACAAGGAATTAACTAAAATGGTAAGAGATGAGAACAAAAAACATATTAGAGAAATGGTGAAAAGAGAAAAACAAACTGAAGCTTGAAGTTCCAGCAACAAGAGATCATCATAGAAGCAATGTGAACACGTTGGGGATCTCATCTCTCTCTCTGGTGTCTTGACTTGTCATGTCAGATGAATTGATCATTACAATTTATCATTGTGTAGGGACAACAAAAAGAAACCCTTCGTTTTAGTACAGCAACTCACCTCTGATGGAGCTGCCTCCATTGTCCCCTGGAATCCAGGCGAGAGTAATAGAGGAGGTGGAGGTGGTGGAAACGGTTAGACGAGGCTGATCTGGAGGGACTGTGGAAGAGCATGGAGAGTTCAGAGTCTACTCTTTCCTGCTCCTGCAGAATCATGGCTGCTGATGAATAGCTTGTTCAATAGATTTTTGCATTTTTTTAAATCATGAATGCCACAAGCTGCCACTAAACCCATAATCTCATACCTTGCACCAAAAGGTTGACTATGATGGTGTCGAAGCCCAATGTGTTGGTAGCTGTGCAGGTGTAATAACCAGAGTCTTCAGCTTTGACGGATCGCAGCACCAGTGTCCCGTTCGCCAGAATGAGACGCTGTCCATCGAGAGACACTGGGATTGCTGTGTCCTCACTAAAAGAAGGGAACAATTATAAAAGAAAGGTGACAGATACACAGTACATGGAATGGATGGTCACCTGTCTTTGGTCCATTTGATGGTAGGTGTTGGTTCACCTACGGAACTACAAGGCAGACGCACCTCCTTCATCCAAGGAGTGGTTACTGTACCTCCAAATGATAAGATTTTGGCAGGGGCTGTTGAAGAAAAATGGATACAAATGAAAGAAGTACTTGTAATATATATATATATATATATATATATATATATATATATATATATATATATATATATATATATATATATATATATATATATATATGGGAAAGAGCTTGAGTTGACTCAAATCTAACATACAAAGATGTGTAATTGTTTTATTTAAAAAATTCTCTCTTTTGTAAGCAATTGGTACATTTAACTATTTTAATTATTCTGCTGTTTTTACTTTATACATCAATTAAAAGCAGAAAACAGAAAAAAAAAAGCCATCCATCATTGTGGTACCATAAACTCAAACATAAAAATATTTGCATATACTTACAAAGTTAATTAAATAATATATTAAAGAACAACTGTTGGTTTTTTTATTAGTTGGGACACATTTATCGGTACTCCTGTTAATACTTTGTCCAGCTTTAATCTGGTAACTTTGTGTGGGATGTGTGAGCTCATCATTTTGATTAATATAGTAATTTATTAACTTAAGCACATTTCTTAATGTGCTTAAAATAATGGTTGCATTTTTATAAGATATGCTTATAAAAATAATGGTGTAATGAATGATAAATTTAGTTTACTTCAATAATTTTTACACATATTTACAGAGGTTACAACTGCATGTGGAGGACTCTGCTATGATTAACAAGCAATTCTCAAAAATGCTAAACACCCTATTTGGGTCAAATGAGTAAAATGTCATTTTCAATATAATCAAATATATGAATCCCTGGTTAAGCATAAATCAATGTACTTTTATTTGTTTGATAAGCAGATGGATACATTTTTTTTTTCTTTCCTGTGATTCATAAGAAAAGTAATGAGTTTTCTTATGAATCAGATTAAATTCATAAGAATTTCCTGGGATTCATATTTGACTTTCAATGTTTTTATGGATAACATTTAATATGTTATCCATAAAAAATGAAGAAAAAAAAGATGATTATAGGAGAAGACAACGAGGAAGTATAGAGGACACAAAAAATATCCTCTTTGGTTGTCACGTAACCTCTTTTTTCAGTGCTACTCCACCAACTGCTCTCTCTTTTTCTTTCCCACACTTCTAAATGGTTGTGCTCTAGTGCACTTATGTTAAGGTTAAATTAGGTATTGACTGTTCTAGCCTGGAGGACACTGTTTTTTTACAGCTGCTGATCAGATGAGCCCGGCACTCACACCAGCAAGCCAGCAAACCTTTGCCCTTGGAGGTCAGAAGGATGAGCAGATAAAGAAAACGGACAGATCATTCATACAATATTTTCCACCTTTGAATCCGAAAGCCTATTGATTAACTGTAACTGACACGCTCATTTCCTACACACACCGCCTGTATCTTGTTTTGCTTGGGAGTTTTCTCCACTCCTGTTTAGTCATTTTCTTTTGCCTTCCCCCTGTTGTCTTTCCTGCTGTCTGTCTCCCCTCCTGATCACCTCCCTGGCTGGAGGCATTTTATCTGGTGCACTCTGAACTCCAAAAATCAATAGCACACCTCTGTGAAGTCTTAACAGGCAGCAGCACAGAAGGAATCAAGAGGAGAAAAAAAATAAAAAACCTCGATACAGTGAGTTGAATAAGGGGCAAAGTGAGAAGAAGCTGAGTGATATCAAGAAAAAGCATCCTTCAGGAATCGTTGCTTTTGTTTCAAAGAAAGCAAGAGGTTTGAAGAGCAGCAACTACTCCAGACTTAATAGTGTAAAGTGCTTTGTGAGAATGAAAGACTATGCACGCAGTGAAAATCAATCAACACAGTTGACTCAAAGTAAATGTGTCAGAAATTGCTTTTAATATGATTTTTTAAATCTGTGAAAACAGCAGAAAATTACAACTTTCTGCTGTCTTTCAAAAGTTCCACATCTGTTAATAATGGACGAGATGGCTACATAATTTGAGAATCCTCTCCGAAGCATAAATTACTTGCGAGGCAATGATTTTTAAAATAGTGATGCCCTTTAATTTAAAGAAAACATTTAAGTTATTAAATCTTTCAGGCTTGTGCTTGAAAGAAAGCAATGGAGCAAGTCATTATCAAGCCGGTATACAGATGAAAGTCCTTTCAACGAGATGCCGGAGAAAGTTCAGTTCTGCACTGACCCTCACTTGTTGCTTTGTTGCTGGAAAGAAGGCTGCTATACTTTCTCTTAGCTCTGAAGGAAAACAAACTTGGCTCTTTGGTGATATTTTTGGTCATGAACAACATGGACAAGCTATAAGAAGCATGTATGTGAAGCAGGCAACAGATGACTTGAGCAGATAGCCAAACAAATTGCTCACAAATATCAGATTTTTCTCCCTGTGTTAGTCTTTAAACAACAGAAAAGCCAAAATAAACTTTCTTTCTAATTATTTTTCTGCTTACCTATTTGAAAACGAAGACTAAATTTAGTTTATTACATTTTATTGTTCGCTAAATATCAATATAGTAATATAGTAATTACTGGGTTATGTAACTTCAGTATCGGCCACTAAATTATTTTTCTTCAAATAAAAGCAATACAATCATTTTCAAAATTTTAGTTGCATATTTGTGAGATTACTCTGACACCTTGAAACATACAGGTAATCATACCACTAAAAAATTCCAACCGCTGTTTGCCATTAGGTGGAATATATTGTGATTGAAATCTATAAATGTTGAGTAGTCAGAATCGATGCCACAGTGCCATTGAAGGGCTCACCCTTTGCAGCAGGCTCCACCGTGACTTTGTCGCTGATGTTACCGCGGCCGGCGGTGGTGACAGCGGCAGCCCAGATCAGGTACTGCTGCCGGTGGTTCAGGTGGGTGATTCGGTAAAGAAGAAGTTCTGGGTTAGCTTCATACTCACTTGGCAGCTGAAATAAAGCAGAAAAAGCATGGGGTTAAACATGACGGACACATCTGGTGGTGTTATAAAATGGCCACTTTGTCCTGATTCTCTGGGACTGGAAAAAAAATAAAAATAAAAGAGAGAGAGAGACAAAATAATCAAGGAGACAGTAAACTTTTCAGAGATAAGTGGATCTATCTCTGAAAAGTGACATGTGTAGCTGGTTTTAGTCTCTCCTGAGCTTTAAGGTATGTCTCCAATGGGGCAACTTGTTCTGTGGGAAGAATAGAAATCTGAAAGCTGTAAACATGGACCAGACACTGAGCCCCAAGTGGCTTATTGACCCCTGTATTGTAGTATGAATTTGTGATTGAGACACTGCATGTATTCCACCTGGATCTAAAACTCCTTGATAGTCCATGTCTAACAGATTGCCCTGTATTTAACTTCCCAGATTTTGACCTGATTTCCTGTCCTTGTTGAATAAAATCTTTCCTATAGCATAATAATAAATAATCAGATGACCTTTGAAGGCAACTTATTTGCACTGGATTTCACTCTAAATGACTGGAAACAAATACATGCCACTTTTCTCATTGTAAAATCATTAAATAAACTTGAATAATTTTTCATCTAATTTTAATAATGAACATAAAATCCCAGTAAGACACATTGTTGTTTGTGTAGTTTGACGAAATGCGATAAAGCTGAAGCGGTACAGGAAACTTTCACAGGAAACAGTAGATGTGATGAGAAGCACTAAGTGCACATCACTGCTGTATATTTTGTGTAAACTGTGTGGAAGTGGAACAGATAAAATGATGAGACAAAGTCATAGAGGTTTGGGGGCATGGTACACTTGTTCTAAGGCAAAACTGTCTGAATGTATGAAGCTAGAAAAGTGGGTAGCGGTGGTGAAAAATAAAAAGATGTGAAGGTTTTACTGGGGGAAGGGAAACCCCCTTGCCCTTTCCTCCACCGTTCTCCTGGGAGATCAAACACAGATATGACAGAGCAAGACAACAGGGAACAGACTAATGAGTCAGTCGGAGATATCATGAACAGCCATATCTGCAGAAGGGATCTTTGATGGAGGAAAGGCGAGGAGAGTCACATAAACAGAGAAGGAGACATGGCTAAAAACACACCAACACATATAGACTGAGGCACCGACACACAAATAGATGCGCACACAGAGTGGCACACACGACCTGGAGGTGGATATGTAATTGCAGTGTGTTTAACCCGGCCATGTGTCTGCTGTCTAGACATGTACGCATCACTGTCCCCTCAGCACACACACATGCAATCCCACATTCACAGAGAGAAAAATCACTATTTTTTCTTACTGCCAATCACGATTCTCCTACCCACCAATTATACCTGTATTCCCTCAACTCCTACTCCACACCTACTCTTCAGCTAACTCAGCCTTCCCGTGACACACACCCACACACACACGCAATCCAGATGAACAGACACACACTTTCACACAGTTGTCCTTGGCCATTCAGTCCATTTCTGTGCTTTCATCTATGAATAGAGTCATAAAAAGAAAACGACATCACAAATGTAGCACTTTTGTGCGGCGGCATCATTTCACATCTTCCACCAGCTAAATCACTTTTTACCACACCTCAGTGATTTAACACTGACTTACATTTCTGACAGACAGCAGCTTGATGAAAGGAAGGTTGCGATACAGGAGTCAAGTGGGTTGAAAAGTCAGAAAAAAAAAGTCACATGAGTAAGATCTGTGAAAGCTGCTGAGCTCAGATCTTTTAGTGCCGAGTGGGGCAACAAAACCTGGGCTGGTGGCCGGGACATCAGTCTGATTGGTAATGATGGTGACCAGTCAATTGGAACTACTGAAAAATAAGACCTCGTCCAATGAGTATCAATGTTGTGGTAGCCACTGTTGAGTGTTGAGTGAGCAACTAAGTAAAAAAGAAAACAGTCAAAAAGAAATAGCTCTCATATCATTTGAATGCACAAAAGATATGAGAGCTATTTCAAGTATTACCAACATTTGTTAACCATGTTAAATGTGGTTATATAAGGTTCCAAATTCAACTTACTACATAAACTACACAATTATTTGGTCTGTTTTTTTATTATTCAAAAATGCTGTTTAATAGAGAATGTCATCTCTTCTCCTGATACAAATAATGATCACTTACTGAAAAATATATATGCTAAATGTTAATTTCTGATATTGTACTTCCTTGAGAGAATTTAGCATTGCCAGTGCAAAGCTTTACTGAAAATGACCATGCACTTCTGATTGGCTTATGTTTAGTAAGTACAATGCTTTAATCAGATTATGTCTCTCTCTTTCTTTTTTTACTCCCACGAACAAGTAATCATTGTCAAAATTACTGAAATTTGTCTCTAATGTGTTCATTCCCTTTTGTCTGTGCCATTCTTATCTGGTTTCCCTCCCTCTTTATCCAATGCACCATCTTTTCCTTTCCTTCACCACTGCTCATCCATCTCCTCATTTTCCTCTGTCACCACTTTTCCCTATTATCCCACTTATCTATGCATCTATCCACAGATAACCCCATGTGTTTTCAACAGTTCCCCCATAATCCCTCCTCCCTTTAAATATTTCTCTGCACATTTGTCTCCATATCCTCTGCAGTGAGTGGAGGAAAAGGATGGATGGGTGGATTGACACATGGAAAGAAGGAGGATTGTACAGTGTAGGTGGGAAAATCTTGGGAGGAAGGATTGACAGAGTGTACACTGCTGTAACGGATATTAAAATATTCCTCTAGCGTGGAGATAGCGGTGATCCGGGGAACGATAGAGCAAGATAATGAAAAGAGGAACAAAAGTACTCCCCGCGCGGAGTGTCTGACCCCCCCCTCCACCCTCCCTCTCTCCAGTCGCACTCATTTACATAGTAATCATCCCAAACTCTGCATGGGAGCTTGGGAGACAGAAAGAAAGGCCGAAAGAAAGAGATAGATGGATAGATGCGTAGATATAAAGAATGATTTGTGAGGGAGGGAGGTAAAGAACAAGATGGATTTTTTTTTTTTTGAAAGGTCCGTGGGGTGCATGCGTGTGCTTGGATGTGTATCGATGGCAGATGTATTTCTTGGTTTTGAATTCACACAGTCATAAAAAAACATTAAACGCATACTGTGCATGAATGAAGCACTTTGTCCCTGGCGTGATAAATTTCAGAGTGTTTTTCTACTTAAATGTGTGCGTGCTTGCGTGTGCGTGCGTGGAAGTGTGTCTGCGCGTGTGAGTGGGAGTGAGAGTGTGTGTTTGCTCTCGGCTTGTTTTCCACCCAGGTTGATGAACAGATGAGGTTGTCCTGGCAACGTGATGAGACGCAGATATGTAAATGAAGCTGGAGGGTGAGCTTGCATGCACACACACTGCACTATGAGGGGAGCTAATTTCACGCACACATCTTGCTGAGACTGCAGCAATAGGCCTCAGACACACACACACACACATGCACATGCAGAGCGAAACACAGACACATGCACAGAAACTCAGAGACAACAAAAGCGGTACAGCCCTTAATTAAATGAAACTGTCACCATTCACATAACATACAGAATGCACAACAGAAGGTCTTTCTGTTTCATCAAAAAAATAAATCTGTCCTTGCTTATTACTCTTCCACATTAAAGCCTCCCTCTTACCAGTTTTTAATCATTTATCAGTACTAAAATCCACCACACCCCTATGGTAACTCACCGGTTGGCCGGAGCCGGAGCTGGAGCAGTAGATGGTGTACTTGCGGATGATTCCATTTGGTTTGTGAGGGGGTAACCACGACACTACGACACTGCTGGCAGAGGAGGGCACTGCTTTAATGCCAGCTGGAGGTCCGGGATCTGAATCACACAAAGGAAAAAAAAAACACCATCCTTAGCCATTTATTCTGTGTTAAATTAGACAATTTTAGCTATCTTGATCTAGTTTGTATATTAGTGGTGTAAAATAAAATGAGTTTGGGAAAACAATGTTTGTGCAGTGGCTAAGCAAAAAGCTCAGCCACGATTACATGAGTTATGTAATTGTGGCTGAAGATGTAAAAAAGTAAATGTGTTCTTGCAGAGTCAGAATGCTCCAGGTTTGATGGTTTGTCCCCCTCTGGCCTGAGTCTGCACTGACCAATGGGCAGCTTAAGCCGCACAAAACTGTAGAGATGATGGTGGACATCCAGACAGCATCACAATCCTTAACAGCACTATGGCTTTGTTTGATTGCAACTAACTTGTTTGTTTGAAACAACTTAGTTGCAATCACTGACCATTGAAGTCTTTAAGTAAAAATATTATACAGTCCAAAATTCCTTGGTAAAATTGTTAAGAATGCACCAAATGATGTAATTGTCTTATCTCTCACCATCTTGTAAATGAGTTGTCTAATGTTGGCGTATGATTATTTTTTTTTTCAAGGCTGTAAACTACTTGCCAATTATAGTGACATGTCATAAGAGTGACGGTACCAACCTTTTATTTGTTAAATGAGAAAAAAGGCTTTATTAAATGGCAGTAGGAGTCTTCTGCAGGGTTGTGTGGTCTTTGCAGAGTTGGATTATTAGGAAGATAAATAATAATTAGCATTTTTAATAATTAGTATTTCAGCTTGAAATGCTCTTCCCTAAATATCCTTTGTCCTTTGGCCTTTTCACAAAATTATATCAAATCAGCTCCAACATGAAACCAATACTGATGCAAAGATGAAAGTCTGATTAAACTGTCATGGCCTCAACAATGCATGCACATGTATTTGTGAAAAAGTGTCGGAAAACCACCACTCTCCCACCTCCCACCTATCCACGTTGTTATGTGACCAACGTCCCTGTTGAATAAAAGGCCTAACAGCTGTAGACCTACCTCTACTGCCTCCATGTTGCTTTTACTCAGGCAGAAGAAGGAGGCATTTCAGGCCTTAGATGAAAGTGGCTTCAAAATTTATAGAATATACAGAATTATACATCAAAACGGTGTTGCTTAGACATTAGCAAAGATATTTTAGTAGTAAAATAGTAGATTAGTCTGACATAAGACATGTTGGTTTTGTAGAAAAGCAAGTCCAGATATCAGGTGAAAAAAATAAGACGCTTTTTTTTCCCCCTGCTGGTTTCACCACATTTTTATTTTCTCTGATATATTAACAATTTGTTGTTCCATTAGTAAACTTTCTTATCAACATTCATCCAATAAGATGTGACACCTGACTCTGCCAATATTCCAACAAAGCATTTCCTGAAAATTTACTTTAACAATAATTTTCAGTAAAAGCAAACGATTTTCCTTCCTTTATTTTCTCTACAAACCATCTCATGTTTTTGTCAATCTGTTGTTGAACATCAGTGTTGTGCACAGATGTCATGCTGACGAAGATTAAAAAATAAACCTTTTGGTTTTTACAAGGAAAGACTTTAGTTGTGACCTTGCTCTTGGCATAATATTTGATATGTAAAAAGTAACACTGGAAGTGAATTAATGGCAGAGATCACACTAATTGAAAACATTCCATTGAAATTAAGCTGGAAGTTATTTTAATTTTTACTAGCATTAGATGTGTAATCATTTTAATTGGGTTATCTTCAATTGTTTTACAGTTACAGCAACCAAAAATGAAATGCAATCATGACATAAAAACCACAAGACTGCTAAAATGTAAGCTAAAAACCAAGCAACTACAAATCAAAAAGAAAAGAGCCCTGGGTCTCCAGGACCTTAAAAAAAAACCCAATATAAATAAATGGCCACGTTAAAAGTTCTTATGCTTACTGTCCAGAGTGTGTTTGGGCATCCAAGAGACAGAGGCATAAGATGTCAGGCTGAAAGCTGGCTGTTTGCACAATTTCATTGCAAACACTTTTCCATGTGTTACAGACAGAACCGAAGGCGAATGGAAGGGTTAAGCCAAGAGAGACAGATAACGTTTGTGAAGAGGTTGCCCCTGGACACAGTGTCAACACATATCAGGGGTAAAAAGACAGACTCCGACAGACACACTCAAAGACTAAAAAAATACACACATTTGAAGAGCTCTTGCGCAGAGGCCAGCTCAGAAAATGGAGATACGGCAAGGAAAAGAGAATAAAGGCCTTTTTTGAAATGACACTTCTTAGAACCCCCCTCCCCAACACACACACACACTCTCTAGCGCTCCCTCATTTTCTCCATCTCGAGATGCCTGCCTCCTTCGCTGACTGGCCCCAGGGATGGAGAGGAGAGGCGGATACGGATGTAATCCACAGCCCGCCAGTGTAAGCACAAAATTAATTCTCTCTAAGCCACAAAGAATTAATCCCTTTCCTCTTGCTTCGTCGTGAGCTACTCGCACACAAACAATAATGAGCGGTGCACACATATGCAGCGATACGTGCACACCAACCCGAAGACTTGTCCACATGCAAAGACAGTTCTAACCCCCCAGATGCACACACATACCCACGTATCCACACACACTGACTGACACCCTTAGGGTTCTTTGCAGCACACACTTTTTGGCTTCTTAATTTTCATCAGCACTGGTAATGGCACATCAGAGCACAAAGAGGTTGTTAATCAGCAACCTCAGCCGTACAAAGACCCTCTCTGCACCCGCTGGCTCCCTGCCTCCCACACTGCTGCCTAAACTGGGAGGAAAAATCCTTAAAGCCGCTTCAAAAAACAGCGTCAAGGCAAATGAAACATTATTGTGGGTAATTTAATTACCTGGCTTATCTAAGCTGATACAGCGAATAAATGCAAACTTACAGTCTTCACGGGTTTGGATATACAGGACGTTGCTCCGAACACCATCTCCGGCCTGGGTGAAGGCCAGAACCTGGATGCTGTAGTTGGTGAACTTCTCGAGGCCTTTGAGCTCCACCTGCTCCTTAGTGGTTGTAATGTTTTGCATTTCACCCCACTCTGGGAACAGGATTGGTGAAAGTCAAACTATAAACTGAGGCATCAAATGATCACTGTTGGAGTATTTACAAGCTTCTCCACACACTAGTACAGAAAAAGACACATTTTCATCTCTTACTTAAGAAACATAGGACATTTCTTAAATCCATAAATATAGTATTATAAGTTTGAGTACAGTCATTTGATGAGAAATAAAACTCATGTTTCAAGTTAATATTTTTAATAACATCACTGCTGACATATTTATTTATGACATTGCTGGTAAACCCTTGTGCAGACTCCTTTTTGCCAATGGAACAGCACCGCAACAATGTTCTTAGACAGCATGGATGAATGTTATGTAAGAAAAAAAGGGACATTTGACCATTTCTCTCATCACTATAATCATCATCATCATCTCTTCTCTCCAGCTCTCCCCACATACTCTCCATATGATAATAAGGTTTGGGGAATAACATGGGCATTGAATAAGGTTGTTTTTATCTGGCAAGTAATTTCCATGTAAATCTGGCCTTTTGGTTTGAATAATCATCCTGGTGAAAGACCCAAAAAGTTGACTATGTTTAGGTTTTTGGTATAGTGTGCCAGATTTCTTTTATTAAGTCCCGTCAGCACAGACTCCATTGATTTGTGTAATTTGCTTAACGATTGAAAGTCACCAGAAACTGAGATCAACTTAAAAACACAATTAAAATTCATAATTTTGACAGACAGACAGACAGACAGTCGTACCTCCGTCTGGGAACACAGCCCAGAACACAACACGATATCCCTTCAGTACACCATGGAGAGTCATTCTAGGAGGTTCAGCCCAGTTGATCACCGCCTCATCTGACGTTACAGAGATGGCTCGAACGTTCTGAGGAGGCTGACTAGGCACTAAAGATGAGAGAGAAAGATGTACATATTGCTAATGTATCTCGCATTTAACCACATACATCTAAAGGTTTAACTAAAAATAACAGGTTGTCACAAAAGGGCGAAGGAAATCCCCTTATGTTACTTTTCAAAATAAATAATTCATAGAGGAGTGAAAATGGAGAATACATATTTTTATCTGAGGAATAAACTACTGAACAGATGTGGTTGCATCTTTTCAGATTTTATACATACAGGTCTATACTAAGTGGAAAGTTGACCACAGACGTCTACACATAGGCAGTTAATCAAAATGTCAATTATGTAATCAGGAAATTTAAATTTTAATTGATTAAACATTTTTAACCACATGATAAAAGTACACAGCTAACCATAGTTGATAAAGAGAACTTGAATCCATGTTGGCAGGTCAAAGCTTTATAAAAATCCAATTGAATATTTAATTTGAACTACCCTGCCATTGTTTGGTTTGTAGGAATAAGTCATTGTTGGTACAGAGAGAACAAGCAACACATATTGAACGGCCCCTGGTGCACATATGTAAAACAAAATGTTCACTCTAATGTTTCAGAATGAAAAAATAATACAATTTTACAACAAGAAAGGCAATATTGAATCATCCAAAACATAAAGCGTGGCCAATTTAAAGGATACCTCCACAAAGTTTGGCAAGAAATCATTTTGATACACCTATTCGGCATTTCCACATCCGACCTAGATTACGTAAAACAGAGTGGTGACTTATAAAAACAACTACAACAAAACCCTGCCATGCTTCTACTTTGATGTATAGGATCATCTCTCTTTCTCCATACAAGCCCCACTCTGTCTCTTCTAGCCCAGGTGTCTTTGGTATTGGCTGCAACTGACCACCAGCCATTCAGGCTTTGAATTACTCCCACTGTTGAAGATGAACAGAAGTGAACTTGTGAAAGGAGTAAGGACAGGAAGAGAGGAAGAGAGTTAACTAAAAGACAGCATGCAATCAAAGAAGGAGACGGTGCCAAGTCCACCAGAGAATTTCTCTGCAGCTGGTGGAGAGTAAAGGAAGTGAGGGGGGGAGGATGGAGGAAGGGAGGCAGAAATAAACGAGGGTTAGAAAACAAAAACAGAGCTTTGCATTAATAGATCTTTGAAGCTAATGATAAATAATGAGGATGCATCAAAAGATAGCCCAATATCCATATTTAGACCTTGCGCAGAGGCAAAGTAAGAATTAGAATGCAGGCAAAGAAAGCAGACACCTAAAAACATCTAAGATTTGGCTTTTGCTTAGCTGCTCAACAGATTCATACGTCTGTTAGAATGATTAGGAGGAAGAAAACAGGAATAAGTGCAGATTTTTGGAAAACCCTGCTAATATATCGAAGGCCATTGTGGTCTAAATCAACAACAAGGAGTAGATGGAGAAAAGAGACTGAATATAAATGGCGGAATTGAGGAGGAGAGTTAAAAGCAAAGGGGGAGAAAGATGAAAAGAGGGAGCAGAGAGACAAAGCACTCAGCTGTGGATAATTACAGCAGGAAGCCAGGAGAGGGAAAGAGAGAAAGACAGACAGAGAGACAAGCTAATTATAATTATTTTTAGTATGCTTGTTGGTATCATTATTATCATAATGGCCATCAATATCACTGTCGCCAGGGTTACAACCACAGGAAGGAACCAGGAGGGCTACGTCTCTTCTGGACCAATGAGGCTCAGTCACCTGTGGACAATTATGTGACGCATGTGTTCATGTGAACTTGAATGTTTTGTACATGACAGAGAAATTTTAGCATTGGATTAAAAATAAATGGGAATATATATAGTGCTCCATATCATTCAGAGCAAATGCATAAGTATAAATAAAATCATCAAAAATTGTGTTCTGTGAAGCCAGAAAAAAAAACACATTTTTTTTCTTTACGCATTCATGTGATGTTGCTTTTGTGGCTCAAAAATATTATAAGCTTGTAATGCTAAATTTCTGAGAAAGACAAATACTATATTTTGGTTGTTTTGCAATGTTTTCAGGCATAAAATGTGGGACATTTTGTGGGTAAATTATCTTTTTTAGCCAATAACTAAGTAACTTTCTATATTTAACTTTTTCTCTGCTCTTAGCTCGGCCATCTTTGGTAAAATGCTTTAGACAGATTTTCAATTATGCAAACCGTAAGCACTCTATTTCATACAAGAACAACATTTCATTTACTGAAAACAAAACAGCAAAGCTTTAATATAAATGCAAAGTTGTTTTAAGACAGACAGAATATGAGTCTACTGTCTCTCATCTTCCTGTCATGTTTTATACAAAGTCTATGTAGATCAATGTGTTTTTATTCCCAAAATATCAATGCCAGTCTTTTTTTGTGGCCAGGCAGAGTTAAGATCAGCTGCTTTTTTTCACATGACTGAATGTGTGTGTTTATGTTCTCTAGTTCTTTGTTTTAGTTGCGTGCTTTGTGCATTTTTGCATGGATGCTTTTGTTGCTAGAAACTTAAAGAAAATGCCCATTTTGCATTCTTTTAATAGACAATAAAGAGTCTTGTTTTGTCTAATTTAAAATCCTATTTGAGACTCTATCTAGCTTCTATTTGCAGTTTTAGTGGTGCTCATGATCTCCTGATCAGGGTTGTAAAAACTCAGTGTTTGAATGCATGTTTAAAAGTCCTAGTAGAGACAAAACAGTGGCATCATGACATCTGTTTGCAGAAATACCAAATTAAAAGCGACATTTTTGAAGTTAAACAGTCTTCTTCGGGTTCAATTCCCCACATAAATTCAGAATACTATAGTTGAATACTACTTTTCGGGAGAAATGTTTTTAATGACGTAAAAAAAAACCCACTCCAAGCTGACTCCCTGGCTGTGGAAAATCAAGAACTGACTTTTGCTTCGTCAAGGTTTAGCACTGTTACTGCTTTTGAGAATGACCTTAAATAAGGTGCAAGAAAAAATTTTAATGGATTTTGATCAAATTTCTTGAAATATTGCACCGAAAAAACATTTTTAATGAGTCTATGCAGAACAACCACATGAATGGTTGGAAGGTGCAATTGAAAATGACACCTTTTAACATTAGTGACACTGAGGCATACCTGACACACACACAAAAGATTTTCAAACGTCCCAAACTGTGTAATACCAGAAAACATGCCTTAGCAGCTCATTTAATCATTTGTTCACTCACTCAGAAATATTCTGTTTACCCCTCAGTAGTCAGGGGGCACAACAGCTTCTCCGCATGTATTTACTGAGATCACTCAGTTTCCTGCAATGCACTACGCTGTGTCTTTGAGACTATCTGTGTCCTTGGTGCGGAAGCATTTGAATTCTAGCAGCACAGCATTTATTGTTGCCTGGAGAAAACGAGTGAGAATATAACAATTGTGGATTGCAAATCAGAAAATGTCTTGACAGAGATTATTGTACGAAGAGAAAGCTGAAACAAATTGCAGTATATGTAGATCAGAGAAAAAGAAGAGCGAAGGTGAAAAGATTCATAGTGCTGGCAGGTTAATGTTTATAATGATCAATTCTGTTTAACTTGTTTTACTACTGCTGGTCAACAAGAGATCTGAATCCTCAATGAAGATGAATCACCAGCAATAATGATGATGTGTGTTATGTTTGTGGCAAACCTTACCATCCTCCAGTGTTGTCGCATTGATCTCTGAGCTTGAAGGTCCTGTGCCCGCTCTGTTGAAGGCCTGGACAACCACACCATACTGAGCAAACTTCTTCAGGTTGTCCAGGGTGTAGACCTCACTGTCCCCAGTGGCTTTCATCTCAACAATGCTATACTGGCCGTTGCTGCCAGGGCCATTCTCTCTGTAGCCGATCTGGTAACCGCGAATAACCCCATTCTGTAGCTCCTTTCTTGGAGCCTGCAGAGAAATGTAGCAAGAACAGAAAAAAGTGTATTAATTATGGTATTTGGTGCCTCCAGCTGCTATTGGAAAATTATGTTTTGATGAATTTTTAATTTCAATTTTTGTGTTTTATGATCTATGTGCTTTGTTGCTGAAATATCCTGCACAAATAAACTTGATCGACTGATTAACTGAATAGAGAAGCTTGCTTACAGGAGCAAGACTACTAAGAAAGAAAGGCACATGTTATATAAACTTGCCTTCCAGGTCACCCGGATACTTTGAGAGGTGACTGGCTGAAGGACGACATCCACTGGAGGACCATCAGGCTCTGTGCAGTGAGAGACAGAAAGTCAAAGTCTGCATCGTTATGGTAATTCCCATCAACACTATTCTCTATAGTCAAGATAAAATATCTTTTTATCCTCTTACTGTGTGAACTGTATAGAGGTTCACACAGTAAAACAGTTTAGGGTTTTACTATTTCTAGTACATGAATGCAAAAGTAAAGATAGTGCCATTCAGAAACCTACGTGCTTCTTCAGTGCTGATGGTGAGCTCTTTACTGGCCTCACTCTTGCCTATTGCATTGTATGAGAACATACGGATACTGTAGACGGATGCAGGGTGGAGGTCTACTATGTTGGCCTGATTGTTTGTGGGAGATATATTTCGAGTGGCATGCTTCAGCTCCCAAGTATCTGTCAAGACAAAAAGATTAATAAATCTAATTTCAATAACCAATAGATACAGTAAATAATAAAATGCTATGTAGTGTCAACAAGCAGTGTAGTTGAAGTTACCTGTCTTGTTTTTGTATTCAATGTCATAGGAGGTAATGACGCTATTTCCATCAAATCTTTGTGTCCATCGAAGATTCATGCTACGATCCTTTACTTCTCGCACTTCAAGCTCTGGAGGGTCTGGAGGCTCTGAGAAATTTAAGGAGAATTTAAGAACTAAATAACACAAACACACCAGATGGTGCAACCAAAAGTGGGGAAGTGATAGCAATACAGTTTTTAATTTTTGTGAAAATATTGTCTTGAATGAATACCTTGCACAGTTAGTTGGATAAGGCCTCGTCCTTCTCCATAAGAGTTGATAGCATGACAAGAGAAGAAGACTGAATCTTCACGCTCTGCTGGCTTTAGCTACAGAGAGAAATGCAGAAAGAGAAGCGTCAAAAAGACAAAACGACTCATTCACAGTGCTGGAATGTTGTGTTGGGAAGAGTCTTAATGACTTCTTCTGTGTCTGTTGCATGTTTGTTAGAGACTGCTTCTACATCAGTTAGAATTATAAAAAATCTTTGATGCCTGTCACATTTTGATTCACAATTTGCCATCCAGCTACTCGATCAAAGTTGTAGTTTTGTTAATTTATGATTAATTATTTTATTTTTTTGTTGTAATTTTTTACTCCAAGGATTTTTGTTGGCTCTACAGGCCTGTATTTTTTGAAAGCAGGCTGACAGGAAAGAGAGGACGACATGCAGCAAATGTTGCCGGGGCCAGGAGTCGACCCCGCGACGGCCGCATCGAGGCCTTCATACATGGGTTGTGCTAACCCCTTATGCCACCACAGCATGCCCCATGATTAACTATTTTCTAATTCCTAATGCATCAAGAACCCAACACAATATCAACCCACTGTCTAATAATTAGTAAATATCTCTCTTCTCTTTACTGATGTTTCTGATAATGTGAGTAGAGAGTACGTTGTTTTAAAAATGTACTTTCAGTAGTTCTATTTGAATCGTTGTATAGATGTAATTACTTTATTTATATCAGAACAATCTGAATCCCATTTGTTGTCATGGTGCATTACAAGAAGATTGCTAACATTAAACTAAAAAGGCAATATTAGTTAAGTGAAAAACAGCAAGATCTCTATATTCAAGATAAAATATCTTTGTATCGTCTTACTGTGTGAACTGTATAGAATTTTACATCTTTGTGATACTCCGATGTGATTGGTCAGACACTCAGAAAGTATGCTTTCTAATAGTTTAGGGGACTCAAGATTTGGATGAGGCACCGCTAAGATTCACTATGTGTACCCCAGCAATGCAGACCTTCACCATTTCACCCATCCCACCAAGGTAAAACCTCTAAATATGAAGATTTGTGGACAACAGGAAATATGTAAGAAATTAAAATAAGTGAAGAGAAAGCTATTTGTCAAAGATGTGAGTAAAAAAACACATAATTGTCTGATTTCATCAGCTAGACGCTCTGCTATAAACAAATGTGTTTTACCTTGAGAGTAGACAACACCTCATCTGTCTTTTCGTTGGGGCTTGTGGTTATGGAGTACCGGGGGTTGCGATCTGGGTCAATCACTGTATCACCTCTTTCCCAACGGATGATGATGGGCCATTCTCCTCTGGCTGTGCAGTTCAGCTCCTTCACATGACCTTTCTTGGCCATGGTAGTGTTGGGGTGACTGGTGATCATTGCTGGGACTAATGGGAGAGAGGAAATCGAGTGTGGTGTGGGCAAATATGTAGAAGCAAAGGAAAACACTAAACAGAAATGGAGGCTGGATGACAGTGAGAGATAAAAGAGAAATGAAAGAAAAGTCAAGAGTAAGTCAAGAGTACTAAGCAGAATTTAAGTGAAAAGGGAGACAGAAGTGAAAGAGCAGAGAGAGGTATAGGAGGAGCTCAGAGTAACAGAGTTCCAATGCATTAGAGCAATGAAGAGCTGTGGTCATTGAGGTAAAGTCAATAAACCTCCTTTCTCATTCTCCAATAGTTAACATAAGGGGAGTAAGTGAATGAAGAGGCAAAAACAATACACTCCACCTTTCGTGTGCGATACACATATCCCTCACATACTCAATCTTCTAAGTCCAACACGCGCACTCACACACAAACACGCACACACCCACAGTATCGATCCGACCATGGTTCTGCTGTTTTGTTTTCATCACTTATTCATCCCACTCGCCGTCTTTTCCGCTTTTCCCGCTTCTCCGCTGAGCGAAACAGACAGAATTGAGGAAGGCAGAGGAGAGGAACGGTTTAATCAATAACACTAACACGAGAAGGAGAAAGGAGTGCACCGGAGAGAAAAACATGTTGAGAACAGTAGATGCAGTTATCTGCACCTTGTTTTACTGGATTGTGTGCGCAAGTGTTAAAAGCTGCCAGATATCAAGCTTAACGTCTCTCTTTTGAGAAAAGCTGAATTGCAAGATCAATGCATTACAAGTTAGCCTTGGATGGTGCTGTACTTGACAGTAATAATCTTTGTTTTTTGGATTTATGAGTGTGTGCACATATACTGTTTCCTTTTCATTTTTACACAAGGTTTGGAGGTTCCTGACAAGCAGAGCGGGATGGAGGCATTGATTACAGATAACGATCAAGCTCAAAGTCTTTTTGACTGTCTCAACACAGATCCCATGAGTCAAAAGATCAATGGCTCAGTTATCTTCTCACTGTCTATCACAGGTCTGCAAACAAACTGCTCCCACTCGGGGGTGCTCTTCTTTTCCCTCTGTTAATCGTCACCTTTGCTTCATCAATCCAAAAGTACTGCAAGCTAATTTATTGGCTTGACAGCATGCAAGGATGCTAATAAAGCAAATAATAAAGCAAAACCAGAGCCTCCTAAATGTTCCATCTCTTCCACTGCCTTGTTTCCATGCGTATACTCACTCTTAACAGTGAGGACCATGCTCTTGCTGATGTCCGAACCCACGCCATTGGAGGCCTGACAGAGGTAGAAACCTCGATCTTCCTCCAGGACATGTCTGATCAACAGGGAGCCATTAGTCATGATCTGAATGCGGCCAGTTAGAGGAACTGTGTGGTACTGCTGTGGGTTTCCAATCCCAGCTGCACAAAAGGTGAGAACCAAACAAGGAAGGTTATTGTAACGTATTTTTCAGACAAAAGTTGACGTGCACATCGGTATGACAAGAGGTTCGTGTACCTAAAGCTCCTCTGGCGTGCTTCCACATGACCTTAGGAGGAGGGTATCCATCAACAGAACAGTTCAAGATTGCTGATTTGCCATAGATGCCATCCTGGTTGTTGGGCTGCACAACAAATCGTGGAGGGACTGGAAAATTATGAAAAAGTGCACTTCAGTACAAGTCAAAAGCCAATTAGTTTCAATCTAGGTGAGTGTCAAAACCTTTGACACTCACCTAGTGAGTGTATTTAAGATTCTGTGCAATCAACTGCATTCATTTGCAGGCATAGGCTAAAAATAAAACTTTGCTCTTTTCTTTTAACATATTGCAAAAGTCTAGCAGATTAAACGTGATCCGACCAGTAATCCCTGTGTTGTAATGAATACATGACTGCTTGTAAGTGTAGCCTACTCCATTTGAAAAATTTGAACAATAATATTAGCATTTGATGTAATATGTGGCTCTATTACACAATTTATGTGTGAAAGATATTAAAGTCAATGATAAAAAAGAGATATTCTAATTTCTTCCAGATTTATTGTTTCCTTTTATTTCATAATTTATAAAAGGGGGATATCATTTGTTTCACACTGATTTTAAACAAGACTTACAATTAATCTTCTTTACAACTAACTTTACAACATGTTTGTTGTTACAACTGACTTTACAACGTAAAAATGGTTTTATTAACGACTCATTCGCGATGAAAATGAATATCTTTGTGCCTACAGCCTTCTTTGCTTACCTGTAACTATGAGCTGCCTCTCTGTGCTGACTGTAGCAGCATCGTTGCTAGCGATGCAGGTGTAGTTGCCGTTGTGTTTGAGCGACACTTTGGAAATCTGCAGTGAACTCATGAACTCCTTTGTGTCGATGGTGATCCCCGAGGAGGGCACGATCTCCTGGCCGTCCTTACGCCAGGTGATTCGTATGGGCATGTCTCCAGATGACACCACACAGGCGATGTACATCAATTTACCGATGGAGGTTGGGGGAAAGTCAAACGGCTGGATCAGCGGGGGGACTAAAAGGGTCAGAGACAGAATAAATGAACGAGAAAAACCGAGGTAAAGGGATAAGAAGGATTTAGTTGAAGAAAAAGAGAAGAAGGTGCAATATAAGGGGAAAAAAGTGCTTTTTCAAAAAAACATCAGCCCATAGAATGACTTATTTTCATCTGACAATAAAATAAATATCTCTCTTTCTCTGTTAATAATAAAGTAATCAAATACAAATGATGTCTTGTGTCCATCTTCTCACAATGACATCTTAAAGATTAAAACTTCCATGGGCAAAACTTGGGCAACTAACCCACTACACCCTCTACAGTGGCCCTCACCAACTCCTCCACTCCAACCCACCCTGCCCTGCTCAAGCCAACCCATAATAGCTGCTCTAATTAGAGCACCATCCATAGGGGAGAAAAACTGTGTTGGCATGGATACCAGCTGAGGTGACGCTGATGATTTGAAGAGGGGGATGACGATGGGGGCTTCGAGGGTGGGGGTCTTGGTGTTTCAGCAGAGACATCTGGGAGATTTTATCTGGGCCTCATTAACATTCATCTAATTAAATCAGAGGCATGATGGGCACAAATTCAAATAAACAGATACCTACATCAACAAACAGCAAGAAGAATGTGCATATGCACACACACGTAAGTGGTAGCCTGCTCTTAAACTTAAACACTGCAGCGTGCAAAACAAGGAAGCAACAAAAATCTGACACGTCGAGAGAACGAACGCAACCCACACTCACACTTCACAACTTCCTGGAACAAACATGTTGTTCTGTTGCAGCTAAGGACAGCACGTAACATTAGGAAGAAAAAATATCCACAACACATACTTTTCATGTATACGAACGCGTGCAATGAGTGAGGAGCACACACACTCCCAAAACTTATACAATAGCCCTCCTGCTCACTTTGATTGCTGAGTGGCTGAGAGCTTGCACTTGGCCTCTCTGCCCCCTAATCAGGGGTCATTAGAGGGGATGCACACAGCTTTGTTTTTTCTTCTCATTCTGTTTCACTAAAACAGTCCTGCTTCTAACCATTCCAATAATCACTCTGTTTATGGCACGAAACCAAAGTAGATTAAAAAGGATCATAATTCCTCTTCACTGATTTGTTCTTTGTCACCGCTATGAATGATAATCCTAACAACCAACCTGATCGACAAATCCTTGATACAACATTATGAAGTAGAAAGAGCTTCAAGCATCCTGGAGCAGCACTGATTAACATATTCAAAAATAGCTTAACCTGAGACTGGGTTGAAGACAAGCAAAGAACTGATTACAAGTTGTCTCAGAGCCACAGACAAAAATGCACCATAACATAAAAGGTGAATAAAAGGTTTCAGCAGGCAGAAATTAGATTGTTGAACGTCTATAAAGTGAACAAGATTGAAGAACAACAGTTTTGTGAATCTGCCATTTATTTTCCTCACAGTGATCTAAATATATTTATCCTCCTGCTCTGGGCAGGATTCTGGCTTAAACATGCTGGGTTTTTGTTGACATCTTTCTCTTTGGAATAAAAAGTTTTTCTTCCGGTGGATAACCGTATTGCTGCTGTTGGACCACAAAAATAACCGGAAGGGATAGAGTGGAGCGCTACTCCTTGGAAGGACGTGGGGTGTGAAATATCTCATTCACATAATGTTTAAGTACATATAAAATGCTGTAAGATTGCAATGGTAAACTGTCTTTGCACTTACGATGGGATTTGTCACATTAAATGCATGGGACACAAAGTACTGTGCAAGCTCTAGTATTGGACAAATAGACGCTAAAGCTAGAGTCAGAATTATTCATACCCCTCCAAGTGAAAAAGGTTTTTGAACAACTTATGCAACAAAAGGTTGCAATAGTCAAACTGAGCAGAGAATTTAACTTCTCATGACTGTCAGAGTCAACCAAATCAACATCTGATTAAAAATTAACATGCTAACAAAAAAAATCCTACCTATATGTAGCAGAAAGAGTGTCTAGATAACAAAATATTGTATTTATGTGTTGCAGCACATTGGATTTTGCACATTCAAATGGTCTATCTGAACTCCAACTGGATCACTTGTTCGAGCAGATGTCATGTACAGCTGAGGAAATGTCCAGGTGTAGTGTTAGATGACGTTCCACACCTCCTTCAGTAAGTCAGAACCTGTGAAACAGTTATCATGTTAAGCAGTGTCATCTCTGTAACTGACCTTTGACGGTGACATAAATGGTTTGTGTGATGAATAGCTGTGGCTGGATCAGCACGCTGCACACATAGGCGCCCTCATCCATGCCTTTCTGAACATCGCTGAGCTTAAGTGTCCCATTCTCAAACACCACCTGGAGAAGCATCATGAATGTGTTAGCATGCACTGATACATCATCGGTAATTAGTACACAGAGGGGTAATTGTGAAGAGTATGTTTTTGGAGCGTAGGTAGAACATTAAAAAAAAAATCCCCTTATTTGCGTGCATTGTGTTTTACGAGTTTAAAGTGGACCTCACCTGCCGATGGTTGTCAGGCAGCAGAATTCCCTCCTTGTACCAGTTAATTGAGTAATAAGGATACCCAATTACTCTGCAGTTTATGAAAGTGTTTCTTCCTGCCACCGCTGTAATATTCTTCATAGGCCTAATCTTTGGAGGCCCTGATTTGTGGAAAGAGATAAATACAGATATGTGGGGAAAGAAAGAGAGGTACAATCAGAGGAAGAAAAAGAAAGAGGGGAAAAAGAAGATTATTAGTTTATGGTGCCAATAGCAGGTCTTGGAATTTTAGGAATTATGCCGAAAGGGGAGGTGGAAAAGGAAGGGAGTTGGAGAGAGGGGCAAGGAAAAAAGACAGAAAAAAAATGTTTAGAAAAAAAAGTTGAGAAAGAGATAGAGGTTTAAGACATTTCATGGTTTTCTGGTGAAATGGCATTTTACTTAAATACTTGAATGAGGGCTGCTCAAAATAAATCACATAAAAATGTTATGAGATGTGCCTGTTCCTCTATATCTACATAGATCAGAAGATTATAAATAAAGCTCTTATTTTTCTCATACTGGAGAGGAGATGAGATTTTATTCGAAGCTCATTATCAACAAAAACAAAAAATTGAACTGACTGCATTAACTACAAAGACAAAAAAAAAGTGAATGTAGGAAAACTTACATGGTTTTGTTTCATTTTTTTTCTAGTTTATTTAAATTTTCTGGATTATTTGAAGGAGGTGTATCTATATCTAAGCCAAAGAGTAGCAATTTATGCTGACTGATTGGTCCTGAAAGGTAAAACACCTCCACAGCAACTGACAAAGCAATTTTCAACATCTCAAATATTAATTCTTTGTGCCTCCCTGTTTTTAATGCATTTTGTCTTTTTCTTGCAAATACCAAAGTATGTTTTCTGTGCTTTTGTGTTGTCTATCTATGACCAATATAAAAATATACAAGACTGAATTCTGTGAAATTTGCTGGAGTCATCATCAAAGGAAAATCATCCATCTACAGTATTAAAAAAAGGTACCCATGTCGAAGCAAAATGCTTTTTCAAAAAACATCTGTGTGTAACTTGACAGAAATCGTTAAGCATTTTTGGCAGCAATTGAGAGCCATCTCTCAGTCATACGTCACTTTGTCTTTGACCTTCTCACCATTGTTCATTTTGTTTTTGCTTCTTCTGACACCCTCTCCTATACCCCTGCCATCTTTTGGTCTCTTTTTTTCCCTCTCCCCTTCCTCCTTCTCTCAGCATGTTCTGAGCTTTGAAGTCACAACTCTGACGAGTCAAAGATGTATTATTCAGGATCTCCGTCACATATACGCACGCGTGCCCTTGCAAACGCGCACACTCAGGCTTAACATAAATATGTGTTCAGCTACGTCTGTACATTTCTGTGAACTTGATTGCTCAGTGAATAGAATACTTCGAATAAAGCAAACCATAGTGAGTGGGAAAGCAGATTAGCATGATTGGGCTTTGTGAACTCTTGTCGTAAGTATGCGTGTCAATGTATGTGTGGCCGTGCCATTTCTGACACTTTGTGTAGCATGGATGGCTAAAATTCTCTGGCACTGGAGCTCATTCTCACTTCAATAATCTTTCTGGCATGTTTGCTTAGAGCAGACTTGCATGTCACAACTATACACGAAAAGGACCAAGAGAAGAGACCAAGAGGGTGATACAGCTTTGTTCAATGGTGTCACTCTTTATCAATGTCATCCCAGACAACAGTAGCTTCACCCCTTCTGTCACCAGAGTTTACAATCAGCTGCTCCACTTATAAGAAGCTGTCCTCTTCTTTTAGTTGTTCTCTTGTTTCACCCAATCTTCCTCGAGTACTTTATCATTTGTTTCCTTCTCATCTTAGGTTTCATGGGTGAGTTTTTGATAAAGGCTTCTTAAATTGCTATGACTAGATGTACAGCTAATGTACAGTCTGCATATATATGTGTAGTATGTGTACATGTGCATAGTGTGTATGTAACTTATTTCTCATGTTACCCACACACAGTGTAATGCACTTTATTGAGACCATCTGTAGGGCATAAATCTTAAGTAAAATGAGCGAGAGTACATTGTAGAAATATTTTTTACCAGAGCTAAAATTGTTACTCCTTTGGAACTTTATCATATTTTCACACAACAAATTTCCACAAATTTGTGAAGTTCATAATTAGATGATTTAATGTCAATGCATTCTCTTGCCGGAGCTGTAAATATCTGTAGTTCCACCAGGATTATCATTGTCCTCCTGGCTGCTTCTCTGATCAGTGCTGTCCTTCCATAGCTTAGCGGTGCACATTGTCCATTTGTGTCTGAAATGTAGTGTTTAAATCAGGCCTAAAAATTCAGCCTGACCTGGTCTGAGCCTATACACACTGTGTCCAAGCCTGACCCAACCCAAATAGTTAACTCTAATTAGAGGCCTGAACCCAAAAATATTATTATTATTATATTATTTTAAATTTCATCCAGATCTCTGACTTTGCTCTCTGTTGGCTTGTAAGTGTCACTTCCTTTGGTTTTCAGCTTTTGTGTTGTATATTCCAGCTCAATTTTCTCACTTGTTGTAAATTCAGGATGAACCAAGTGCAAATCTTCTGGGATATCTGATAGGGGCCCAGCACGATGGAGCCATGTGCGCACATACAGGCTAATAAACTTCTGCACCTTATTTTCTTTGTTTCCTCACCAGGGTAACCTACTTTCTCCTCTATTTATACTATTATAAGTATATTAACAGGTCTTTATGTTGTGCATTCTTGTTTAGTTTTCTCTATGTTGTATGCTTATTAAAAATGCACCAACGAAGCCTGAGCTTGACCATCAACCAACCATAAAATTTTAACCCGACCCGGTCTCAATTTTGATCCAAACTCCACTAAAAAGATTTGCAATTCTGTCACTCTCTCCATTTTCAGATGTTGGACTAAATAGTGCTTATATGGTGATTTAAAATGGTTGTTAAAACAGATTGGTTGTGGAGGTATCTTAGTTTGAATAGTGTATGAATCAACACTGCGGTACCATATATATGCTCAGAGGTTTTGATTCCATAAAAGGGCAAAAAAAAAAAAAGACAAAGAAAAAAGACAAATATAATTTCCAGAAGAAACAAGAAATCAAATTTTAGAAAGATGGTAAACAAAAATAAAAAGGTGTGAAAACTAAAACTATATAGAGGAGAAAAGACAGACATACAGAGCCAGAAATAGAGCAATAGGAGGGTACAGTAAAGGTTATTGGTCAGGGTAGGGGGAGAAAGGGGTCAGGCTATGGGAAGCCTCTGTATGACTGATATTGAAAAGTAGACAGGCACCTCTTACGTTTATGCGCGCTTGGTACTCAGCACTACCAGCCGAGTTTCGTGCGGCGCACCGATACACTCCTCCATCACGAATCTGCGGGCTGCTGACGTTGACGAAGCTAACGGTGCTCCCATCGGAGAGCGTGTACTGGCTGGATCTCACACGTGACAGATCCCGAGCCACGGGCTCATCATCCAGGGTCCAGGTGATGGTAGGCGGAGGGGCCCCTTTGGCAGCACACATCAGGGAAAACGGCTCACCAGGGACCACCACTCGTTCGCTGAAGGAGGCGACAATACGGGGCGTACCATCTAAGAATAAAAAATATAAGGCATAATCATAAGACATAGGAAATCACCCAACAGCTCACATTTCGTCTAAACCCTCGTAAAACACTTTGCCTGAACCATCAAGCAATTAGTAGAAAGTGCTTCGTGCTGTATATTTTGTGACATTTACCCACCAGCTAAGGTCTTCTAGGTCTCTCTGTGGAAAGCCATGTGCAGTCCATATTTTTGTGGTTGTGTGAGCTGTGTGCACTGGCACAGAAAGTAAAACTCCCAGTAAGATTTTAAGGCCAAACACAAAGTGGTTAAAGAAAACATTGGGTAAGATTATGAACTCTTAGTTTTTTTTTGTTGTTGTTTTTTTTTTTATATTCTTTCTTCTTCTTCTACTCTCAGTAGTGTTTCGGCATATAAAACAGCACCTCTATAAATCTACAATAAAATAAAAGTAAAATACAAAATATTAACATAATGATAAGGACAATTGTACCAACAGTGAGCTTATTAAAAACAAATGGGTTTTCCCCTCTACATAGACAATAAATAAATAAATAAATAAATAAATAAATAAATACTGTTAAATTTTTCAATATCTTATCAATCAATAAATGAACATAGTAGCAATCAACTGCATTACATATTCACTTATAAAGCAAAAGCCTAACAATCTGTTCACCAACATTTTTTATTTGTCTAAATATGTTAAAATACTGCTGAACTACTGTATCATTCAGACTAAAGACAAACCCCTATTCTGGCATTAATGCGAGTAAGATTACAGAACAGACAGAGAATAGTTAATATTACACCTGTTTTTTGTTTTTTTTTTTACCTTCCAGCAGTATGATGGAGAAGTCCTGGGCAGTCTGGCCCTTTCGTGAGGCAAAGCACTGGTAAGCTCCAGAATGTCTTTTTTGTGCAGCAGAAATGAAGAGTGTCTCATTGTGTGTTCCTTGGATGGAAAAGTGCTGATCAGGCATTACAGGCTCTGTGTTACGGTACCAGGAAACAGTAAAGTGGGGGGAACCCTGGACGGCACAGGAGAGGATTACTGTACTGCTGATCCCCGTCTTGAGGTTCTTTGGAGACAAAGTGACCCGCAGTGGTTCTAGAGATGAGGAAAAAAAATAGATGACAATAGTGTAGATGGAGGCAAGTAAGTACCTACATATTGAAGGAACAAAAGTTGGTATATGTCAGCATCCCAGGCACAGGATGGAAATTTTCTTATGAGCTACACTGTGCTGGCTAAGCAACACAAATCATATTTTGGTGTGTATTTCTTGTCTATGTTTCAGTTCCTGTGTCTGTCTGCATGCGTGTGTGTGTGTGATTGAGATTGTGTGCTGAGCAGCGAGGAAAAATCGAGACAGGAAGACAAAGAGGAAAAAAAATGTCAGTGAGCAATAAAGCAGCTGCTGTGATGAGCTGGGAGCTGCTGAATGTGTGTGAGAGCATGTGTGTCTGTGTGTCACTGCATCTGCATGGGTAAGATGTTTTTTTTCACAGAATGAGTGCATGTATCTGTGACTCCAAGTCTGTGAACGTCCTACCATATATGATCTGTCACTTAAGGTTTGACGTTTGCACTGTGATATGGTCACTCTAAGACGTGAATTTTAAGCAGTTGGGGTGTGGGACTTGCTGACTGGCTTGCTTTCATCCTCAATAAAACATAAAGAGTCCCAAAATAATAAGTCTGACTTTACGAGCTTTAAGCTTATATAGTTTTACCCAAGCCTTAGAATGACACTAAAGTCAAAATGTCTTAATAAAGACATATCTACCCTCACTACCTACCTATAACATTGAGATGACCTGTCACCTCTTTGGAGCCAAAGCTGTTTGTGACTTCACAGATGTAGTTGCCACTGTCCTCAAGTCTTAAGTCGGAGATAGTGAGGCCAGTGATCCGGCGTGTCCAGCGAGAGTCAGCTGGCAGTGGTCGACCATCCTTCAACCATCGGATGGTGGGATTTGGATATCCGGAGGCAATGCAGGACAACTCCACGCTGTGTCCAACCTGCATCTCACCAGACTGGAAACTATCCAGCACAGATGGGGGGGATTCCTTAGGGTCTAAAAGTGATCACAGAAATGTGATTTTGATTCAGATTAATACACTCATCAAAATCTTCTCAGAGACCAAAAGTCAATGCATGACACATTAGTAACAAATGAAAAAGAAAACAAGTTTCTTTGCCTACCCTTTACAGAGAGCCTGGCTCCATTACTCTGGCGGGTCTCTCCACTGTACTTGTGCTTTGTGATGCAGCGGTAGGTGGACAAAGCATCTTCCTTCTGCACTTCTGAGATATATAAAGCGCCAAATGAGGTCAGGAAGAAACGATTACCTGTAAAAGAGTGGAGAAGTACAGGCTGGTCATTTTGGCATACTGTCAAAGGTCATTTCTGCATGCAGTGTGCCCTATGTCACTCCTTTGCCATATAAGCCACTTCAGTGATGAAACCCATTCTGCAAAATATACCTTCTGTGTTAATTATAAAAACATGTAAAAGCTAAAGAAATATTTAGGGTAACTGATCTAGAGGGATAGAAAGTTAAGATTTGTTCACATACAGATTTCACAAAAAATATGTTGAAAGGCATCTGTAATTGAAGAAAAATTATGTCGAGGTACGTCATAGGACTTTTTACACTCTTCTCAGTATACTTGAACAGGAGTCCTGATATTCATGCCTCAAGGGTCAGTGTTCTGCAACTTTTAGATGTGTCCCCGATCCAGCCTCCTCAGTATACAGTCAGGTTCTCCAGAGACCTGCCAACAACATCAGTATATAACCTAGGTGTGTTGAAGCAGAAACACATCGAAAAGTTGCAAGACATTGGGTTTCAAAGCCTAGATTTAAAGACCCCTGCAGTAGGAGGTGGCTGTTTTATGCCAAAGAAGTATTCAAAAGGCTTGCTTTGTTTTTTGACATTAAAGTTTTCTTAAAGAATCAGAATTCCAGATGAAGTTATTCTGTTGAATTTTATAATTTAAACTTTCAGCTAAAGATGATCAATTGCTGCCTAGACTCCTTAAAAGCCTGTAACTCTCCAGTTTGGCACGGAATAAAAAGTTTTGAATCAGACTCTAAGCTTAGTGTCATTAGCTACCTTCGGTGTGGAACAAGGGTTGTTGAGGATTCCCATTGTGTCTTCTGTAGTTTCTGACAAAGGAAATCAAACTAAATTGTTTTAAATACCACACAAGCACACATGCGAGTTATTATTTCTACCCGTTTTAGGACTTTATATTGGCTTCCTTTCATTTTTCTGACTGTATTTCTGCCTGACCTGTCCAATTTGATGGAAAAACCAGCTGTAAAAGTTGGGGAATGATAAAACACGCTAACAGACATTAGAGTAGTTGTGAAAGATTCTTTGCATGCATCTGTGAGTTTGTTAACAGTTTTTTTTTCCTTAATGGCTCTCATGACTGTCAGCCAGAGCATTTACAATCATAAAGTTCACACACGTGTTTTCATGTGAGTCAGACTGTTGTGCTGAGTGCTAAGCAACGTAAGCTGTAATTTCAAAACCTGCCCTTTTGTTCCAACCTGGGTATTATGCCTTACAGGATAATATGCACTTGGTGAGCGGAGCCCTGTGTAACACATTGCTACACCCTTGTCACAACATGCCTGAAGAAAGAAAGACGGAGCACGGAGGGGGTGATCGGGTAGGAGGGGAATGAGAAATTCAGAGACTATTACAAATGAGGACAAAGTAAAGCAGCATAGAGGATATAAATGAAAAAAGGCTTGTCAAGAGACAATGTGAAGGCAACTCACTCCACCACTTACCCATCAGTTTTATTCTCCTCTCAATGCTTTTATCAATACAAAACCAAAACAAGTAAAAAAAAGAAAAAAAAAATCACCATCAGGAATCTGGTATCCTCAACATTGTAGGTTAGTGTGCTATAGAGTTAAGCTATTACACATTTACGCCAGTCGATTCAAGACTGCCCGCAACAAAGGTCACAAAAGTTTTACTTTGATTAGTTTATTGAATTATCATTTTGTGATCAAACCCTAATTTGCTTGGGGTTTGATCATGACATACAATTTTGGTTGATTTTTTAAAAAATGGGTCCACACTTAAATAAGAGATTTCTATTATTGTTCTGCAGAAATGAAAGACCTGTTGTCATAATGTTCTACACTTCTCTGGTTTTATCTTTCGATCTTTGCCCAGAATTAGAACCAAATATGGAGAAGCAACATTACGTTTTTAATGCTCCTCTGATCTGGAACAAACTTTCAGAAAACTACAGAACTGTTGAAACACCGAGTACCTAACACATTTGATTAAACTTTTGACGACTTTCACTTATTCTTCTGCAATGTTCTCTTTGTAATTGTCTATTTGTTTTTGAAATTGGATTGCCTGGTTCTTAAAATATGCTATACAGATAAATATAACATAATATTGACAACATCTCCACAATCATATACATGATTATGAGACATAAAACATTAATACAGTTCTGTTTTGGACACAACTAGAGTTTTGTTAACTGATTGCAGACTTTAAATTGACAGGAAGTGAGTTCCGAACTGCAGATCCTCTCACAGACAGAGCACTTTGTGCTAAAGTGGTTCTACAAAAGGGAACCTTACAATTTCAATTTAAAGCCGTTCTGGTATGTCTGCTGTTACCCTGCAATCTCTGTAGACAATCGCTGAATGGTGAAGGTGCAAATCTGTTTAAACACTTGAGACAGATTTAACACTTGGAGTTGAAGAGTTGTTGCAACAGGACAAACAAGACATGTCATCGTTTATAGAAATGAACGTTGATTCATAGATTTCCATAATTTCTTGCCCCATGTCTGCTCCCATTTGAGCTCTTTTGGTTTTCTGGCCCTCCCTCATTCTGTCTTTTCTTTTTTGTTATCTTTTTGGCAAAGCTTGTATTTAATTTCTAGTCACTGCCTATCCTCCTGCTGTCTACAGAGATGAGACACACCTAAAACAGTGGAGAGGGTGCAGGCAGGGATGAAGGGAGGCAGCAGTGAAGAGGAAGGGTCTGAGGGCCTACAGGGAAGAGGATGGCAGATGGAGATTGATGGAGGGAGAGATGAGAAGATAAAGAGAAACATGCCGCTGGGAGTGACAGAGGAGGGAGTGAGAGTGATGAGGGGCCTACAGGCCTGAGAGCTGTACACAGCTAAAAACAATTCTACGTCTTTCTCCATCTCGCCCTCCGCTCGCAAACCTCTCCTCGTGGGAGAGATCAATTCTCGTCTAGTCTGCCTACGCCTCCAGGAGTAGGCTGCTGTGGTTGAGTGTGTGTTTGTGTGTGTTCCTGCATGTGTTTTTGTGTTTATTTTATTTTATTTATTTTGCTCTTGGAGGAAGGATGGGAATTTTGAAGTCTATCTCACACCTATGGGAGTTGCACAATCACTTCACTCCCTCCTTATTTTTCATTCTTTCAAAAATATTTTCAGTTCCTTTAGTTCCCTTTTCTATTCTGCGTGCCGCCCCTACAGCCCTCCTTCTGCCCTCTACCATTTTTCCCCCCACCCCAACATTTACAGTGCTCCTCTTCCCCGTCTTTCACGGGGGTGGGGGTCTGTGAGTAATGGAATCAGTTCAGCTGATCTGCCTGAGGCAGGAAGTCAAGCCAGGAGCAGAAGCCTCGGCTCGATCTTTGCACATTTTCTGCAAATCCACAGACATACATGGAAATAACGAGACAGAGAAACAGGAATGGAGAAGAAAGGGATCACGGGGCCTAGGAGTGTCAATTGTCTCCCACAAAGTTTCTCCAGAGAGAGGACACCCCTCTTACTAAACATTGAGAGTCGATTAAGAAAAGTGCCGCTAAATGTGCACCGTGGAGGGCTACCATTTTTTTTTCTAACAAATTATTGTTAAGTCGGATAAATAAAAACAGAATAGAAGGAGAGAAGAAGAAAAAGAAAAACCTTTGAAGAAACGTATTCACCAGAAAGAATGGACAAACCCCCAGATAAGAAAACTGTGCATATTTTAAAACGCTAACTAGACGATGGGCGCAAGGTGAAGATGGAAAAAGACAAGAACAGAAGATGCACGCAGGAAACAGTCATTCGGTGGCAAACTGAGCTGAAAAGGAAATGGCGTAAGTAACCGGGGGATTGTTCTTGGTGCTGCCATGCAAATGAGAGCGGCGCTGCAGCTATGCTAACTAACAGCAATTCACACTGTTGGACTCATCACTTATTAATGCTCCACAGCTCTCCCCTCTTTTCTCCCCTCCAGCTCCCCCCACTTCCCTCCCATCTCTTTCTCTTTACCCATTCTCCCTCTCTCTCGTTCTCTCGCCAGGATCTCTCTCTTTTTTTGTTCTTTCGCTCGCTGTTGCTAGGGCCTGGGCACTCACGTGACAGCAGCTGGGTAGGGGGCGCTGCAGTGGCACACGATAACGAGGGCGAGTGTGCATTTTTATGCACTTAGCACGCATGCACGTGTGTGCGGCAGAGTAACCTTCATTAGAGGTAAAGAAAAAAAAAAAGAAAAAAGGGAGGAATCAGCCATTTAATGAAGGCGATGTAAATCAGAGGAGAGGGAACTGCTGAATGGATCTGTAACTGATTCGCATGCCCCAGACCCTGAGGCCGCAGAGGGGCTTGCCGCATCACTCGTTGCGTAGTGCCACTTTTGCTTTGCGCTCTCGACTTCTGAAACACGTCCTGGAGTTTTGGCGTTTGTGTTGCTGTCAAAAGTTTGCCTGTCGTCGTTCGGCGCCAAAGTGAGCACGGGCGCTGTGCGGCTGCAGGCCAGCAGCCGCGCAAATGGACTTTCTCAGAATTGCGCACCGACTCACAACGTTGTCTTACAAGCTGCACGCTTGCACTCCCACTGTTTCACAATCCACATTTAGAGCGCGCACCTCACAAACTGTGAGCCGAGCATTTTCACTACAGAGATGACACAGCAATGGGAAGACATCGGAGTACACCTACACATCCCTTATTTATTCGACTGATTTGTCCTGTTTGTGTGTGTGTGTGTGTGTGTGTGTGTGTGTGTGTGTGTGTGTGTGTGTGTGTTGTTTTCTCTCTTTTCCCGTTTCCACATTTTTCATTACAGATATAATTTGACCAATTAGGCTCCCTACCAGACATAGAATGCAAATGATCAAATATCTCGGTGGTCCTTATCAAAGATGCATGCCTGTATTGACATTTATGCTGTTAACGAATCATTAAAACTGTGTTAGCAGATGAAATGGATCGTTGGTGCATACATTTTTTTTTCTAAATAAAAGCTGTCAGGAAAATTTTTGAACACTGGGAGGCAAAGTATACTGTGTAGCATGACTCCAGTACTAGAGCAAGTATATGCAGCTTACAGCAATTTAATGGTAATAAGTAGGAGGAGTATAGTGGACAGTAAGGCTTGAAATGCACCAATTCAGATGCCCAACACCGACCATTGGAAATAGCCATTTTTTTCTTAATAGTAGATGTTGCTTGATTGATGCCAAGAAGGTCAAATTTTGAAAAATTGTGTTGTTTTTCTTATTTATTACATTTTTAGAAACACATCAAACATCCCTGTGTATTTTATGCACTTTTACATTGTCATGAAAATCTGATCAAGGTTAGGAATTTGATGCATAAATGGAACTACCATTATAATTAAATTAGGTTTAAAGTAACATTTTAATTGAGGCAGCATGTTTCTTCTGTCTGGACGTAATAGCGTTGGTTTGGAGCCCAACGTCACTTGAATCTGACATAAAGCATAACCTGATATAGAGCTCATGACTAAAGACACATTTATTGTTGGTAGAAAATGTCTTAGTGCTGCATTTTCAGGCTACTTGTTACTTCAACTGAGACTTATTTCTTTTAAAAATGCCAAAACTTACATAGCTTTAGATGTGATAGCAAGGATAAGATCAAGTTAAAATTACTGCTGCATCTATATTTTAAAACCTTTTTCAGATGTCTGTTAAAAAATGTGTGCCTACATTTTACAAAACATTCTACAGAACATTATTTGCTCTTTTCAGTACATGAATGATAATTATTCTACTCAAAAATCATCATCAACAACAACAACTGCAAAGCCAATATCACATCATTGCATAATGATATCTAAAATATAACAGTAGCTCTGATGCTGAATCACTAATTAAGAGCAGTTGTTTTTAAAAAAAATCTCAGTATTCAATGTCTTTGCACTGTGTTGGAATATCATTTTCTGCAGAATATTGCAGAAGTTGGGTGGATTGTCTGACAGAGTAATAGAATATATTCTTATGCGGTTGAATTTATGAGTACTTTTAGTCCTGGTAGGGGAAGATGGTACCTTGCAAAAGTGACTCATTTAGATTTTTCTGTTTCTAAATCAAGAAATATTTAAATAGTCACATACTTTACTTATATTACAAACTCTGACAAGAGGCCTTAAGAGAATCAAACAATGTGAGCAATTTAAACATGACTGGCATCCCACTTAATGTCACATGTGTTGAGATTTGCCTGCAAAATATATTCCTTTTCCAAGTGGCTATTCTTCAGCTGTAAAGCAGTGAATAAGGAAGAGGCTTTGAAATAAAGTCAGACAAGATCCCTGCACCTCTACTTTCTGGTAGGACTTCATTCCTTCCATAGCTAATTTATTTCATAATTACCAAGGGCCTATTATGGTTGATTTGAAAGATGCGCTGGGAAAGCTTACTAAAAGCTATTTCATTTGAGCTCCTAATGCTGTGTCTAAACTACCTCCTTGTGTTATGCATTACAGCAGACACTGATTACATGTTATTGGACATCAGTCAGTGCTCGTCTTTGTTTATTCGCCCAGAATATTCGCTGACATTTTGAGTTCCTTTTACCCATTTGTTCGTTCCCATCTGGCCTCGACAAAGATGTTGAAAGTCAAGCCAAAATTTTCACCACATTTTGACAACCGATGATATACGCCGACAGCTCCGATGGTCAAAATTTCATTTTTTCACAGAGAAAGTTATGTCGACTTTTTGGAAGTGGGGAGAAATCCCACCACCCATCAGCTGGGACAATAGCTGATTACAATGGACACTGATTAATGATATTTGCCATACACTGATTACAATATATGACGATTGTGCACTCGACTGTGCACTGCAAAAACAAAATCCCACCATGTATTTTTGCATAGTTTTTAGTGCAAATATGTGTGTACACTAAGGACAAAATTAACTTACAAATAACTTTTCTGCAAGATATAAGAGCGTTTTTAGGTCAAAAATTCCTTAGCATTTATTCCAGATTATTTAACTTATAACAAGACCTTTTTTCCTGTTGCAAACATTGTTGACCATAGAGTTTAAAGCCATTTCCGAATGTCCTTTTGATCCACTATCTGCCCTTTCTTGTATCTTGTCGCATGAACATTTAGACAAAAGAAAGAAATGGCCAGATATTCACACAAAAGCTTTGGGTTGTTGTGTCTGTAGCTTAGCAATAACTGAGCTGATGATCTCACATGAAGCATCGGTAACAGCAAATGGTGAAAACTAATCTGCATAATAAGATGAAAATGGTAGACAATTTTTTTCTTCATTTCAATGCATCGGGACATTCGGCATGAAGAGACACAAAGCTCAGTTATGCTCAAATTAACGGAGCAAGTTATGGTGGAACCTCTTTGGTTCCACCATTTCAGCCACATTCTCTGAAGGCGTCCACAGGCCGGGATCTCACCATATCAACTTAACTGGTATAACTACAAACTTATCCATGTTTAGATTTTGGTTGCACATTAATCTGAAAGGGGTTGAACTGCTTTCTTGGAAAGAGACATGTGGTGCTACACAATTTCCAGCATCTAACGGAAGACAGTTCTTCATTAGATATGCCCAATATTGTTTGACTGTGTATTTTTAAGTTGCATTAAATTAAATTAAATTAGCTGTCATTTTCGACTGACATGTTTGTGTTGATGAGGCAAATAGTATTTATCTGTGTATTAAGCATTAAGCAAAATACTTGTGGAGAAGTGCATGCATGCATCTGTAGAGGATAAAGATTGGATTGTAATAAAACGTCCCCATCCTCCTAAATCCCCCTGCTGCCCTCTGCCCTTACCTGCCATATTAACACACCCATTACAAGGGCAGATGAATGAAAATGAACAGAGCTGTGGCGTGATTCCTTGAGTGTCAAATCAATACGGCTACCCTTCTTTCTCTCTCTCTCTCTTCCTCTGTCAGCCTCCCAGCCCCCTTTCATCTTTTTTTCTCTGCTGCTATCATTTTCCTATTCTCCTCTCCTCTGTTAGGTCTGAAGAATTGGCATGTGTTTGACAAAGGGAAATCTACACCTAGTGACAATAGGCGCTTTCCCTGTTTGAGGCCCTTACCCCCCCACCCTCTTCCCTGGTTTCACTCTCATAAAATGAATGATGCTTGCCTCTATTTCCTCTCTATTCACATTGAAAGCAGCTAGAAATAGTGAAGTGCTTCTGAGAACGAACCCGATACAGAAAGAGCCACAAGGACGGCGTATTACCAGCGTTTTCTTTAACTCAATCAGAGACCAGAACCTTCTGAAAGGACCAGTGAGAGGTTAAGTCAAAATAATAAAAGAAGGTTAATAAAGAGGAACTGTGTGAATTTTGTCGACTCATTCTTTCCATGAATCTGGGATTGAGGTAGAATGATTTCTAAAGAAAAGACAGACAGACTCCTACTACATTCTTATCTTTGAACAAGTTTCACAGTTTTCAACTCCCAACCCTTGACCTTTTCATCTGCCAGCTCGGTTACGTCTGTTTTCCAGGTTTAGTTTGGATCAGTGATCTGAGGATGGCCATGGTGAGGGCCAATGGAACCATTTAAAAAAGACAAAAAAAACAAAAAACATACTAGCTGCTGCCCTCCCCAACACCACCAAGTCTCCTCTTCCTTTGTCTTTTACTCTGAGTTTCTGTTTCCTTGGTTTCTCCATTTCTCTCATTTTCTGATGCTGCAACTCTGGATCTATTTCTATATCAGTTATTAGAAGGTGACACCCCACACACCCACACACCCCTCAACTCATGCCTAAGTGTGGAGGGCTTGAAAAAGAAGAACAAGAAGCAAAACAAATAAAGTGCATATATGCACTCTTCCAAATGAAAAGATGTTTGTCTCAGTCCAACACTCTTGCCTCTTGCTCTAGGGAAGTCCTCTAAAGAACTAAAACAACCTTAATCACAGATTAGTTAAATCTAACACTTCTTGTAAAATTCACATTACGTCAGCTAAAATTTTAACGTACTTTATTGTCATTTTATAGGAGAGGTCAAAATAAAAAAGTGCCTATTTGTGAAGTGAAAGAAAAATTATAAATATTTTACAAATGTGATGTTAGTTTGTATTAAATCCTGTAATGAAACCAGACTCAGCTACATGTCTTTTAAAGATATGTATCTATTACCAGGTTTGCCCCACTAAACCATTCCAAGCTCTGGCTGTAGGTTTTCGGTTATTGACGTGATAATGAACTTCCACCTCAGTCTCAAATCATTTTCACCCTCTGACAGGATGTGTTCCAGTTTTCTTTGTATTCAGCCCCAGCCATCTTCCGATCTGTCTCTGCTGAAGAAAAGAATTCCCACAGCATGACACAGCCACCACAATTTTTCTCTGTAGGAAATTAGCTGTGACCTCCATCAGCACAACAGATTCTCCCACAAAAGCCATGGACCCCTGCATCCACATGAACCTCATGTTACCTTCTCTGATTGGTTGGTCTGTCAGGGTGTCTTGGTTTGCAGGTGTCCCATATTCTTTCCATTTTCAAAAGATGGATTAAACCATCTATTATGTGTTCAATACATGGGATTTATTGTCAGAAATACCATAAATATGCAAGTTGCAAGATGGCAGAGCTTGCTTGCCTGATAAGTGGAGTTAAAAGGTGCACCATAACATAAAATGACACATCATGTCATTTTGATTAGCTCTGTGTATCTACACAAAATGTGTTCAGCTAAATGTACATTTAATTCATTTTGGTGGCTAGCAATAGCAAATAAACACCGACTTCTGATCTGTCAACTTGTGTCTCTGTTTTTAAATATTTATTTCTGTCAATAATAGACACAGAAATGCTCGGCAGTCATGGGAAGGCTAACAGGGCATATCTAAGACCATGATGCATGAGCTAACTAAACTTTGCTAGAATGTCTTATTTCCATTGTGGCAAAACACAAAAACAACCCAATGAAAATTCACACATAGATCTGCTTGGTTTCATTGTCATCTATCGCAAAGGAACTAGCATGAAAAAGCAAGAAAAAGATGAATTGTGAACGTTATTCAAATATGGCACTAAAAACCTGTTCTTTGAGCTCTGGAACTTGACTCCACTTTGATTTGTTCTGTAAATGCCTGTGTGTACATGAGAAGAAGAGTGTGCTGACACATGTGATAAACTCTCACACAAATCAATAAAGCTTTGCCCTTTGTAAAGCCGTGTTCTCCTCGGTGGGAGTACTACAGTCCCTCAGGATGTAAGCACCACCCCTGTGACATATTCTGAATCTCAGAGAGCAGCGGGGTCACTGGGGAGCAAAGTCTGTGCACGAATGAGTGCACCTTACACAGCAAGACATATGAGGGGGAAGGAGAATCAGGGGGAGGCTTTACGCTTTCCACCGCATTCCTATGGAGGCTCCACTTGTTTGCCGGGCCACTTTCATGATGTCTCCTCAACACTGTTGCTGGGCATCTTGGCTACACAGACCCAAAAGAGGATGAGGAGGAGGAGCCTGCACACGAGAATGAAATGAGGGGTGACTGGACGCAAATAAGCTGCAGAGACAGATGTTGCAGATTGGAGCGGAGGAGTAGTGACATTCTTAAAAATGGGTCCCCCAGACGTTGTGGGGAGGCCTGAGGGGCCTGGAGTGCCTGAGGTACATTCTTGGAAAAGGAAAGGAGGAGGGTCATCACAGCAGAACAAGCAGCTATCTCTGCACAAGTGTCTTTCTGTCTCTTCTGCCTCAATGCCCTCCTACACTCTGTCCCACTTTAGCCCAATGTCACTGCCCGAGCAAGGGGGAGGGTAAACTTAAAAAAAAAAAAAAAAATGCAGGAGCAAGAGAATGAGCAGGAAAGAGGATAAATCAAGACAATCATAGAGGAAGAATACAAAGAAGATAAACAAAGGGCAAACAGGAAATTACAAAACTAAAAATTTAATAGTTAAAGAGGATGAGGACACAGATCCTCCAGTTAAAGGTACATCACACTCTTAAGTACCCAGATCTCTTTCCCTCAGATCTCTTTTTGTCTGAGGGAACAAAAAGAGATGTTTGTGCCCGTCACACAAACATATCGCTCTCAAGAATTATGTAGTTACACAAGCAGTCAAGCACACAGTCCCCAGTGCAAATACACCTACATGCAGACAGGCAGCACACACTTCCACATATACACACACACCATGATGGCAAGTCAAGCGTGTTTTGCGGTTTTGTAGACATGGTCTCCTCATGTAGTCCTCATGTGTTATTCCTGGAGATAGGCAACATTAGGTGAAATACAAATATACTACAAACTAAATCTGCCACTGAGTATCAAACATGCAAGATTAGAGTACTTAACCCGCTGATTATTGCTACTTTTTATGTTCAATCCTTCGTATTGTTGTCTTCTCCTTTTTGTTTCTATAGTCAGCTTTTAAATTAGCCTAACTTAGCTGATATCTCTTCAGGCAATCAATAAGAACATGTCAAAGCGTTCATAAAACTTATAACAAACTCTTGCGGAACCAAAATCCACATATTAAGTCAATTTCCAGTAACATGTCCATATGTCTGGTATCAGTAGATTTATGTAAAATCCCTTCCTCTTCCAGTCTCTCTGCAGTTTTGTAACAGTTTGTTGAAGAGGGAGGTCTCATCAAGGGCTGGCACTGCATAATTTGGCAAGCGGTAGCATCTGCCAAGGTCACTCAACATGCATGCGTGTGTGGAACGATCTCTGTTGTGTTGCTCAAACCCATTTTGCATTTAAAGAAAAAAAGCTCCACAAACATTGACTGATTTAATATCCGAGTTTGTAAAGGTGGATGCAGTGCGGAGGCCATTTTTTGAGGGAATATGCAGCATACAAACAGGCAACGTTTGCTGCTGCCACCGCTACTTATCTGTAAATGGGCCAGCAACTGAAGCCGAACCTCAAATCACTGTAATGAGATAGAGTGATGTCCACGTTTGCAAAGAAAGAGGAAGAGACAGCGAATGAGGATTTTAAGTAGAGACGGAGAAAGATGTGGCAGCAAACTATGTACAGTGAAAGCAGCAAAAAATAAGGGAGAGCCAGAGAGATTCCTCTGCATTTCTGATTTGGCTGGCTGATATTCATCAGAGCGACAGCACAGGGAGGAGTAGATGGAGTGAGGCAGCAACCAGGGTGTGGGGAATAGTTGCAAAATAGAAAGATTTTTTGTATCTCTAAAAGCTATTTGTTGCTGTTAAGCTTTCTTGTTTGGCAGTGCTGCTGTCTTCTGCACCGACCACTTTTTTACGTAGTTAAGCAAAGGCAAAACCTTATCTGGATGGAGAAAATTTAAGAATAACATACAATCATCTTGAGCTTCCTTGAGATATTTCTACAGATTAAAATGGAGTCCAACTGTGGTAAATTGAGTTGAAAAGGCACACACCTATCTACATAAGGTTCCACGGTGCTGGTCAGAGGTCAAACACCAAGCAAGAAATTAAGGAAATTGTCTGTAGATTTCCAAAACATGAATGTCTTGAAGTTCTTTGGGAAGACACGGCCCAAACCAACACAAATAGTGGCCATTTCATTCTCCAGACCTAAACCTTGAGCTCAGCTCAACAGAAATATAAAAGAAGATCTAGGACTCATCAAAGCTCCAGGGGAAAAAGGGTTTGACTATCAGGAGCTCATCAATTCTTAAAGCTCACCCATAAAACCAAACTCTGGAGTAGAGCACTCTACAGCTTCAGACAGATCCACCAGATTTCCTGGTCAGTCCAAAGTTTGCTAATCAGTCTTGCCTGTCACTCATTGAAGTCACTGATGTGCCTTACTTGGGGGTTTTCTGGGTTTACGTCATTGGAGGAAGACCCAGGGCCAGACACAAAACATGCTGGAGGGACGATATCATCTCTAAAACATCTTTAGTATTTTTGAAGAAAAGATCACCTTTTTGGGATTTTTTTTTTAATTCATTGAGATACAAGGAAGTACAAACTATTGTCATAAAATAAATTTCTTATACTACTTACTCTCCTTGTTTTATTAAAGGTTTTGTTAGCTCTAGTGGCCTTTATTTAAAAGTGGTTCAACAGGAAACAGGGTAATGAAAAAAGGGGAAGACATGCGTCAAATGTCACCAAGCTAGGAATTGAACCTGCAACCACCATCACAAGGACTAAGGCCTCAATACATGGGTTGTGCTTTGCCCCTGCACCACCACAGCACCCCATTTACTCGCCTTGTTGACAATACCTGGCCATGTAGAGGGCAAATACTCAGCATGAACAAACAAGGTATTTGTAATAAATGCTGCCAAACAAAAGATTTAAACTGTTCCAAAAAAATTGTGAAATATTTTACTTTAAAAACGCCAAGCATCAGAAGCTGGAAGAAAAAGAACGGTGGTGGGAGAGTGGGATGCAGGAAGAAGAGAGGGAATGTGACAGAGTGGTGACAGAGAGAGAGAGCAGGGCACTCTGTATGTGTGTGTGTGTTGTCTGTGTGTCAGAACTGCGTGTGTGTCTGTGCTCGTGTCCCGAGGCACAGGCAAACATTAGCTGCATTAAGTGAGCTGACAGGTCCCTCCCCATTACCACTACTGGTGGCCCAGGGAGGCAGAGAGAGACAGAGCAGGGCAAGAAATGGAAAAGACACTGTGGCTCCTACCAAATGTTTGTACAACTCAAAACAAATGTGTCCTCCTTCTGTGCACATGCAGACGTGATGACATAGCTGCTTAGAAAAATATGCCTCAACCTTGGCCACAAGCATGCAAAAATGGCCCTCTATGGAAACAATGATTACTGCCATAAAACACACACAGAAGCCAGAAAAAGTCTAAACCCTTGTTTCAACTCATCGGCAATACGTTTTCCCTCAGTGTACAGAAAAAACACACTCCATGCATCATGTATACTGACAGTGATTCACTGTCTCACAGTACACACAAACACAGCAAACACAGACTCGTGTGTATGAATATGTGTACTGCTTAAATATTGATTGTTGCCTTGTCTGGGGTTCAGGGTTAAAGACCTTCTACTACTCCCAGTCTTCTAATATTCCCTCACAGCATCACCAACCCCTCTGCTACAACACGTACACACAGATTAGTCCCTTGGGGGGCATTTCCTTTTTTAGAGCATCTTAATAGCCTAATACCACACTTACTACATTGTGCCATGTAAAATGGCTGAGATTTCTGTTAATACCACTCAGGTGGAGTGTCCTTCATCATAGATACTAATACAGAAGACAGGTGGACAGATCATTACACAAGTTTAGCCATTTTTTTTTTCACAGCCGAGTGGCAGGAGGTCAACTTTGTGACAACTCGGCTTCCTGAAAAAGAGCACAGAGGATAGTAATGAGATGAAGGAGGAGGAGAAGTGGCATAGATGTTGCAGAAAAAGAAGTGCAGAGAGGGTGAAAGGGGAAAAAATGGATAATGTGCAAAATAAGTGGGATAGCCAACTGGGAGGCAAAGAAGAAGAAAAGAAGGGAAAGACAGCAAAAGCAAAGGAGGTAGTTGACCCCTGGCAACAAAGAGCTTCACTCAAGTGCAAGGAAGTGGGGGTTGTGAGGAGTGGGATGTTTGTTCGTGAAGATGTTCTTACTCAAATGCAGTGTCTCAGCACTGTGGTCTGCATGCAGGCACAGATCTGCGTGTCTGTGTGTGTGTAATCTCCCCAGAGCAAATCCCCTTTTAGCCAAAGCAGGGAAGAATAGAGAAGAAAAGGAAAAGCCATCTTTATCCAAATCCAATTGCAGCTGGAAGGAAAGAGCGGCGCGAGGGAGGCAGAAGAGGAGAATAGAGGAGGAGAAGACGTCGTAATTTGTCTGAGGGATTACAAGAGGTGCTGGCAGAGCACGACTGCTTACTTTGCTTGTAAGCAGGCTTTCCTGTGTGCGTGTGTGTATTCCACGACCTAACCCTGTGAATTCAGTGCGTTGTAAAATAAGAAGCAATATTTTCACAACCCAAGTAGCACTGAAAAAAATAAAAATAAAAAGTCTCAACAGGTCTTCTTACTTCAAGTAGACATTTGAGCATTTCATGGTCTTTGAGAGCTGGCGAGCAAATCCTTTCAGTTTAGTGCAGTCTTCTTGCGCCACTATAATTCCTCTGCCTATTTTATTTGCCACATGTTGTGACTAAATAAGTGCAGGACCATACCTTATAGATCATACCCCATGCTGACATGACAACAACAACAAATCAATATTATCAGACCAGTCTGCATTTTCCCAATCTGCCATTTTTCAATTTTGGTTTGACCTCTGAAAACTAGCCTGACATAGTCTGTTCATGCTGAAAACCTTTGAGTCCAACAGGCTCTGTGTTCAGAAGTGATATTTATGGTTAACAAGTGATTGAGCAACTGTTGCCTTGTTTTATCACATAAAACTAGTCTGCCAATTTTCATCTGACCTCTGACATCAACAAGCAATGTTCACCTTACAACTGCTTCACTCTGAATGTATTTTCTTTTCGCATCATTTTTGGCGAACTTTGGTTTAGTACAAATGTTATCCCAACAGATATCTTTCAATCTGTCCTTACCTGAGAAGGTCCTGGCCACACTGTGGCCCACAGCACCACTAAGACCGTGGGGAATCTATTGCCATTTGGTCACCAAATACAGTATTTAATTTCATCCTCCCTGACTTTGCTCTTTCTGTTGTGACAATAAAGCTTTCTGCACTTCGGCACAGAAATTCAAGAGGATTGGATTTATTTTTATCATGAACTAACAAGAAAGGGATGTAACTTAGCCTAAAAATACTAACGTTATTATTTTTAAACAGCTTAACACAATATATCGGCATAAATATTAGCTAGTCCTCGTTTAGCTAACATTGTCTGCTGCACTACTCAACGTACTCGGGTTGATAGGGAAAAAAAAAGTGCAGTTTTTAGCCTTTTGCTGGCTCAGACTGCAAGCTGAAACATGTAAAATCGAAAATCAACGTCACAAAATAAACAGTCGTGATGCGTTTAAAGACGGCTCGGAAAAAATGCAGGAGGCACGGATAACAGTAGAGCAGGGGACATGTCCTCCCACAAAGCAAGTCACCAAGAATCATGTCGACACTAGCAGGTGCTGCCTAAACCAGGTGAGGTTGACATGAGCTTGGAAAATAAAACACATGGAGTGATGCTGTCCAAAAAGTTTAAGCTTATTTTTACTGACACAATGTAGCCATGCTATCAAATGCCCCACAGAGACAGTTCAGCATTGAAAAGCTTTTCTTCAGTCCAAACAAGATGCAATGTCAACAGGATGGATGGATGATGGATGGATGGATGGATGGATGGATGGATGGATGGATGGATGGATGGATGGATGATGGATGGATGGATGGATGGATGGATGGATGGATGGATGGATGGATGGATGGATGGATGGATGGACCTACAAACAGTATCCACGTATAGAAAATAATGCTGTAAATGGTTATCAACTAGTCCTACTTTTGCAGCTATCACTATTGTGCTTTGGTGCCAAATCAATAAACTGCATCAAGGTAAAAAGATACATTGATTATGTCTTTATGTTTTAGATACAATAAATTAAACATAATTTGAAGGCATTTGTTGAAAAGGACAAAACTTCAGGAGGAAAAAAAAAATCAAGTAATTCATTTCATAAGAGTAAGATTGTTGAATGAAAGAAAAGGGGGGAAACAGTCAACTACAGTAAGATGGCTAAAGAAGCTTTAGGTCAGAGTTTGGTTGTCAGTTTGATGCCATATAAACGTTAGAAACACACAAATTCGTACATCTGCCTGGAGCAGGGTAAGACTTAAGGACAGTGGAGTCAGATAAGTGTCAGGGTAAAATAGCATCAGTGTCTTTCTTTGTTTTTGTGAGTGACAGTGATGCAAGGCAGTCTGCCTGAAAACACAGACATAAACCGTGCAACAACACAAACATGCACTAATACGACTGCCCAGAGGCCTTATGCAACCGCAGTTGTTTTGGTGTGACACACAGCATACACTGCGCATCACATCAAATCCACAGCAGCTTCTTACCAAGAAACTTGTGGACCTCAATGACACAGATACCCTGCTTCAACAAACGATGACACACTCCTACAGATACATTCAGACTGCAGTGACACACACATATGAAAATATATATATGAGAAACCCAACAGTAAAACGAATTCACACTTATATATGTAAAATATTAAAATATCGGTCGGTGATACTGAGTAGTGATGCATTATAGACAAAAGGATTCTGTTTGTGCTTAATGGAAGCAATTGTAAAAAGTCAGTCTTTGTTCAAGCAATTGACAAAGACAGTTGAAAATTTTGGAGATTTTACATTAAAAATGTTGAATTGTGTTAACATGAAGAGAATAGTTGTTGCATAAATATTTAACTTTAATTTTCCAAGTTTTTTTTCAGAACTATAATTTCGTTTGCAGAAATAATTATCACTCACTACAGTCCAGAATATGAAACAATGATCTTCCTGACTCTGGGTTCAAACATGCGTGCACAACAGGATAATATATTTTTTCTGTGCTTTTCCTCTTAATAGTCTATGCAGTGTGTGTTGTATCAGTGATTCATCAATGTGGAATAAACTCAGCTTTTTCAGTTATGAATCTTACCTTCAGTCTTACCAGATTTCTATGGAAATATAATAAAGTACAATCAATCTTCAGACATGTTGCAAGTGCACTTACAAAGAGTGGCAAACATTGCGTAACTCAACTTGAGAAAGCTTCAATACCGAACGGATAAAATGCATAAAATTGTGCTCCGGGAATGTCTGAAAAACACATTGAAAATGCCCTGGAGATATTCAGTAGCACTGAATGTAGCAGTGAAAAGGAAAGTGGTGAGGTCGTGCCGTTTTATAAAATGACATTGTCAACATAGACAAGACACGGAGAAAAACTAGAAAAACTAGTCTATCGCAAAAGGACCATCAAAGAAAAAGGTAAACCTCAGTCAGCAAAGGGGAAACCAGAAGAGAAATCTCAAGCAAAATACTCACTTGTATTTAGGTATGGCTGCACATTTACACCATGGAAAGAAAAGCTGTAGGATAATTATAGGATAAGGATTATTGTATGTAGTAAATTGATTATTCACGCCCTCCTCCTCCTTTCAATGGGCTCGTCAGCTGTCATAGAAAAACAACCAGATAATTATCTTTTTGTATTGTTTCAAGTCATGAGATGCAATATTGGTAATTTTAACTGTGGAGTGTAATAGATCTGGCAACTGAGAAATACAGAATCCCTCTTCTTCAAAAGAAAAAGCAGAAAATATGGAAAAGAAAAGGAATGGTTGCAGAAATAAATCTCACTGAGCTCAAAGGGATCCCAAGATTAGTTGGACACTAAAGATGAACTAAATCTTTTAATTTTCTTATTCATTCTGATGAGAAATTGCCTTAACATACAACCAGAGCCAATATGGAATATTTAAGATGTGCTCTCCAACTCTAGTCTAAGTATTGCTGTCTTTCTGATTTCTCGTTTGTGTTTTATATACTTTTTTGACATCTCTTGTTGCTTAGATATAGTTTTTCATTATTTTGTCTGACAAAGCAACAGGTAGGTCTTAAATGACTGGTGAAAATAGGTTGTGCAAGTTTCCCCTTTCTCTCCTTGCTCCTCTTCCAGTTGGATGGATGGAGGTGAGGAGTAAAAAAAATGGGAGAACAAAAGAGCAAAAAAAGACAAAGAATGCAAGCCCCCACAGCAGCACTTAGAGTAAGTCTGCATTATTGATGAGGAGACAAAGGAAAACATTTATTTGTCTTTGCAGATGTGAAGCTAAGGTGATCCCCACAGAGTTGAAGGAGAGCGAGAAAAAGAGAGCAAAACCCAGTCAAGTGATGGAGAAAGGCCCTGTTGAAAGACAGATGTCTACAAAAACTTCAGTGTGTTTGTGTGTAAATAATATATAAGGTCAGGGCTGAGATTTGGCCTGTACATTTCCACGATCTGTTGCGGGATTTCCTACGGGTTGAAGGATCGAGACCACACCATGGAATTATTTATGAGTCCTAAACAGGCGTCACACCACTTCCAGTGTTCAACACAACAAAACGCTAAATCTGATGTTCAAGCTCAATGTTCATACACTATCATTCTTGGCTCGTTTAAACAACAAACATAAATGGACACAGATGAGTGACTAGTTTTCCCCCACATTTGTTTTTACTCTGCTTTTTTTTTTTTAGCATTTTAGAAGACTGATTGTTTAACTCTCACATTTTGAAGAACACTATCCCTTTTTACACCACAGAATCAAAGTGCAAACAAATCCTAATCATGCAGTCTTCCTGAACAACTTGTGATCCCAGCACTGCTGTGTAGTATCACTTTGCCTGTTGTTCGGCGCCTTGTAAAGGTATTTATGCCTGTAGCAGAACTTGTTCTCATATGGTTACATAATAGCAACAAATTGTCATTTATTTTACAGGCATTTTATGTTAAGGGCTAACTCAAACCACTACTTAATTTTGATGTGAAATAAAAATGATACATGATTTTCAAAGCCTTCTCCAAAGCAAGAGCACACAGCATAATTGAAAAAAGAATGTGTTTTCCGTAATCAAAGGCATGAATACACACCTTTAAAACACAATAGGGACTTTGTTTTTTGCCCCAGAATAATATTCTGACAACTATTAAAAGTTTTGGTTCACTTCTTTAAAAAAATCTGGCATTTAATGTGGTGCGTGTTTTGACAAATATAAATATTGACCTTCACATTGTCATGCCAAATGAACACTCTCTTCCCTTTGGTCCGACTGCGATCTGCAGAAATATAGCGCTCAGTAAGAAACAACCAATCAGACCCAGGAACAGACTTTCAGTGCTGTCAATCACCCTGTGAAGGGGCTGCTCACACCCTCCCCCTTGCTCGCTGAGCAGCATGTGACTGAGTGACCTTCCTCTTCACTCTGATTGGTTATTTCTGACATAACAGCAACAACAGACAGCATAGGACCACATGGAGGAGCTAGAGGAGGAAGATTTTGTTTTGTCAGGACATAGTGACAATTTTAACCAATAGATAAAAACATATTTCTTTTTATAAAAGTCACTGATTGCAGTTTTAATCTTTGATTATACAAGGTAAAGATGGTTTCTCAGACTTGACTCCAAATCTCAAATTCATGTGAAGTCTAACGTTTTCATTTGCGACATAAATGCAACTCTAGTCTAAGTGTCAGCACTCATTCCTGTGTGTTTTTTCTTCTCCCAGCGAAGGGATGCTTTTAAAATGAAAAATGGATAGCGTAGCCTAGACTTATCAAAGTTCTAAAAATATTTTCACTTTTTATTCCTTATCCATATTTATTTGTTATATATATATTTCAGTTTCAGTAGTGATGAGGCTTCATGTTAGCCTATCAAATCTTTCACAAGCAGGAACCTTTTCCGTATGACATTAATCTGATGTTTGCTCTAGAAATGACCCATTGTCTAGCTGGGACAGATGGCCTTCCTAGGAACTGACATGTGAAAGTGGCAGAGCCTGCATGTATGTACAGGGCGGTTTTTATCAGCATGGCTATACATTGTGTGTATTTGTGCTTGTGTGACGAGGGGGGCCGTTAGGGGATAAGCACTCAATAACAGCTGACACTGAGCTGCCCTCTGCTCTCACTCACACAAAGAACTATGATTATATTACTGTTTGACTGCCTGTCCCCTTTCCCTCAACCCCCCTCCCAGCACTCCCCACTGTCAGCCCCTATTCTGCCAAGCCCTGTGTGCTCTCCACGGCTGTGATAATTACCACTATTGTGTGTTGCACACATACACACACACATACACACCCATGCAATGTGTGCCACGTGCTTGCCAGCTACCCCATCTGTCTCCGGTTCTCACTACCACTTTCCCCCCACCCAACCTTTGCTCTTCTGATCAGTTTTGTTATTATTTCTGTGGCAACATTCACTATCTGGTACGAGAGAAATAATTTTTACAGATGAAAGAAATTGGTGTAACTTTCAAGTTTTTTCACAGGTTAGTGTCAGTCAGTCAGTCAGCAGTGTTCTCCTTTTGAGACGAAACATACAAATAACATAATCCATGGTTGCTCCGTCTAGTGACACAAGCAATAGAAAGCTATATAGACTATTTGGCAGACTTATCACTGAATACTGATTACTGAATCAATATTCTTTTTAGCGTATTATCATCCTCTCCAATTCCTTTTCATCAGTCTTTCACGTCTTTTCCAACTTCACTATTTAACAAAGAAGATGAAAAGCAGAGAATTGAGATTGAGTAGTTATTGAATGGAGAGTAGCTTGTGCGACAGTGGCGTCCTCTTCCTTTCTTCCCTTTTGCTTTCCCTTTCGTTCCTGTGCCGGTTAAACTTTAATGTGTTTTCCCCACTCAAGTACTCAGGGAAACTCCTCACAAATGGCCTTGGTTGCAGAAACATCAGAGTGGTTGTTGTGTGGCTTCTGTGTGTGTATGCTGGCATTGTAAGAGACTCAGATTTGAGTGGGCTTGTGGTTGTGTCTGTGTGTGTGTGGTGATGTGTGGGGCAACAATATGATGTTGAAGTGCCGTTTACACGAGCGAGTGAAGCTGTGGACAAATGTAGCCGTTAATACAGAAACCTCTTTCTGCCAATTCTCCATCAGTCCTTTTTTTTTTTTTTTTTGGCTTCATTCATTTTGTTCTGCAAGCTGCAACAAACATACATTTGAGCAATCTAATCTCTCCTGGTATTTCTTTTTTATGCTAATGTCCATCAAGGAAAAAGTATTTTTAAACATTCACATCTATGAAATTTTCTCCAAGGACTTCGATTGCTGAAAAACAGTCTCCAATTGTCTCTACAATTACTGGCACCCCGGCAACAGTTATACCAAAAGTTATTTAGACCCCTGGAAAATTTAGGTGTAAAGAATGTTTTAAAGTTTCTGGTGTGTTTTAATTCCACTTCAATTGACATTAAGAGTTGAGCAGGTCTAGAAGAGCCTGAAAGAGAATCTGTGGAGGGAGTCACAGGTTTGGATGATGGCAAGGTGGTTTTCCAAACTCAAAGACTTACTGCTCATCACCAAATGTAAGTAGAAGGATGGAAAGGTTGGTTTCAAATGCAAAAAACTGATTACTGTAAAGCCAATAACAGCAGTTTTCCATGTTTTTTGAGAAGGGTCATTTTTAAAATGTCATTTTTCAGGATTTCTTTTTAAACACATTTTTTCTACTGATTTCAAACTCCATCAAAGTTATTTTATTATCTTTTGAGGGATGCTTGTCTTGCTTCCTATCAGAAACAAACTCATTGTTTAAATTTCTTAAATTTGCCAGTTTGTAGAAACATCTTAAAATAAAAATTTAACTTTTACAAAGGCATAAACAAAGACTGAAAAAGGTTAAGTTTCTGTATTGATTAAATTTTTTTAAATTTATTTTATTTTTTTGTTTTTATTCTTCCAGAAAATCACAAGGCGACATACTTTTACTTATAGAGGAAAACTATTATTTTGAAACTTTCACTTATTTCAACGCAATGTAACAAGGCTTCCTTAGGAAGAAAGAAGCCCACATCTTCACAGATCCTCCACCGTGCTTCACAGCAGTTGACCAGTCTCATTGTTATCTATTTAAAGGTACAATAAACAATAAATTCCATATCTTCACAGTTGTGAAGATATGAAATTTATAAATGGAAATACATATATGATTTCCATATATATATGTAAATCAGCTATTCTGCTGATTTACAGCAGAAAAGCCTTTTTCTGATATGCCTTCCAAAAAAACCTCTCTGCATGTTGTTGTGAGTTGGTGCAGCTGAGCACCACTCTGCTGCTTTTCAAAAACAGGACAGTTCGTAGGTGCCATTATGCTGAAGACTAGCTTGTTGTATGGCTTTTCGATTGTCTTTCCCAGGGGCTGGCGTTAGGTGTGGAGGGTGCAGTAATACAATCACTCCAGGTGAAAACCTTAAGACAAGCTCCCAAAATGAGGTTAACAGTGACTTCTGCTGGAGAGAAGGACAGAGACTGTTAATGCAAGGCAAAACATGATCGAGAGAGGGGAAAGAGGAGCACCTCCCTTAGCGGCTGCCATGTGGCTTTAGCCATCTGTTGGCAGAGTCAAAATTAATTAGCTCCACTCATTACTAGTTTGCAAGAGTGCCGTATTCTAAACCAGACACCAGCTCTCTGACTTTTTTATGATCACTGGTTGCCTGACCAAAACCTGTCCACACCTCCTGTTGCAGTCTGCATAGTGAAATAAAATAGGATTTTTTACATTCAAGACCATAATCATATTATTATTGAAACCCTGAAAAGGTTCAGCTGTGACAGTTGTTTTAAAAATCCAATATAAGTGAAATGTTCCAGTAATCAATAGTTTATAAAACCAATAAAAATAAAAAAAAAACAGTGTGTGGGTGTGAGCAGATGTGGAACTGTCATGCTGATGTGAACCAGTGGAAACACATGACCAGTTAAACTGATAACGCTTTTATCCAAAGTGTAATCAGTATTGTTTATTTCTAGACTTTAGAACGAGGCAAGTGTTGGACGGCTGTTTCACGTGCTTCTGATTCAGGCACGTTGGATTTAAAGTAATGCTTCAAAAACGCATCTCTATCTTTCAAAGCTGCTCCTTTTCCACCAGCTTAAAAAAAATGTCAGTGAAAGCAGGGAGAAAATATTCTTCAGCTTTAGGGAGGGAAACTATATACTCAACTATTTTGAGACATTAAATTAAATAAACTAATACATTCATAGCTAAATAGTAAATGATAAATGGCCTGTTGAATTTTGATAAATATAGTTATGATGTGAAAATCTGTTGTGTCATCTCATCTTGTGCAGTAGACACCACACAGAATATATAAAGATGCTATTCCAAGTTTTACAGTAAATTCTAATTCTATAGATCTATCTGATATTTACAGATCTTTTGATGTCATCTATTTGGATACACCTTCTTCACCCTTCGCCTTCCCTGTTTTCTTTTTGCTCTCTTTTCCTTCCTCTGCCCTCTTATCCCACTTTCCTCTCTCTTCCTTGGGGACTGCTCTGTGCCACCACAGAGATGACAGATGGGGCTCAACATCATTCAGAGAGGGGAAGAGGTGGGGCGAGAGAACAGGGGAAGGCTGCATTCATTATTTACATCACTTGGTATTGGAATATTAATGCTAAAAGCAATCGGGCAACCCTTCATTAAATTAACTCAAAATATAGGAAAAGATAGGAGAGGTAAGATGGAAGGAGAGGAGAGGAAGGGAGGCAGAGGCATGGGAGAGAGAAAAAGGCACACTCAGTTAAATGGGTCCTAAAATTAGTGAAGCAAAAACACCTCCATTAAGAAAGCCTCCATTTCTCTTTCCTCTCTTTTCCTGCACTCTAACACTCCTCTCCTCACTCCCTTATTCTAAACACCTCTTTGTTCCTCATGCTCAGAAAAATCACTGCTTTACCCTCAAGTCCCTGCTCAAGAGAAATATGCATCTCTGTGCTGTCCCTCTTAAGTGCCTGTTCAAAATTTAAACATGCTTATGGTGGCAGAATGTGTCTTTGGTCTCCATGTGCATCTCTCCAGAGAGAATTCCTCCGTCTTTCATTCTCAATATCACTCCCTCCTTGGCAACTGCTCTTTTTCTTTATGTTAGCTCCCTTACCACTTACATTTCTTATTCCTACCTCCCTATCTCTCCTTTTCTCGCTACCTACCATTGACACATCGGACATACAAGTGCATACACATCCAGTGCTTGCGCGAGAATGCGTGAACGAACACGCACACAAACACGCGCACACGCATGCACACACATGCATACGTGCACATATGCAGAAACATGCAAATGCCAATTTGAAAGTCTAAAATTATGCATACAGGCAGTAAAGGAACACATCCAGATGAACACACACTGACAGAACAAGAATGGCTCTCTGCTGCACAGCAACACATTGCGTAAATGCAAAACCACTCTCCCTATTAGTGGAAAGCTGCAACGTGCTGTTGACTTCTGGAGAGGAAGCGGTACGAGTGTGTCTGCCAGTTATCTGATGCCACTGTTACCTACCCCTCAAACTATCCACAGCCCTGCACATACCCTAGGTAGTGTCCCATATTTGCTCGACTTCAAATTAAACATTGTTCATGAAGAAGATATGTATATTCTCTACTTGGGTGAAAATGAAGGTCCAAAAAAGGACACAAATCATTATGGAAGAATCTGCCATATTTGCTTCTATTTTCATAATAGAAGATTCAAATTACACAATGACAATTTTAATATATTAAAATTTCAACAACTAAATTATTCTTTAAGAGGACTGCTTAGATTTACTTTACCACGTCATTTGTTTTTTTTTTTTTTTGTAAATTTCAACAGCATCAGATAGGATAAGAAGTGATAAAGAAAACGTAACTCTTCAACTGTTAAGTTTTAACAGGTTGCTTTTGATGTGTACTTTGAACCTTAATTGTCACTTCACTGAAACTGAATTTAGCAGCTCTATATTCTCCTTCTGGCCATGCAATTTGTCTGCAAGTTTTTGCTTTCCTTTGCGTGTCCACATTACCTTCATCATTCTAGCACCAGTCTTGGATAAAATTCTGGCTTCTTTAAATTCCCCTCTTAAGACAGCAGCATAAACTGAATTATGAGTGGCCAATCCAAACATTTCCATTTATAAAACCCAGATATCAATACAAGAATGACAGAGATTGTGTATATATTCAGTATATACAAATTAGTTGAATTAGACTAGTTCATATGTTCCATTTGGAAATGCAGTAATTCAAAGTACAACCTCAAATTCATTTCATTAAAGATTTTATTAAGGATTTAAAAAAAAAACATTTTTATGACGACACTCAAAATGCAGCAAACAAGCGGAGGATAGAGTACTGGCTGCAATGGTGTGAAGCTCTGATCATGTCTGCCTGCTTACACCTAACGAAAGGAGAGACACACCAGGTGCTTTCTGACAAGCACCAGGTAACCTTTTCAAAGCAAATGTCCTATTATTGCACATGCTACTTTGATCTATATCCACAGTGTACATATTTTAATTCTCAGTTTTATTATTTTCCTCTTTCTTACGGGAACGTGATCCATACCGGTATTTATCAGGTTCTAAAATTAAGTCTACAAAACATGTAACACAGATTTAGGCTTTGGGAGATTTTGACCACCACATACTTCCATGTTTTACCAGACGTTGTACATTTCAATTTACTTATCTTGACAATTAACAATGTAGGTAATGTACAAGGATGAATGTCAAATTAAAAGTATCTTTCAAAAATGAACATTTAAGCAGGTATTAGGCATAATCTTAATAAGCCTCCTTCGACGTATTAAAAATGTTTTATATTGATGTGATGACTAATGCAATTTTAAATGCTGCGTTATTAAATAAAAGCAAAAAAAAATCTTATAATTACCAAAAATAAGGGCTTGAAAACATCAGTCTGTGTGTAATTAATCTACATAGTAACGTGTCGTACTTGGAGTTCTTGAAATAATATCGCTTTTCAATAATATTCAAATTTATTGAATATGACTGTAATTAGTGTTATCTTTCTACTCTGGTTTGTATTTGCATTTTTAACATGGTAATATATTGTTAGGGACACACATCACAAATTAGCTTAGAAATTTCCTATTGTGGACGTGTAAGATATATTCGGCAGCTTGTAGCACTCATAAATTTCTTTCAGTGCCTACAGGTAGAGTTTTCTTCTCTGTCTTTGTGTGCGCCAGCTTCTAATGTTATATCTAATGTACCACAGCATGCAACAATTGAAGCCAGTATAATGGATTTCATTATGCAGAGAGGCTGCATGTGACACACCATGTATTTTCAACTCGGCTGCAGAAATATAGTCAACAAGGATGAATGAGCTGTAGTGCAAACACTCAACTGTCAATCTGTGCTCACACACAAGAGCTCTGTCCATGGGAACCGGCTGGGCGAGGAGGTTACTGTGTCTGTGTTGGTGTGCGCTGGCGGCTGCAGAAAGAATGCATAAAGGCTGGAATGACGTTAAACTGAAATGTATATGAGATTCAAATTACTTCCTTTCTCCCTTTTTACCCCCTTCCATAGTTTTTTATTCAGGGAGCCTTACTCAGCTTTGCTTTAATGCAAAAACACTGGCTTCTGCTTCCGTCTCTCTAAGAAAAGAGCACATAAAAATACAAACATGCACTATCATGAGGCTGCTGCATGTACTTTTACAAAAATATGTGAAATTTGTATTCCAGTTTTTATTACTTGTATTGAGGTTGATCATGACTTTCACTGAAAGATTTTTTTGTTATTGTAAAAATATCTGTAACTTCCTTTTTTGTCAATGGGGAGTTTGAGTCCTCCCATATTAAGCACCCTATTCATTTACTGGTATCCATATTAAAGATATTTGTTTTTCCTCAAGTGGATTAGAGTTTTAAGAACTTTTAATTCGTAATCCGACTTCCTGTTTCTTTGAAGGATAACATGGCTGCTTCTTTCTCTTGATCGCACTATAAGAAGAAAACATGTCATTCAAATAAGGAAGATGTGAAATTATGTTCAAGCAGTCCTCTACAAGAAAAAGACTACCATCTAAACATTTAGAACAGTACATAAATAGCTTAAAACAACAGGGACCCATATTTATCTTGGTACAGCACCAATCAAGAAGGATCATAAAAGAAGGTAAAAAAGATAAAAAATAAAAAACAACCCCCACTGATCACTATTAGAGATCATCATCAAAGAACGGCATCAAGAGAAAACTTATTCTTCAGAGCAGACATGATACACAATTTGCTTGCCAATAGATTATTTGGACAAAATGGCAGAAAAGATGTATTTTGGGGTACCATTAGATAACTTAAGATGTATAGTTTGCCAAACATGTGGCTTCACCTGGTACCATGTGCTCAGTTGTTCTCAAAGTAATAAAAATGTGAAAAATCTGAAAAAAAAATGGCTAGCACACTGGATGATCTGTGGTGATGTGGGCCTGTTTTTCTTCCTACCATCGTAGAATGACCATAAACTCTTTTACTCCATCGAGATTTTAAATGAAAAGCAGGTGTTCTCTGCAGGTGTGAGTGAGAGTGGAAAGCAGAATTCTGGATCATCAACAAAGATCGAGCAAAGTGGGTGGATCAAAAACCCCTTTTTCTGTATACTTCACCATTGTAAAATAAATACTACAAAAAGACTCATGTCAACCTCTACATGGTTTCTGGATCCTGGTTGTCTACAGCCTGTATTTTCTACAGGCTGTAGACAACAGAACTATCAATCACCTTCACTTCACATCACTGCACACATTTGAAGCGGAAGGGATCAAATATTGAGGTATTGTGACCCTATGCCAGGATTCAAAGACAAACTGATACATTTATATAAAGTCCAAAATGGCGGGCATCATAGATGTCATAGACAAAAGCAAATGTTGTAAGGTTAAGAGTTAAGAGGACCTTTTTTTTGTAAAACGCTGTTTTAATACATGTTTATGAAAAATAATATGAGGCACATTTGAACAGCTTAAATAATAAGACATTACCTGAACTTGAAGGTGTTTGACCTTCTTGTCTAGTTGGTAAATCAAAACAGAATAACGCCTGATTTAGTTTCCCATCTACTCATAAACTTACGGTTTAAAAGTTTTGCTACAACAGGTCTAACGTCTAACATTTTTGGTCATTTTCAGTGACTGGAAACTTACTGCGTTTCATTCCTCCATTTGAATAGAAACTTGTTTGAATTCAATGGCGCTCCAACTATTACTCAGCTTAAAATTTCAGTCTGATGAAGCCAAGAGAACCAAAACAACTTTAAAAAGCGACAGATTCTAAGTCCACAAACCAGACACTCTCCTGCCTCAGGCTGTGCCTTAAGGCAAACAAACTTGTTGGCCATGGACCACACTGACACTATCGCAGAAAGTAAAAAGCATTTTCTGCTGTTGAGACAGATAACGGAGTCCATATGAACCACAATAGCACTTCATGTGGGATGCAGTAAGAAACCTTTTCTACCTCATACAAACTCTAAGGTAAAGTATGATATGGACTTAGATCATAAATCAGAGTTTAAATAAACAAAAATATGGTGTCAAGCAGAAAATAAGTCCAGTTTGACACCATCACCAATAAGTATTGCTTCACACAATCAAAATGTTCAGAATTTGCAAAAATCAATAGCACTGCCTGGTAGTTTACCCCAACAATCAATACTGAACAGTAATCTGGTGGTAGATCTGAGCCATTTCTACCAATAGGAGGTGCAAAAGCCACGACAGCTGACTTTAATCTATTGACTACAAAGGAAAACACTCAACATGATGCCATCGAGGGAAAGCTAAATTCTCTATAATTGTTGAGAAAGAACAAATAACTATAGATGTTCCTGTACAAGCCCTCCAAAGCGTCTTGGAGAAAATGCCAGCAAGAGTGCAGAACAGATATACTTATTCTCCAAAAGAAAATAACTAAACACAACCGGCTGTAAAGAGTTTTCAGGATGTGGTATCATTGATTTTAATTGTAGTATTTTCAGAATGAGTCAAAAATAATTTCACAGTTTAGAAATTAAATTAGCTGAAATATAATTTATTTATACTCCCTAAATGTCAAGGTACGCTCACTTAAAACACACAAAAATATTATTCCATTTCTAATGTTGTCAAGCCTCACTGCCATGATGCTTTCAATGCATTTACAAAGTTGACATGATTGTCAGACACTATATTCACGAGAGTGCAGTTCAGTTTCAAACAGTAGCAAACATGTACGATCTCACAAAAGTCAAGGCAGTGCAAGAGATAAAGGGGATCTGTGCGGCCCATCATAAGGTTGGGGATGAAAAAGTGATATCATTTTTATCATTGTCTTCTTTTTTACAACATGAGCTACATAGTGCCACACTGCCCTCATTAATAACAGTGGCTGTCATCAATGGCATAGACATGTCAACAAAATTCATTTGAATGAGTGCTGACGTTTTCACACACTATGTTTACACCACACAAGCACTGCTGCAGCACTATGACTCACTAATGACATTGCTCTCCCTCTATGCAAACATTTAACTTACCTCAGCATGCTAGTGGTGAAAGCTAAAAGGGAAACTGATGGTAGGGCCTACTTTTGAATCAACTTGGCTAATAGTCATCTGAACACATGGGGGGCATCCAGATCGTTCAGCTGATCACCTTGCGTCAAAAAAACAGCAAATCAGTCACAAAACAGGAAGGAATTAATTTGTCACCCTTGATGCCAATACACAGACACTGTTGAAAATGGAACTTCAACCAAAGCAACACCCTTAATTCAAAGGTTAAACAGGATTAAATGTTCCAGACAGTCTCCTTAAGGTCTTTACAGTAGGACCCAGGAGACACTTTTACAAGATGACGGCATATCCTGCAAAATAAGAAACAGTAAAAATTCACCTTTAAAACCTCCACTTCACATAACCCGGCAGTGTATTGTTTTAAAGACACAAAATATTCTTGTTTTTCTTTGTAAAGAACAAAAAAATCATATCTAGAACCTAAAGTTTTAGATTTAAAATGCTGGAAGTGTTTGGTGCAAACAAATGTCATTAGTATTAGAGGAGTAAATCATGTTTGTTTGTGTTGTTTTTCCATGTTGTAAAGAGGGGAAGAAGAGAGGTATGTCTAAAAATATGCATTAAACGCCGGTGAACTATTGACGGGTGAGCACTTAGATGCCAGCATATGTCTTGCGGGAGTCCTCGGGCCATAACATACATCCCAGAGAGCTCATTGATTAGCTATTAATAAAGCACAGAGATTCCATTGCTGACAGGGGAGCTCAGGCTTACACACACACATTCCGACATACACACACTCACAGCTGCACAACAGAATATAGAAGGTTCCCTGAGTTGAAAGAACAGGATAGAATAATAATATTAACAAGAATAGTGATAGAATTCGAAATTAAAGAAGATGCTGTATGTCAAAAAAGACAGAAAACTGAGAACAGATAAATTATGTAAAAAAAAAAAATTGATAAACAAAAGGAAAGATTTGCATGTCTCTCCATGTCATTTCACATTTATTTGCCACAGTTTTCATCCATTTTGTGCCTGATCCTTATCCCCAGTGCTCTATGTCTCCTTATACTCCTCTTCTTCCTCCTGCTTCCTTTATGTCCCCCTTCAACTATTCTGTCGCTCGCTTTCTTTCTTCTGCATGTACATCTTCAGGTCACGGGTCATTAAGTCAGCTCCAGCAGGCATGTGTTGGAACAGGATATTTCTCATACTGCCCTGCCCCCACGGCACTACTGAAACACAAATATGTATAAACACTTGCATCTCTGAAAATACATGTAAAGATGTTTTGTTTGTACTTATTCCCATTGCTTTTTTTTTTCCACACGTACCTTTCATGTCTTCTTAAGAATGCAATAGTGCATAATTTATTTTTGCACGAGATACAAATTTGGATGTATACAACACACATCTAAAAAGCACATAGCCTCTGAACAGACAAAGTCATGTTTGGTCCGTCCTTTGAACAGACACGTGTTTCTATATTTTCCAATATTTTGAAATTGTAGATCACATTTAATAGTTGCGATTTGTGTTTGGAGACCCTGAAATAAAATGATACAATTTTATCCTTGCATCCACAGACAAGATAGGCATGAAACAGATGTGTGTTTATAAAAATGAATCACGTTGCATTTTCTTTGTAAAGAAACTAGAAAACAACATCAGCATCTTAGAATACTTTGAGAGGTAAAATCTAAAAGTGCTGATAGCGTTGATAGAGGTATTGATGCAATCCGGGCCATCTAAAGCACTGATTGCAAGGTGACAACAATTACAGATTAATAAAGCCCATCACACAGTTGACTAAACACGACATAATAATCCCCAAGACTCTGTGGAAGGACAGGATAAATATCGAACAAATGTTTTTGAAAGGTATTCATCACATTACTAAAACAGCGGTTCTAAAACAGAACCCGTTTCATTATTTGAAGCAAGAAAAAGTAAGAAAAACTTTTTTCACAGCATCGTATGTAACCAACTTGGTCAGAACCAGGTAAGAACTTGACTTCAAAACCACACACACCCCCACACATACACACAGCAAAGTTTATGAACACACATACAAATGCGCATATCAGAGCTCTTCTCCACCCAAGTTGTTGTGCATTGTCAAACAACATTAGATTGTATGAGGTGTCAGTGGGATAATTAGAATAACACGTTCGCTGCATTCTTCATTATATGTGTCATCACCACTTACTGGCTGAACTTCCTCACTGACACCACCCCAACCTTCAAACCCTCACACCCAAACAAACAATCACACCACCTTACTCCAACATAACTGATGTCTTCTTTTTCCGGGGGTGGGGAAGTGAGGGTGGTAGTCATGCTCCCCATTAAAAATGGCCTCCAGCAAAAACCTAATTGTCTGAACTTACATCGTGTATTTTTCCACTAATTAGTTCCTTGGGAAGGCAGCATGATGCACAAAGTTGAGGAGCAGCAGCACGATTTCAGGAGGAGGGTGTTGGCAAGAGATCATGGCGGGAGATGAGTAAGGCTCTGACGTCGGCTCTGGATTTGGCAAAATATCTGACGGCAACTCTGTCTGCTTTCGCTGTAATGGAAGGAAGCAGTGAAGCATGTGTCCACGGAGTCAAAAAAGATGTTGAAAACATGGGAACCCCCCCCCCCAAAAAAAAAAAAAACACTGCTAGCGATGATCTCGGGCACAAAACATGAGGATGGCATCAGTACAAAACGAAAGACACGTTGGTCTGCGGGAGGTTGTGCGGGTGTGGGGGATGCGAAAAGCCCAGACAAACTCACACAAGCGGCCTTGCACACACCTTGTGCTTAATGAATAACTAACAAGCAGAAAGGAAAGGGAGCCTTCTTTTCTGAGTGAGGCCAAATGAATTCACAGAAGCGCTATGCAAATGTTCCCTGGGCTAACGAGACTGCCTGCATGATTGGAGTGCCATTGAAATTCTCCTCGTGCACAGCCCTCTCTCACTTCCTACCTCCCTCATATCCTCCTTCAATCTCCCTCCATCTCTCCCGCCATTTCAGTCAGAACGTCCATGTTCTATCTATCTATCTATCTATCTATCTATCTATCTATCTATCTATCTATCTATCTATCTATCTATCTATCTATCTATCTATCTATCTATCTATCTATCTATCTATCTATCTATCTATCTGGTTTTCTGCGCAGATAAACACTGCAGGTCTATCATTGCCTGGACAGCAGTGAATGCCCCTGTGTCTGATTCTCTTTCTGTCTGTCTCACCGACAAACACCCTCACACACACACACACACCCTCCAACCCACTGCAAACACACACTCACACACACACAGACACAGAGTCCGTTCAAACAGAGCAAGCTCAGAGTCGCTCTGCACCTGTTCTCTCTGTAAAACATCCAAACACGAGCGCTGAATAAATAACCCAACTTAACACACATCACAGCCAGGTTCTCATACACAAACACGCACACACCACAGCCCATAAACACACATCAATAAGTAAACACCACCCATTTCCCCTTCCCGGTTGCCCTGCTGCCTGCCCTCTTCCCCTACCTTTTACGTGAGGTATAAACTGCTCTGCTCCTAAAGGAAATCACACGTAGATGTGTATAATGGTTAATGGTCAGACACTAACAGGAGCTATAACAAAAGGACAAAGAGAGACACAGGAGAAAAGATGGAGGAACTTGTCAGATGCATCTTTAATGATTGGGGGCTTTAAAGCTCCCGCTCTTCTCCTTCCTTCTCCCTTGGGTGCTGGGGACAGCAAGAAAACTAAAACATACACCTCTCTCTTTATCCATCCACACACCCTCTCATGCGTCCTTATCTACCTACCTAACTTATTCCGTCGTCTCTCCATCCCGTACTCACTTTGCCATCTGCATAATTTAGCATGTCATGCTTTTGTGCCACTTTGTGTTCCCCTGTTTTCTGCTTATTCTGTGGTTTTTGGGCCTATCTCTTGTTCACTTAAAGGGGTGATGGAGTGGATGGAACAGGCCAGGCACTGTCACTTCACTATCTCCTAATAAGTGCCTCTAAAAAGGAAGGACTAGAGGGGGAGAAAGTTAGGAGTGGACAGACGGAGGGCTGGAGAGAGGTAGCAGGCCTCTACAGAGAGGACACAAAATGGAGACCAGGGCAGGAGAAGCAGCAGCTGTGGCGACACTGCACTTTACTCAGAGAGGCACCGAGTGCGTGTCAAAGAGGCAGCTTCAATCAGTGAACATCACATGTTTTTCTTCACTTTCTTCTTTAGGGGAAGGAATCCTGGTCTTTTTTCCTGCTAATTAGTTGAATTAAGATTAGATCCTCCAAGCTGAAAAGTCGATTTATTCTGCATTTCTGAAGTTAAGAAGTATGCATGTTGATGCAGGAAGTCTTCACTGGTATTTAAAAAGTTCTTCAGCATTATGAAAAAGTTTGTGTTCCCCTTATAGAGGGTAACATGCAATATTATGGAATGCAGTAAACTGTGTTTTCATTCATGAAGGATTATAAATTATACCTTGTGAATCTTGTTGGACTGTTTTGGATCATTTTCGTGATCACTAGACGATCCGACATAAAAATTTACAGGCATTGAACAACATCCAAGCTTTATTTATTCATCGAAACAAAATAAAGCTTTAATAAGTTTATCTACCTCTGACGATTACTCTACTTCCACCATCTTTGGCTGTAGTAGATATAAACTATAACAGCATAACAGAGAAATTTACACTGTTATGCTATGTAAATATTATCCCAGAAACTCCAGGTAGGCTAACCAGTCCAATGAAGATTTGTCAGTGTTTCAGATTATCTCCGTTTCTGGATAATGGCTCTCTTCTTAGAAATGGCTTTGAACAGATATTTACATCAATATCTATGTTTTTCTCCTGTTTTTCTTTTTTTTTTTTTTTTTATTCTTCAGGCTCCTTAAGAACTTTGTGTTCTGTAAACCATCAACGACAGATGAATTAATGCACAAATACTCTTGTAAACTAACAAAGAATCACAACACACTATTTTTAGTTTGTGCACAGCTGTCCTTTTTTAAAAAAAATAAAAAATAAATTAGTCAAAACTGGAATTAGAAGGGCAGTCTTCAAAAAAGGTTAGAAATGTATTTCCTGTGAAAAATATTATTTTCCTATAGAAAATGCAGTGTTTTAGCCATAAAAAGTTGGAAGCTTTGTGAGGGAGGTGGCCACAGACAGTGCTTTGAAACATATGGTACTCAGCATCAAAAACCTCAGTGGCTCATTTGCAAATTTGCATGTACTGAAGTTGACGCAATGGACGCATTTAACAGTTTCGGCGAGGACAGTCTGACCGCCTTACATCCCAGGAAAGAATAGAAATGTGCATTGCTGTCCTCTGCTTGCCTGCGTGTATGCATGAGTGTGAGCACGACTGTGGTGGAGCTGAGCCATGGTGATGCACTAATAAAAATCAAGCAGCGATGCATCCTCACACCTTCCTCATTCCGCCTGCCGGATTGCGCCGGTTTCCATGGCGACCGGATAAAACTCACACTGTTTTAAGCTCCAACTGGAGGAGGCGATTCACACAGTCTCACACACACACACACACGCAGATGAAGTTCCTTATTACACATCTGTCAGAGTGTACTCCTTCAGTTGCCTAACTGACAAGAAAACAAATGCTGATTTTATTATAAGTGACGGCGACACCAGCAAACCATCAATTAAGCGGAGAGACGCAGCTATACGGAGAAGCTGTGCCAGAGCGGCGGTAATGACAGCTGAGTAAAAACCACGAGAGCTAGTCCAAACACTTGGCCCTCCTCTGTTTGACTATCAGCCTGTCTGTCTGTAGATTTTGTCCGTACCGCCCAACATTGCTCTATGTGCAGGCCACAAAAGCAAACAGATTTGGCTGTCAAATACTGACACGACACTCAAGAAGGGTCGAATCGCAGTGAGGCCAGCTGTCAGCAAACACCCTCCTCTCTCTTCATCAAAACCCATTCATACTCAGTTTTATTGACCAACACGACCGTCTGTGTGACATATGTCATCTTGTCAAGCCGACACCTAGCATGCACTGTCTCTAATAAATGGCAAAGCACCAGAGCATCTCGAGTGCTCAAGCGAAGGCTGAAAGTTGAGCATGCAACCAGGAGCTGATGGATGAAGGGGATGAATGGACGGATGGATGGAGGCATGCACGAACGCCTCTAATTGGAACTCGGTGTGGGTCAGTGTTTGTGTAAGTGTTTCTGTGTGGGGCCGTCGACACAGGCCACCAGTCTGTACCAGGGAGGGAAAGAGATGAGAAGAGCCTTTGAGCCGAAGATGGTCGAAAAGAAGAGCACCACTGTCTTACCAATAGGAACTATTCATCAGCTGTGAGGAGAGAGGAGGAGGAGTGACTGAGAAAATTGGGAGGAAAAAATAAAGCTCCACAATGTCTTTAGATTAACATTTTGACAGGACAGCAGAGCATGGTTTCCTTAAGAATCCCAGATCATCATTTCTAGAGATGTCTGAACATGAAAAAAGGAATTTTTTTTTTTTGCTCCAAAAGTTATTTTGCTAATACTTATAATACTGCTGCTTTGCAATTTTTTGTTGTTTTAAGTAAAATTATGATAAACTTTTTTGATCAAAGAGACACGTATGAGCTGTCAGCAGATAAACTTTGCAAAACTTCATAAGTAAAACAATAAACTACATAATTAACAAACGTGTTAACTTTTTTGACTAAACTCAAAAGAAGTGGGGCTTTTAATATTTACATTTTCAGGGTGTGATTTCAACAGTTTGTCTTGTGGGCCTGTGAAAAAAAAAAGAGCTCTAGAAGGATAACTAAAACCAGAATGGATCTTTAAGACCTGAAATGAATATATGACACTTTATTTCCTTCATTTTTTTCACTGTAACACAAACACATCAAGAATTAATTCGACTGCAGATGATACAGAGAAGAATAAAGTGCAAATTTGTGCATAAAGCTTGATAGATTTACAATTTACTTTATTATAGCATTACTTGTGTTTCACTGCTCATGTTCTATTTTAAATGTAATAAAATCTCTGAGTTTGAGTCTTGCGTTACTCCAAGTTAAATAAACAAATCTAAGTTAAAATTGTGTATCCACTTTATTGTTGCTGATTGACTGTGGATCCAACCTCTGTTAAGAAACAGCAATGCTATATGTTCTTGTAGCTGACTGTGTGAGCTGTAGAGAGCTGTGTTTTGCAATTTTTTTGTTTAGATAACAAACATTTAGTGATAAGTGCAACCTGTTGCATTGTTTTGGATGAATAAGCGATTTTCCATCTGTTGGTAACAGATCAGGTATCAAGATAAACGTGGTTGAAAGATCAAAATCGGAAGAGTTTGCAAAAACCATCTTTAAGTTTTCTGTTGTGACTTTGTCAGCAAAACTCTCTGGAGAAAGACGTTTACCAGCATCTATAAAAATTAGTCATCCGCTTGGATGTTTTACCCTTATATTTATTTTTCTAGTCATTTAGGATGAATCAAATTTGGCCTTTTTGACAAAAAAAGAAAAACACTTTTTTAATGTCAAAGTGAAAACCCCATGTTACCTGACAGAGTTTGAAAAGTATTGCACAGCAGAGTGGAGGAAAATTGCAGTGTTCAGATGTGATTTTAGCAAATGGTGCATCTTCTAACTACTTCCTTGAATAGTTGTGCAATCATGTATTTCATCTTAAAGTAAATGATTGCACAATTATTCTTGTCATTTTGTACAAACCACTTTCTACTTTAACATTAAAAGGGTTTTTGTAAGTTTTTCCTTTTCTTTGTTAAGGAAGCCAAATTTTGTTGGCCATGACTGATTTGCAAAAGCAACAAAAAGGGTAAAACATCCAAATGGGTGAGCGCTTTTTATAGGATATATGGTATGGGCCCTATAGGTAGTGATTTACCACTGCATAAAATCTTGACATCTACATCCCTGAGCTCATAACAAAAAATTGTCAATTGAAATACACAATGGAATAAAAACCCAGCAGACTTAAAGTCGTGGATACTATCTGTATTTTTCCTGACTACATCACTGGAGGATGGCTGTGTTGATGGGGGCCAGAATACTGTCAAATGATGACTTACCCTTATCTCTAAGGTTAAGTACGGTCTCCCTGAAGAGGCAGCTCATTTTGACTGTACGCATCTATTTATTTATCTTTGCAAAACAGTACATTCTTATTTCATTCATTTAGGTGTAAGGTCTTTTTCAGGAAACTGCTTATTTACACTTTAGTGCGCGTGTGTGGGTTTTCGAGCGAGAGAGCGAGCGAGAGAGGGCGAGACTATCCCAACATGCTTTTACTTGTTTATGTGTGCATGTTTTACCAAATGATCAATACCATACTCCCACTGAGCGCTTAGCACACAAACGTGATACACTGACTTTTACTAACAAAACACACACACACAGACGCGTGCACGCACACACACTGAGCTATGAGTCAAACAGACTTGCCTGGTCTCACCACTCTCACACAGAGAGATCCGTGACAAGAGAGAGGGGAATCCAACAACAAGCTTTATCGATCCAGACTGGAAACCCCCCTCGGGCCACACACATACACATTCGCACCAGTGTTGAGTTGGATCAATGGGTGCTGCTGTGTGAAGGATAGAATCGTACAAAGAGGAGCACAAGCATACCTTTCTGCACAAAGGCCCATGCACTGTCCAGAGACGAAATAAGCGCTCCGTATCAGAGAGGGCGATAAGGGGCAGAAAGAGCAAAACGTATCATCTGACCTAAACAGTCTCATCTGACAGGCTGCAGTTTGGCGTTGCTCTATAGAGCAGATGTTAACACCGTGCCACGCACAGCTGAACACACTCACAAGCACACGCACAAATGTCAATGCACACTGAAAGATTAGCTACTGGCAAGCTCAGTTTCAAAGTGATATTGCTTCTCCGTTGAATGATTTAAAGAAAGGATCATGTGGAGTAAAGAGAGCTGCTCCGAGACGCAGCAAAGATATGGCTGCTCAATTTTTTTACGAGCGGTGACACAAATGTATCACTCATCCGACTGTGTACCATCTCAAGCCTTCTCAGTCAACATTCCCACGCCCACATGGGCACAAGTAGAGTTTCCTTTATGTTTTTATTAAGAGCACTAAAGGGATGGTGTGTTTCAACAACATGTGTGGATGTATTTTATGTGACCAGAAAAATTTCCAAATGGCTGAATTTGTCTTTCTTGAATGCAGAGGAAAAGTCAGGAGACATTCTTTGAACAAGTGACAGTGTAAAGCAATAGTGCTGATGCAGACCAGTAGAAAAACCTGCAGTTTTTCCACCATTTCCTGTGGCAATCCATGTAAAGAACTTTTCAACTATGGGGATTGTATGGTGAAAAATGTTTTAACCAAACAAGCACCGCAAAAATAAAACCTATTTATCACTGCATGCCCTGCGACAGACTGGCGACCTGTCCAGGGTGAACCCCGTCTCTCGCCCAGAACGCAGCTGGAGATATGCACCCTCAACTCCCGACCCCACTAGGGACCAGGGTGAACAGATAATGGATGGATGGATTTATCACTGTAATAAGACGATAACCAACATTCTGTAAAATTTCTCCATCTAATTTCTCCCTGATGCAAATAAAACACGAGCGTCATGGCATCAGTTTTTTAGCTATTGGCTAACAAAACCTGTCAAACTAATTTCCAACTGCAACCTGATGGTGTTTGGTGAATCACTGATGATCACTGTGGCATTAATGTCCTACCAGGGATGATGGAAACAGTGTCTTTCTCCCAGGACACCACGCTGACGTACTCTTGAACAGCTGAAGGGATGAGGCACTTGAATACGGCAATGTTACCCCGCATGGAATGCTGGTCTGCCACTCGGACTGTGTAGGGCTCCCTGAACACTGGAGTTTTGGAAAGAAAAGGAAGAATGATAATTATTTAAAGCAGTATTATGTTGTTGACCTGGATTCTTTTAGCTAATAAAAATGAAACATCTTTATTTTTTGTAAATTAAAGTGCATCATGTTTGAGAAGCTGAAAGAGAATAATTATAAAACACATCATCAGCTGAGAAGCAAAGCATCAGATTATCTATTCAAGTAGACACAAAAACCCCGTAGCATTTTCATGTGGCTTTGATAAGTGCAACTTTGTGTTTTATTGAAATTAATGGAAACTAAGTTTCCAGAGAGCTAAGACCAAAAAAGCAAAGGTGTTTCTCAATTTGAATACTTTTTTTTTAAGTATTCATATCACTTTAGTATTTTATTTTGTCACCCTACAACCACAATTTTCAGCATCTGTTTTTTACCATCTGCATAGCAAGCAATTGGATGAAGTGAAAGAAAACGATACATTCCTTTTGATATTAAAAAGTGAGACATGCCTGTATTTAGCCCCCTTAAGAAGAGCACATTACTAAGTAGTTCATCAGTCTATAATTTGTTTCCAGTATAAATAAAACTGCTCTGTAAAGAACCCGTTTGTTTGTGTGAGAAAACAGACAGTACTATGAAAACCAAGAGCAAGCGACAAGTCAAAGGGAAAACTGTGGAGAAGGTAAAGCAGAGTTAAGGTTATGAGGTATCTTAACCTTTTAACATTTCAAAGATCACTGCTAAAGCTGAGAGAGAGTATGGGGTAACTTAAAACCTGAAAGGAACACCAAAAACCGCCCTTTCCATGCTTTTGTAGGATGTGAGGAATCTTTAGCTGCAAATACAAAATAAAAAAAACAGCTAAATTAGTAAGTAGTATTACATATGTACACATAACAATCTGAAAAGTAGTGACTCATAACATTTTCTAACTTCAAAAAAATGTTTTTCAATGTCTCTTTTTTTGTCAACACGTCCAGAACCACCAAGTGACGAATGCAGGGACAGACCAGAAAACAATGCTGTCTGGTGTTCAGTTTAATCACATTAGGACAGCGATGCACTTTTTAGCCCCAGACGTAAAGCCACAGTTTGACAGTAAGAAGGCCTGACTTTGAGCTGCGTTGAAAGGGATGCACAGTGATCGGCCCCTGGCCTTTTAAAGCACAGCGCCACAGATGCTATGAGACGGCAAGGAGTGGAGGACCGCTCACAGCCGATGGAGCTGTCACATGCAGGCGCCAGGCATCAAAAACACACCCTCTGCTCATGGCACGCTGAGCTCCAGACTACGAATCTGTGCCAGTGTACAGAAAGGATGGTAGTGATTAAGACGGGCCTCATGATAAAAACAGTGGCCTGCAGCTAACCAAATTATCTCTCCAGTTAATACTGTCACATTTGGATTAGTGGAAAAGTGTGAATTGTTAAATCAAAGCATACATTCATTAGATAAATTAAGTGAGGTGAAATTAAATGAATGGATTATTTTGATAAGAAGGAGAGACAGGTGGTTCAAGGGCACAACCACTAGGCAGAATCATCAGTGTATTGTTTTCTAACCCAAACTGTGTTTTTTGTTTAAAGTTAACTCACTAGATTTTTTTTTCTCTTTGATGTGCACAAAAAGAAGAATATCTGACATGAGTAAGATGAGAAAAACACAATTACAGAAATCAGATAGGGTCTAGACTGATATTGGGGACGGATTCTGGCAATCTATCAGCCGGGCCTCACTTTAGAAATTAGGACAGTAATGGCTTAACAATGTAAAATGTACACGCGCACACACACACCAAACTGGGAGTGGCCTCACCCCTCCCGCTCTCTTCCTCCAGCTCTCCAGTGATATAATTAACGCCTAGCCTGAAGGCCAGTTTCCTTGGTCATTAATAATGCTTTATGCCAGCCGCTACTGTCACTGGAACCCAGTGGAACCAAAGCCAATGTCCTTGTCGAATCGGTGGAGAGTCTTTCACCTTAAAGTTCGAGCTTTATTCTCCCAAGTCTTTTGTCTCATTCTATCTATTGATTTCACAGTTGTACTTTATTCATAAGCGGCTGAATCATGGACGCCGTCTTTCTTCTTTGGTGACTTGTGAAGGAGCACAGAGTATATATAGCGCATATGTGAACCTGACAAATATAGATATACCTTTATTAGATATAATTCAATTTTATCAAAATTTTATTTAGAAGGCTTTTTTTGTGTGTGTTAGTTTGACAATGTAAAAGATTTTTGAGTGTTTTTTATATGTTGGAAGGTTTGTGTTATAAAACCACTCTAGACTTATCAGAGACAAAGTGACAAAAGGTTCAGTTCTTTGTAAATGTGTTTTTGTCCCCTAAAGATCAACGTATATTATGACTTCATTCGATAAGACGAATAAACTTGACCATAATGAAGTAAAATGTGAACGCTTTTAGAATTAAAACTGAAAGATGTGGCATGCATTTCTACTCAGTCTCCCTAAATTAGTCATTTATAGAAATGGTTTTCAGTGGAAAGAAGTTTTTTTTTTTTTTTTTTTACCAATTATTTGCAGAATAACTAAAACACCAAGATGAGACTGAGAGCATCTGGAAACATCCTTTTCTTCAAGACTTGCAGTAAATGTTTGACTAGGCAATTCCAACGAGTAAAAATTGCAGGTCTGGCTGCACATTGAGAGTCATGTTATGCAATGTGGTGAAATCCATTAATATGCCAAGAGCCACAAACTGATTTATCACAGAAAATATTAATAGAAAAAGCAGAAACACAATAATAAAGCAAAGTTTCCCCAGGTTTCTGAAGCACCTGCCAAATCTTCTTGCAGTATTTCTCTCTATCTATCTACTGTCTTCTTCTAATCAACTCCTTATAGTTGTGCCTATTTTGCTATTTTCAGAGGATGAACTGAAATGTTGAAGCTATGTATGTTGTTTTAAAAGCTTACCAGGCTTTAAATTTAAATTTCACATCTTTCTGATGTGATCTTCAAACTCAACAATGCTGTTTGGAGTTTGTTTGTGAACTGAGGTGATCTTTGAAAGAACTTGGTTAACTTGGAGTGACACAATACACCATGTACTTTTTAGGTCCCAACATGATGAAATGCAAGAGACAGAATATAGATCATTTTGCCACCACTTTGGTTACTAGAAGCAGAGCATCGACGACGAGAGCGCAAAAGCTAAAATAAAAAAATCATTCTCATTAGGCCTTCGTTTGACTTCCTTAAATTAAACAACTCTAGCGTTTCATTGATGCCATCTAGCAGTGGATCAATAGCCTGGATCGACACAAGAGCCCCGGCTGTTGTGACCGAGCCAATCCTTTCAATCATTTATTTACTCTCCAAGTGACCTGGCTCCCTTCTGTCAATAGAAAGTAGAATCTCTCCGAGAGTGTTTAAAATCAACCTGACAGCTTGTAAATACTTGCCACAACGATGACAGATATCACATTTCAGTTCAGTGGAAGTTCATATCCAGTCAAGGTCACTTGTTTTACTCTTCACACCCTTTCGAAGGGTGTTGAGCAACAATTCCTTTTCTCACTTCAAATCTGTCAAATAAGCTCTAGCAGCCACCACAACAAGAGGCCACAGTTGTGATTTATTGCACGTTATTCAAAGACCTTATAGGGACGAGAGGGCAGCTTTTCAACATAAAATAGTCTGACTGTTTTGTATGTAAATTGCACTCCCCCACCCCTTCATCGCATGCGCAGCAGAATTATTAGGATGTTACTGATGCCTGACTATAAGTAGCTGGGTTGCCAGGAAACGAGCTAAAACATGGGTCTGGGCGCACTGGGCGCACTGGGAGGCGAGTCTTGTATCACTGTCGCTTCAATAATTAACGACAGGGAAACCAAATACTGCATTTACTAATTTATAAAGGAAGCTGAGAATACGAAAAGATTGTGGAGGAGCATGATGAAACACAAGAGATCCTAATGTACGTGGCTTTCATTACCAACTGAAAATGTTATAGATTATAAAAAAATAAATAAAATAAAACAAAACACTCTTGGGAAACCTGTTTTTATGTTAGAAATAAACTACCAGTTAGAGGAGAGATGCTGAGGACAAATTAAGAAAGAGGATCTATGCGCACTCTTTCCAGAGCTTTGCAGTTTTGTGTATTTTAGCCGGAACAAAGAAGCGGTAAGGATAGCCGCAACGAACAGGTGTCCTTCCTTCATTGTATTGTGTCTGTGGAAACAGCTGTTAGGTAAATGAAACTCAAAACCCTTTGTCTCGTACAGCCCATTCTGTCAAAGCATGACTGCATGTGTGCGCTGAAGTCTCATGTTAATCATTTATGCTGGAAGTTATATGAAAATAAAAACAGTCTGTTCCTTCATGACATTCAGTGATCGGGCCAAAGGGCAACTATTAATTAACCTCCTGTCTTTCTGATTATATGGATTTTTGGTTTTTCAATCTGATACCAGCAAAAAAGAAAATACAAATATATTAGCAGACACAAGAATATTCGGTGACTCTTCTGCTTGGCCTCCATGGAAAGAGTGCCCTACGACATTTAGTGTAAAACTAATTCAAAGTCATACCAACAGTCAAACATGATGGTGGTGGTACAATGGATTCAGGTTGCATACTTCTGTGGGACATGACCTCAACTTCCATCATATTGAATCAAATTTGCATTTCCTCCCCATGCATGCCTGCTTTCTTGCCAGGAAGTTTTTCTTCTTCTTTCACAACTCAAAACCTGCATGCAAGGATGTCAACATACATCGTCTATGTGCGTTCCTGTCTGGCAACGTGTCCGGTGTGGACTCTTTGTCTCAGAGTGACGACTGAACAAAATCCCCAGTTCCCTGCTTGGACAAAGTGGGTGCAATACATGGATTAATTAAGGTTAACTGATCTGGAATATGCATTATAAGTTTAAAGCATAATTATTTTGTCTTGTAATGCCCCTTTTGTTTGATATGGTACTAATAGTGAAATGAGCTTAACTCAATTTAATTGAATTTGTGCAAATCAAATCATATGTGTTATCATACGACCCTATAATGTAAGACACACTTCAGTATCTCCAGTCTTATTCCATCTATATTTACCATTAACTTGTTACCTTTACAATTGACCACAGCAAAAGAGGTTTGTAGAGATGTAGCATTGTTCCTCTGACTATAGAAGAGTTTCACCAAACATGCCTGAACCTACACTCTAAAAGACTGGGAGACTTTTAAAATGTCTTCCACTGGTATTTAAGTTTTCACTACCTATCAGTGGACTCAAAATAGTTTAAAATGTCCAACAATACTTTCTGTTTATGAACAGCAAAAAAGAAAACAAATCCCCAGGATTATAGCTTAAGACTTTTCTTTTTTCCACATCGTGACTTTATTTTATTGTTATTCCTGGTGATGAGTCATTTAGAAATATTTGCCTCACAGCACCTGCTTACCTACAGTAGCAAGGAGGAGTAGGCTTCAAAAGCAGGACATTATGTGTCTTTATTCAATTTTTAGTCTGATGCTTGAGATTTTAAAACTTTTCTTTGGTTGTTTTTTGACACTTCAGTCCCTGGAATTACAAGACAAAATATTCACTCTTTATCACAGCTTTTTTACAAACTAAAAAAAATAAATAAAACGAGTGCCGAACTAAATTAATTTTTACTGAAATTCCACAAAAAAAAAAAAATCTGGGAGTTTTTGCCCAAAAAAAAAACAAAAAAAAAAAAAAAGAGTACCAAATAAAAACATATCTAAGAAAAAAAAAGGCTTTCAGACTGGTGATAATGTTATTATTGGACTACTTGGAGCAAGCATGGGAGAGAAGGAAGAAAAAAAAAAGAGGACAGGAAGAACAGAGGAAAAAATAGAGATGGCAAAGAGACAGAGAAGGGAAACCGCATGGATGGCGAGGAGGGGGTGGGGCAGATTTTTGTGGAGGGTGTCTCACTGCGACTTGTCAGCTGTCATCATTCTCGTGCACCACCTGAGACGGGGTACGCCACACCCCGGCGCTCATGCCTGGGTTGCCAGTGGCAACCACAGACAGAGGGTTTTCATGTGCACACGCGTGCGTGTGTGAGAAAGAGTGAAGGCGTGCCTTTGTGCTGCGTTAGGATCCAGAGGTAATGAGGTGCGCACACATGCACATGAGCCTGGCTATGGAGCTGTAGAGTTGTGGTTGCCTCAGCATTTAATTGATTAATTGTTGTAATTATTTGGAAAGGAAGGTCACTTCAACACTGGGGCTATCTGGAAGGTCACTCTGACGCTGGAGGGACTCTCATCCTCTGGGGACCACATAGGCCATATGGGTTTGTTTGTGTGTGGAGGAGATTTCAGATCCGTTTTAAGAAATATATTTACCTGTGTATGCAGGAGTGAGGTGGGGAGCCGATGACCGCCTCTTTATGTGGCTGCAATGAATGAACAAATTCAACAATGTACGTGTGTAGCTTTTAGTGTGACCCAAAAATCCACTTCTTTTCATATCTTTATATGTCTGTGGCTCATCTTTTCTGCCAAACAACCTGGCAGCCAAAAATTGTGCAGTGAATGGCTCAGTGTGTGTGCGTGCGTGTGTGATTTAGCATTTAGCACCTTGTGAGGACCATTTTTTCCCCCAACAAATACGACTTTGTGAGAACGCACTTTGCTCAAAGCCCTGCCCCCACAAGAAGACGTGCTGCTGTAGGGTTAGCAGGTTTGGTTTAGGACTAAGGTGTGAATTGAGTTTAGGTTAACTTTAGGGTAAGTTCAGGGTAAGGGTCAGGATTAGGCTGTGGAAGTGAATTAAAAATATCAAATGGAAGTCAATGTAAAGTCCTTGTGAAGATAGAAAAGCAGTGTGTGTTTGCGTGTGTGTGTGCACGTGTGTAGTTTTGGGACTATCCAGTCCATGGACAGATGGAGAGACTGGGAGACGAGCGTGCTGGCATGAGCTGTACGCAAGCTGGAGTGGATGGGAGTCTGCTAGCTGTCTGTGTGAGTTCAAAAGAGTGTGAATATAATGTATAAATCTGTTGTATGTACACCTATATGCATTGTATGAATCATGCGAGCATGCGTGTGTATGGGATTTCTGACTGTATCTGCGTGTGTTTGCGAAGATGAGCAATAATGCCTTCTATCAGCATGTTCATCACTTCCCTCCAGCTCTGACCTTGGCAGGGAGCGCAGACGGGTCACTGAGCCAACTGTTTGTGTGGTTGTGGGTTTGTCCTCTAAAGAATTTCACTAATTCATAGGGTCACAGCATGGCATTTTAGGGCACTTGAACAGATATTGAACCAAGATAGCTGTTTTGACAAGATCTTGAAATTACTTCATGGGTTGAAAAAAAAAAAGATGAGATAATTTCTTTTCGATTTTTGTCTTATAATTTTAATAAAATATGTTTCAAATTGAAGATATTTAGAAAATCTACCTCCCGTTTTTTGTGGAAGGTACCAGCTGAATTGTTGCATGAAATCATACGCACTGATCTTTTCCATGCTTGTCACCTTTCATACAGGTCAGGAATAAAGTTATTGAGCAGTCCACAATGTGTTCATATCTAAATATCTAAAGCTTTTTTTAATTCTCTGAGAGTACTGTTGAACTCATCATCTGATAATACAAACAGAAAGGCACTGATACATTGGAGTCCAACTAAATTGACAGGTCAGGAAAGGACAGCAGTTAACTCTGGCAAAAGCATTGCAGATTTGTTTTCTTTATTACGTTGAAACTCTGTGTAGTGACATAAAATATTATGTTTTTATTAGGCATAAATCACCTCCTGTTTGTCTCCTGTTGAGGCTGGAAATGTGACTAAATTATGACAAATGATATGTTTCATGTTAGAAAATCCAGCCTAAGTGGGAAATTTAAGAGATGCTGGGTAAACACGGTGTGCAACCCATTTGCAACTGAAACATCAGCTCTAAAGTGGGGGTTGAATGTTTGCAGTCCAAGCTTTTAGGGCCTCTTCATGTCAATCATAATGAGATTACCAAGCCAAACAAGGATGTTACCGAGCTTGCTGTGGAGAACCACACCTAACTTTGGATGATAACCCATTGGCGTGCCCAGAATGACAATGTAGGGCTTTAATTTTATTTCCAAAGTTTATGTTTTATTGGCCAATGTGATACTTAGACTTTTCTTCACATTGTTGGAGAGTTATAAATCGAGAGGGCTCTGGGAACTGCCATTGAAGACAGTTCTTTTCTTTCTTTTTTTTTTTTCCTGGTGAACTATTTCTGTGTAGGTTTAATCAAATGTTTTGTATTATTATCCCATTGAAAGCTCCGGTGATGACCTATTTTCAGTTTTCTGTTAGAGGCCAGCATATTCTCACTCAAAATCTCTTGGTGTTTCAGAAACTTTTGATGCTGTGCGCTTAACCGAGGCAGAACAAGATAAGTGCGTGGCGCACACCTGAGCGACACCAGAACCATATGGGCTTTTGCTCATGGTCGTCTCTGGCTCTGTGAGAGGTAGGGTTCCCCCACTTGACAGGTTGCCTGTGCGGTAGGACAGAGAAAGTTTGTTTTTTTTTTCCTGGCATGATTCCCAAATGAATTGTTGGCATGTTAATGTATCCATTTGCTATTGTGGAGTCAAAGTGACTCCAAAACTTCATTTGCTGAAGTTAGGTGAGCTTTTTTATGATGCTTTTGATTTTCTGTGGTGAGTGCATAAATATGGGTTTACCTTACAAAAAAGCAGAGTCAAGTAAAAGTTTTTTTTTTGTCAAGATCATTTCCATTGAAATAAAACATATTAAACATATTTTTTAATAAAGTCATCATCTCTGTATTAAAAAGTTTGAATTTTTATTTGATGTAAGATTCTAATGTCAAATTTTAATAACGAAGCAGAAAATTATGACTGACACAAACAAATACTTGAAAACTTCTGTCTGTGTGCAATTGATCTATTTCACTTAGTGAAATGAGATTGTGAAGAGAAATTAGCTTTTCAGCTTGCTAAATTTGTCTGCATGTACAAAATGCCAGATTATTTCCTTCACTTGCTTGCAGCTTGCCTGAGCCTCACCTGCTTTAACGTGGATGCTGGGGCTTCGGATCTTGCCCGCTTGATTCTCGGCGGTACAGAAGTACTCGTTGTCATGGATGATGCTGTTGTAAGCAGAGGGGGAGAAAGGGTAGAGCTGGAGGGTGCCGTTGGCATGCACGTGGCGTATATGGGGCACGTCGTAAATGTCGTCTCCGGCAGCCAGGTACCAGCGCAGGACGGCATGGGGGGCGCCGCCCGCAGGGCAGGGCAGGGACACCCCCACCGAGCTGGAGAAGGTCACTCGCTGCAGGGAGGCGTTCACAAAGTACAGCCGAGTAGAGACAACATCCTCACTGTTGGCTGTTAGGGTGACAGAGACAGGGAGAATCCGTTAGAGGCGACTTCACATATCAAACAAGTACGAAAAATGACAACGGCTGTTCATTTTTGCTATTTAAAATTTATGTAAAATTTTAGGACGTAGAATTTATACTTTCTGAAAAATATGAAACATAATCATTCTACTTCATTCTTTATAAAAAACAATTTAACTGTGCATTTAACTTCCTCCTGAATAGCATCTTGCAATTGACTCAATCCAGTTTCACATCTCTAAAGAAAAAACTCAAAAACCTGGAGTCTCTTGACAAAAGATGGCTAAGAGAATTCTATAAAACTGTAAGTGGCTTTATTCTTACTGTAAAGAAAATAAAAATAAGTTAGAAAACAGCAAATTGGTTGCAAATTAAGAAATATTTTTAGTCAAGGCAATGTAAGGCAGCCTCTTACTTTTGAAGTTCAAAGGCATTGTTGAAGGCGATGTAGAGAATGTCTTATTTAGTTGGAAATCAGAAGAATTTCAAATTAAAACTTCACCATACTTATGGAGTCGTACTTGTTGCAATGAATACGACTCCATTTATAAGACATATAGATTATGGAGGAAGAATCTAATTGCAACTAAGGTCATTGCAGCATTTAACAATACCAAATGTTGCAAAAAAATGCTTTGGCAACAGTTGGTGAAAGTTTTATTGTTTTAAATATGTAAATTCTAATATATTTGTAGTTAGTGCATAACATATTTTGAAAAGGGAGAAGTCAGAATATGCTTTCTACCTCTACCTACTTATTTATGACCCCTTGTTTTGTTTTCTTGCTTGGTTTTTGACGAATTTTATTTGTGTGTGAAACAAAATCAATCACTCAAAAGTTTAAGTCTGTTTTGTATTTCATGTCTTCCTAAGGTAAGCTTGACTTTTTTTTATTTTTACAATCAAAACTATTGGAAAATCATCTGTCCTTTTCTCTCCGTTTCACAGATATGTTACATTACCTTCTTGTTTATTTGTTTAAGATATACAAACATATCAAGCCTGACAGCAGAAGTGGAAATCTTAGCAATCTTGAAATTAAATGTCATTCTGTGTTGGTTCTACATTTCTATGTTCAAATGTTCCACATGTTTTATTTTCTTTACATTTTTTCCAATTAGGAACCCCCAAAAAGTTCATGTTCACTTAATTTTTTGGAATGATGTTGATGTTTAATAATGTGTGAGAAAATGTTTTCTTTATTCAGTCAGTTTTCAATACAACCGGCACAGAAAATTGTTAAAATATAATGATGTGCTTCTTTTTTTCAAATTTAGCATATTATTAAAACAGTGGCATTTCAAGTTATAGAGAGACAAGAGAAAACTCTCGTATTTTTTAAACTTCTTAATCGATAACTTGCATCCCTACAGTATGCAAGGCACTGTGTCCACGGCTCTGTAAAAAAAATAAATAAAACAATAAGAGCCCACTGCACAGAACCCCGTTGAAATCCTCATGATTATGCCACCAAATATTGATTTAGCATTGTTGTTTATAAATGAACATGAACTTGTTTTCTTTGCATAATTTGAGGTCTGCAAGAACTGCACCTTTTTTGTGATTTTGATCATTTTCTGCAAATAAGTATTGCATTTTGACTTGGGATTTCAGACACATGTTGTGAGTAGTTCATAGAATAAAATAACAATGTTCATTTCACTCAAACATATTCCAATAAACAGTGGAATCAGAGAACAGATCATTTTGCAGTGGTCTCTTAATTTTTTCCAGAGCTGTATGTTCATCAATTTCACATTAACCCAAACAACTTCCTTCATGTTCCAAACTGCTGCAAATTGCTGCAAATTGTCTGATTCCATGTGCATTATCAGTAATGTAATAAGCTGCACCCACACAACTCTGAGTAGGGCAAAAAATATATCACAACTTCAAACCATTTCTTCAGATTATGTCCTTTAAGCTAGAGAAGTTGTTGCTTGCGATTCTCAGAGAGGAGGAACTCTTTCTGTTTGAGCTAAGGAACTGGAAACCACACAAGGCTCACTGTGAACGGCTAGCAGATATGCTTTCACAACAACCTCCCCCTCTCAAAATACCCTTGATCAAACTAAAGTGGGGTATTAAGACATCCATGAAAATCTCTGTTTCTGTGTATGTTTGGCTGGGATTAGGAATGGGAAGGGAAAGGAGGGGGGAACCGAGGATCATAAAGAAGTGCTGAGCTCAGCTTGGCTGCAGGCCAGGGGGAGATGTGATGCCCCAAGCCAGAGAATTTTTATCGCAGACATTGATACTTAATTAATTCCTTTTTTCCCCTGGATTGTATCAACAATGCCTGGATTTATTCAATCCAATCTTTTCAATTTTCTACATCCTCAGAGAATAAAGGGGCTCGTTCAACAATTGAGGTTTAAAGACGGCATTGAATTGCTCTTAATCTTTCATTTTTACTGATCGCCTCCGCCATTGTTAATAGCCGTTGACAACTGCAAGATAAGATAAAGAGACCATGAATTTAGGTTCTAAATTTGGGTATGAAACAAAAAAGTGACATACTGTGGGTGTATGGTAATGCAGTTGTTAGCCGTTGTTAAATGCTGACTGTTGCCTTAATCTTCAATCAGAATCATTTGGAGAAAATCAAGCAATACAAAATATAAACAACAACATTTTGAATGAAAAAAATAAAAATAAAAAAACACCTAAACAGTTTTTGTCTTGTATGACATAGCTGGACCAGAAATACTTTTTTTTACTACAATATATAGACTTGTTTATGCAGCTTTGCAATATTTTCGGCCTTTATATTTTCTGTTCCACACACTGGAGCACTCCTTCAATTTAGTTTATCTTTATTTTGTTTGTAAGCATATAAATTTAGAAGTTAAATCTGACCATAGGAGAAGGAAGACTGTGTCACTGACGTCTTTTAGTGGTTTCCTCCTTGTTTGCTCACGTTAGCATCCCTCATTAGAGTGTTGCTCAGCAGCACATTGTGGTGCTCTCCATGGTCCTGAAAGTGCAGATTGGTTTCCCTCAGAGCCTTTGAACATGATTGACACCGAATCAAACAGCACCATTGGATTGAACTTGACCTAAATTCCTATTTTTGAAGAGAGTAGCTGCTACAAAATTGTCTCACTATCTGCTTGTTATCTTTACTGTGCTCGTGCACACATACATCCACGATTGCATCTTTTTTCCACCCCTCTCTCTCTCTCCCTTTCTCTTTGTGCTCCCCTGCCTTTGCTGTTGGCTGAGTTTGACATCAAAACTGAGCCAGTGATTTAACAATAACCTCTCCATCCCTTTGACATCACCTCACACAGAAAGAAACATACACACATTCACTCCCTCAGTTGCTTCTGAGCACCTTTGTACCCGAGAGCCTCCTCCTCTCCCCTTCCAACCAACCACCCATATCCTGTCAGGAATAATGCACTCCTGATCTCTAAGTCAGCTGTAGAATAACACACACACACAAACACACACACGCACAAAAACCAGGAAAGTCGGACATCAGTTTCCTACAGCGGTGTGATTACAATGCGGATGAGTTAAACAGGAAATATTATGTGGATTTAACACTTTCCCTCTGGTCATCAAATCCCACACCGTCGCCTGTCAGAAAAGTGGTAGGAAAAGACAAGAGGTGCTCCCTTTGACAAACACAAATGTGGATGTTTCTGATGTAAAAACATAGAGTCATATTAGATCATTTAAAGATTGTCTCACCTTAATAAGCCTTGTATCTTGTATAGTCAAGCTAAAAGATAAAAAAAAAAAAAATCCTGCCACAAGACATTCCGTTCTGGTTTTGCTGTATATTTTTTCCTTTTTTTAATGAACAGCCCAAACACACAAAGCCAAACAAGACCCAAACGAGAAACACCACCCCTACAGTGAAACACATCAGTCGCAGCATCATACTTTGGGATTGCTTTTTGTATTTGTACTCTTGGAACAGCTAATAACTTTCTGCTTGAAGGCTGAAGATGAAGGGGGGATTTTGGGATGCGAGAGTCCCTAGTCACACCCCAGAATTAAATTTTAACATGTTTCCCTTTGAGTTTAAACACTTGAATTAAACACAAACTGCCTCACCAGCATGCAGATGAGCTGTATAGAGCCATGCTAATCAGCTAATGTTGGAACCAGGTGTACTGCAGCAGAGGCGTGTCTAAAAGTTGCAGGACACCAGCAGTTTAACATCACTGGATTACAGTAAAGACGATTGAACCTGTTCTTTTTGAAACACAAAGAATGATATACATTCTGTGAGGTGAACCATCAACCTAACTTTTCAATGGATTTATTTATTTATTTGTATTTTTTAACTAAAACGTGTTAGCAATGCACCCCAACACATTCACACTTCTCCACTTGTTTTTGCTGTTGATATGACAATGGAGTATGAATATTTATGCTGTAGAGGCAAGGATATATCCTACGGTGAATCTCTATGCATAATGCAGCTTTTTGTGTCTCATCTAGATTCATTCAGGAACAACATCAGAAAATAAAAAATAAAATAAAAAACATTTTGGACGCACTAAACTATGCAGCTGCATTTCAACTTAGAAGTTTACATACTCTGATCATTTGCATTAATGTCATATAAACAGTTAAACACATATGGACTGCACAGCTTTGGTATATACTTTCCTAATTCACACAGGTTCAACACAGGCTCCAATTTACACATCCTTGAGGGTAAAATGATTCCTTCAGTGATTGGATTAAAGAAATTGTAGAGACAAAAGTTTTCTGATTCGATGCTTTGCTTATTTCACATGGCTGTGTATTCTGCTGCAATGTATTTTTAAACATGATTTAGGCAGGCAGGTATTGAACATCTGCAACATACAAGGACGCTAGTGAGGAGAAAACAGAACACTCTAATTTTTGGTCTCTGCCACCAAAGAATATCAGCGAAACATCAGAAAGGACAATGCAAATGGATGCATTTACATTATCTATACCTGCTTATCCTTGCAGGGTGAGTTTTACTTGCTCCATTCAGTAAACGAGCCTTCACCTCAGGAACATTTATGTCTCTTATTCCACAAGTGGGTCAGAAAAATCTCTGAAATCCTGACAGAAGCATCAGACCATACTGAGCCACCACATTCAGTTTAAAACCCGGACATGGAACAAACCTCTTTACTTGCCCAGTATGACACTATATTAACTTTTCCTTGTGAGCAACAAGGTTACACCATCCTGTAGTTGTATCAACTTACCAGTCAAATGCAAGAAATCAATCAGCAGCTTTCCAGCTGGGTCTCTTCCAACATGGAGCTGCCACACCTCCACAGACGCTGCCCTCACTGCCCAAGAAGCTGCTGTCCCCACTCCTGAGAGGTTCTTTGGGGAAACTGGCAAATTAGTGTCCAGGTTTTGGGAAGACTTCTGCTCAGCTTTTGGGAGCAGAAGTCTTCTGGTTTCAATTCCTTAGACTTGAGACTTTGAGGAAGCCCTCCTGCCTGTTCCCTTCCAGTCAGTCATTCTAGAGATTGCAGTTTCCCCATAATTGTCATACTTCTGCAAAGTGCATCATCACCATCATCAATCTCAGTCCCTCATCTTTGTCCTCCAGACATTGCTGTACAACCAGGAAAATCAGACCTTTGTGACTTTTGTGAAGTGTCAAAGAAATGTAAATGAGCATCCTTTGTTAACACACCCAGGTAGCTAAAACTTTAAGGGATGCTTTTTCAATTATCTGGTTTCCAGAGTGCCAACATTCAACGGCCATATCTTAATTTGATTTATTATTATTATTATTATTATTATTATTATTATTATTATTATTATTATTATTATTATTATTATTATTATTATTATTTCCATGCGTTTGACATAATTTTAAAAGCTTAGCATCCACATTTTCAAAAATCTGTAAATAACTCAAAATGACCGTGGGAAGATTTATTTCCTGGTTTTGGTAGGCAAGTTACATTTTCCTGTTCCATTATGTGTGGAAATCTTTTAACGTTTTTAAGATCGTTGCCACCTTTGATTGTGTCAGTAAGATTCCCTGAAATCGTGACATTCACTGCTGGCCAGACTTAAAAAACCTATAGCATGCAGTCAACATTTAATTAGACTGCATGACATCTCTTATGCTAAACCACGAACATTCAAATGCTTGTGTTTTCTATAGAGCAAGGAGCGTAAAAGCGCAAGGCAACATTATCCCTTCAGGTTTTTGTGAGCACACTTTTGGGGTTTTGGTTCATTTTAGAAACTGCCATGTCAGTTTTGTTGTCATTTTTCTCGCTTTGGTAAGAACCGAATTTGTCTGAATGCTTTGCCTTAGAAACAGTACATCACACCAACTGGCCAACGAAGTGAGCGTGTTCAAAATAAACAAAATGTTCAGACAGAATGTGAGGCAGAGTGACTTCTTTTCTTTTCTCACGTTTGTGCTGCATTCATCTACCAAACACTCCACAATAAAGAAACATACTGCTTGTCTGAGCACAATGATGATAGCAACCTAGCTTCAAAGTGATGTGTAGAGGTTATTCTGCAGAGTTCTAAAAGCATAGAAACAATGCACTTCAGTCCAATCTGATGTTGGAGGAAATTATGCCTGGAACATAAGACTTATTGTATATATTGTGAAGCATTTTCACAGAAGACTGGTAAGATGAGCTTCCATTTTAACTGTGTACAGTTTTGAAACAATCGCATTTTATTTGTATGCAGTATAAGTGTCAGACTCATAAGAGTTCTACAAATTTTCCAATCTGCACAGATCTCCAAATAAACTGCAAAGTTCATTTTGGGGACAAGACAGGTTGGGAATAAAGTTCAGAAGTTTCAAGCAATGTAGGGTTTGAAATCTCACTGTTCAATCCATCATTCAGAAGTGGAAATAGGATGACTGTAAACCTGGCAAGACAAAGCCGTTGACCTAAACATACAGACTGATGAGAGATGAAGCCAAGAGGCCCATGATGACCCTGGACGAAATGCAGAAATCCACAGGTCAGGTGGGGGAATCTGTCCACAGGACAACTATTATTTACTCACTCAGTAAATGTGTTCTTTATGGAAGGGTGGCAAGAAAGAACGTCATTGATTAAAACAAAGAAAAAAAACATGGAATAGTTTAAAACAAAACATATTCATGTGTTAGAATGGGCCAGTCAAAGTCCAAACCTAAACCCAATCAATAATCTGTGGCAGGATCTGAAAAGTGCTGTTCACCGACGCCCTCCATCTGATTTGTCTGAGCTTGAGCTGTTTTGCAAAGAAGAATAAGTAAAAGTTTCAGTCCCTAGATGTGCAAATCCGGTAGAGACAAACTCTTAAACACTTGCAACTGAAATTGTAGCAAACGAATGTTCACAAAGTACAGACCCCTAGGTGCCTAAAAACTGTTACACTCCGCACTTTTCAGTTTTTTATTTGTTACAATATCATCAATTAATATATTCTTACAGAACAAAAATGTTTCAAATCCCGTGTAATTGTCTTTCTACTTCATAACTGAATACCTCTTTGTGTTGGTCTTTTACATTAAATTCCACAGGAATATACTGATGTTTGTGATTGTAATGTGACAAAATATGAAAAAATTCAAGGGGAATGAATACTTTTTCAAGTCATTGTATCAGTAATTAGCTGCACATTTTTTCCTGCTTTCTTTCAGGAAAAATTTAATTGCTAGAGTCATGATACACCAACTCTGTGATGGACAACATGAGAAAGTTTTTCAAATTTTTCACAAACTAAATTATTTAAGTACAGAAAAGGCAAATTAACAATATGTATGATAATTAAAGCAACAATTTTCTTTTGAAAACATTTCATGAACAGAGCTGACCCCTAAAATAACAGAAGTGCAATATTCCCTAATGTGTCTTTCAATCAGTCTTCATGTTTTTGTTGCCTTTTAGGATTGTGGATTGGCTTTGTAAACTTTTGTGTAATTATTAATGATGCATTTATTTATCTTCTTCTCCCAGTCTTTAGGTTTCTACACAGGTAATCATCTCAGCATCCTTCTCCATTATGCTAAACCCTCTGCATCCTTCACTACATCTATGAAGCCTCTCTTCTCTGTAATGTTATTCGGAATATTTACATGATCATAATATTGAACATCAAACTAAGCTTACACTGTAGGACAAAGCTGTTGCCTTCCTCACACTCATGTAGGATCACGGGTTTTCTTCTACTTCTCAGAGGTTAACTTGAACTTTGCTCTGAGTTTTTCCTGGTGCTTCTGTCATCCAATTAATGCAACAAGATGAGATCTGATTAGTAACCTTGGAAAAAGCATCAATGCCATTTTTTACTGCCGTTTTTTTCTTTTTTTTTTTTTTTTTTTACTCATTGATGTCTGTGATTTCGAATGTAACTAAGTAAAATATTTAAAAACAAGCAGAAATAAAAGTAAAGGTTTAGGTCTGTAAACTCCTTTAAAGAAATACAAAGCTTTCTGTCGTTAAGCACAGAAAACTTGTACTTAACTTCAGTAGTTACTTTTCACCTCTGCAGAGTTTGAGAGTAACAGAATTAACCATTTCCGGCATTTGTGTTAGAAACTCCAATTGCTAGTATAGATGCAAGCATAAATCATTAGTATAATAATGTTATAGTATTTGGTTAGGCTGGAAGAAATTGCAATGAGAAGTTATCAAAAGAAAAATAATGAAAGTAATTGTCTTTAAATAATAAACCACATTTTCCTTTTTTTCATTAAACACTGCATTTAGTTCAGGGAATGTGGTTGAGAACAAGGTGGTGCAGATCACCACAAGACATTTTCTTTTTAACATTTTTTGGAGTTAAGAGTCAATGCCTTTAAAACTCCGCACATAAGCAAAGGTCCTGATTTCCCAGTTGATTCTATGTTCCATCGACTGCAATAATTATTTCAGCCCTCTTCCTTTTGAACAGGCCTGGATCCGGCCTATTGGGCCTGGGGTAACATTCCCATACATCCCTGACCTGGATATGACTCAGTTTTATGTCCCTCATATGACAAGCAGCCTTCCAAATCATGACAGAGAAGAATGAGTGACATGTATCCATTTATCGACCCATCCCTCTCCACTCCGCACTCAGACATGGGCTCAGGTGTGCTGACACGCAGCCAAACTCACGCAACCATCAGTGACAGGCAGAAAGAGAAAATGTGTGTAAAAAGAAAATATTCCAGGTAAATTCCCTCAATTCTGGAGTAAAGAAAACACAAGACGCAAGCAGATGATAGTGTGCCATATTGGGTGGCGCGGCGCTGCCAGGAAAATACGCAGTACTGATTCATATGCATGTATGATAATACACCTCCGTCTTTCGCCGTGAAATTGGACAATATCATCAATTAATATATTCTTAAAGAACAAAAGCGATCAGATGTTTGATACGTGCAAAACCAGAGGGAGCATGGCTCTGAAAAATCTGCGGAAAAATTGAAGTTTGTTTTCCACTGCGTTATCTACATCTCTCCCGTCTCAAGCACTCTTTCCGCTCCAGTGGCTGCTTGCAGCCCCCGACCCTCCTCCCATCACCACACACGCACGCACACGCACACACACATACACGATACATTTCGTTCAGTCACGGGACAGGGGAATGTACAGTGCGTAAAATCGAAATAGACCCTGTAATCCAATTACATACAACAAAAACAGCCCAGAAGTCCCCCACCGCGCAGGTGCACCCCAGCAAAGGGCACTGCCAAGGCCAGCGACTACAAACGTCTAACACTCACGAAACAAACATATTAGTTCATATGAATAAACTTTCATTATATTTAAGCATCCAGATTCAAAGTCGCTTGTCAAAGCAGCGGATTGAACTAAGATTCTTTTGATTTTCTTTTTACATAAATATTTATCTATATGCAGATATTTATATATATGCATATTTTCCCCCACTAATTCTTAGATTAATATTTAAATGTTTTTGATTTTTAAAGAAAGGGGAGAAAATGACTAATTATCTTGCATCTGCAGTGTTCAGAGCAAGGCCAATCAGTACAATGTAGTGGCACAGAAAATGGTGGATGAATAATTAGAGCAAGGATGATAACAACTGAGTCACTCCGACATTTTAGCAGAGGAAACCCAACTATAACTGGATTTTTCTCGCATTTTAAAACATCCAAGTGGAAAGCATCACCTGAGCATCTCCTTCATCTCATCAAAATCTACTGACCCCTTTTTGCTCTGCTTTCGCAGGAATTAAACAACTAAGCAAAATCCTCAGAAAGATCTATTTTTGGCACCTATAACAACAACAAATCCAAACTGAGATAAAAGGGGAAAGATGCTTTTACTCCTAACACTCCATTTTTTGCCTTCTGCACTTCCAACACACACATTTCCGTGCGCGCGCGCGCGGGCGCACGCAACCACATCCACTCAAACTCGCTCTCTAACATCTTGCTTGGACAGAAAAGATCTGCAAAAGCTTTAAACTTCTCCATCGGCTCGGACTTTTCAGAGGAAACGGCCCCAGAGCCCCACCATCCGCGCTCTTCATCAACACAGATTGCTATCAGCCTCTCCTCCTGTTCAACAGCCTCCATATTCACGGCACATTCTCATATTCATCATGCAAAATTGCTAATACTGCAGCTTTTTGTTTTTTCCTGTTTTTTCTTTTTTTTCTGGTTGCAACAAGATTGCAGTTTGTGCTCAACTTTATGTTTTTTATGCTTCACACAAATAAAAGTGATTGCTGATTTTTGTCTTCCTCTCTATAATTTATTTGCGCCTAATCAGATTAATCAGCATTGGGGGTATGCAGACGTTAATCCAAGCAGCAATTTATGATAAACTGATGGCCGACAAAAGAATAAACACCTTAAAAAGGAAAAGAAAAAGTTTTCTGTCTTCTTCAAACAGTGGTTTGGAGTTGGGTGCGCGTCCTATAGAGCATGTTAAATTTCAAATCTATCAGCCAGCCAACTTCAGCGTCTTTTTTTTTTTTAGAGAGGAAGCAACATGCAGACAAGGCAAACACTGAAATCTCCAGCTTACCTTCTTGCAAAGAATACAGCAGGAGTAAAGTTACAAGCCACATGCCATTAATAGCAGTTATATTTCACAGGAATGTTGTGCAGTCCCCCCCAAAAAAAGAAAAGCGCACGGCGCCGCGTTCGCCCAGTCGAGGCTCCGTGCACAGGACCGGATCTTTTCTCTGATGCTCCCCGGCGGTCTTCTCCAGCCCTGGTCCCAACACTCTCCAGCTCCGAAAAAGCGAAGAGCCGAGGAAAGAACCGCCTCTGCTCCCCGTTCTCCCCTCCCCTTACCGGGACAGGCTGCTGCTCGCTCCACCCCCGCTATCCAAATGATGCTCCGTGTGTTGGAGAGATAGCCTACAACGATAACGCACTGTTCAGATGTGCGGGTGAAAAAAAAAAAAAACTCGCTGGAGACAGCACTTTTACGCGCAATGACCTGATGAATTCACTCTGTAAACTGAGGAAAATCCGAGTTCAAACTAAATAAAAAATCTTTCTTGCATAAAAGTTTAAGATGGTTTGGGCTGATGTTCTCAATCGTAAAACAATCTTGAAACTGGATATAATAGAAAAACTAAAAACGGATCATGAAGTGTCAAAGTAGATGGATGAGGGGAAGCGCAAAGATTCCGTAGAGTCCGCTTCGGAATGCGCTCTGCCCACATATAGCTACAGACAGCGGGTCCTTTACGCAGATGATAATTTCGATAATACTATTAAGAAAATAGTTATCAAGACCCAAATTAAGGAACAAATTGAGAATAGAACCAGTAACTTTACTGGAATGTATAATTTAGTAGATTGCAACACGCAGCTACTAAATTATAATGATTGTATGAGTTACTGGTGATGGAATACATACAGCTATTTGATTCAGGTGTGTTGGAGCAGAGATGCGCCTAAAAGTTGCATGATTCCAGCAGGCCTGAACTTGGGCATCTCCGACATGCAGCTTTAAATAGCAGGTGTAAAAAGAGACGCGTCCAAGTATTTTGCATGTTCTGCGTCATGGAGCAAATAGGATGTATCGCCGGCATGTTTCCTTGTCACTATGTAAACTATCTATGTAAACTATCTCTTTTACGTTTGCAAACTTCGTCACCTTGTGATCCGCCACAGGACATAATCTGGCTCTTTGCACTGACCTCACAGGATTACCTCACTTATTGTCATAACAAATGTACAACTCATCTGATATTTAACAGTCTGAATTCCCAGACAGCTCTCTGCCTGGCTATGCTCTAAAAAATATTTGCCTTAGAACACAACCCACTTGGAGGTATTTTTCTGACCTAACTTTTTTTTTTTAAACTCCAAAGTTTTAAAAAGGCAAATATTGAATCCTTACAAGTGCAATTACAAGAACAGTCAATAATAAACACAATCTAGAGTAGGCCAGCTTTCACTTTCTATGTGCATCCAGGAACCTTGGCTGTCCATGATACTGATCACATGATGACTGATACTGATCACATGATCACTGGTCAGCCACTGTTCCCTCCTTTGACGAGTTTTAAGAAATACTGATCAGTGCACACCAGCAGCTATGTATAGTTCTTAGCATAAAGGCTAATTGTCTCCAAAGAGAGCAACCTTGATCTCTAGTGTGAACGTAATCATTGGTTGAACAACTGACTTCACTGTGAGTAAGCAGCATTATTTTGCTGTCTTACCCATTTTTATTTTATCCCGAGGAAGACGTTGGTTGAAGAGCAATTAGGTCAACTGAAGGTGGAAAAAAAAAGTGTGCCTGTGAAAAATAATGAGTCTTCTTTTTAGTCTCTCCTCCACCCCTACAAACTTATTTTCTTAAAACTCCCCAGCATCTGTCCTGATGGTACTAACCAAGCATTTGGGTTAAAGAAATGACCCAGCAGTTTTTAGAGTGCAAGGCGGTGTTTTGAGAGGCATAATCAAAAAGCATTTCTTGTCGTTTAGTGGAGCTGAGGCAAGCTGTGGAGCCCTTGCACTCCCACTGAGGAGCCGCTGTAGTGTGCCAGGGAAGGAAGCAGATTCTGCCTCCACTCTTTATTATGTAACAGGTGGAAACCCACAAACCCACGCGATCTGTCTCTCTTTTTCTTTCTGACACACACGGAGCCAAAAAATAGGAATACACAAACACCATGCAATAAAAGTGATATACACAGAGGCAGAGAGTGAGTACTTGTGTGGATGTAAATCTTTTGGAGCATCAAGGGCACTAAGCATGGTGTGGTTTGTCATTCTGATGTCATGATAATATTCATGAATAAAAATCCATGGTTTTTGTGATACTTATGTGCACATTTAAAACCAAAATCCATACCTGATCTGATTACTTTTATTTATATGGATTGTTATACATTGACTAAAATAAAAATAAAAATCTGAAAATGAAAATCTTGCCAAATTTGCAACCAATTTATAAGAAAATTATACCATATTAATCTTTTTTTTTTTTTGCAACATTGCTGAAAAATATTCTAAATGTATTTTAAAAATTTACCACAGTTGTTTACGTCATAGATCTATCAATGTGCATGGTCAGAGCCAAGCAAACACAAATGCTGGATCATAAAACAGACGACCATAGTCCATTGTTTCTTGAATTGCAAGAAACACATCATTTTCATTAATAATATTTTAGAATACATTAGTATTTAATTATGCTTTCATGGCCAAATGTTTTAAACACTAAAAATAGTAATAATAAAAAAAACGTATGAAGTTTAAATAGCCGGAAGGAAACTGAGACAGAGGTCAAAGCGACACAGGTGATCAAGAACACAAAAATAAAACACCAGATGGAACAACATAACCAAAATAGCCAAACTAAGCGCAAAGTCCAACAGATTATAACCAAAAACATTTGAGGGTTTGCAATCATCACCAGTTAGAATATATTAAGTAAAAAAATCACAGGCGCTTGGTCGCCTGTCTGTGTCAACCTCTACATCTGACTGTTCTGCGCTAACCTCACCACTTCTCTCCTGCATTCTGCAACTTCCCTGGTCAGAAACAAACAGACCATTGGACAGGACTCAACACACTAAAGCTCTTCGCACAGAAGCATCAGCCATCTGCCTTGTATGATAACACACAAGGAATGTCTCCTAAAAGCAATGTGGCAAGATGGTTAGGGGGGATGACGCGAGTCGGTGTGACAGCACCAAGCAGGTTATGCTATACGTCAGCCAGTGATCGTCATGGGGACTGACAGTTTGAGCTCGGCCGGCCAACCAGCCAGCCGGGCCAGTGAAAAAGCAAGTAGCTCCCAGAGAGCTCCAGAGACTGAGAGTGAGAGCAGCAGTCCAGGACAGGCCCACCACACTTATTTCCTACTATCCCTTTGCACATCGCTGTGCACTGCTGTTCTTCAAAATATAAGGGAGGAGGATAGAATGGTTATGCAATAGGGAAAGTGGAAGGAAGAGGTTTTGTTGACTGAAAAACAGGAGGGCTTAATGTGTAGGCAATCAGAGACACCCCTCAGGCGCTGCCAAACATGCCAGGATCATATTTGCATTAATGTGTCCGGTATTAATTCATTGCCCAAAGCCCAGTGAAACCTCTGCAAGGTTAAAATTAGGAGGATCGTGTGCATGGCTTTGCTGCTTCGCTCTGCGCAAGGTCACTGAGATCAAGACGAGAACGAAGAGAAGTGCCGGCATGGGAATGATGGAGGACAGTTTTGATTGGTGGAGCAGACTGAATCAGTTGATTGGACAAATGACATAGTTTATGAATCCTTAAACAAATAGGACAATTTAAGGCAGAACACACACTCTAGAAACATAAAAGAAGCCACAGATTGTTGTAGACTTCAGAGTTTCTCAGCGGTGCCAGCCTTTCCGTCTCCGCATGCTGCATAAAGCTAAAATGAATCACACACACACACGACCGTATACAGCAGCACATTAACAGGAAGCTACCAGCCAATCCTGTGTTTGCCTTCAACTAAGCATGCGTGATAGTTGTAGCAGAAAGTGTCTCAGCACATCTGAGAATGCGTATGTATGACGGCGAAGCACGGGGCAAACATCTCCGGCTGTTCTCGTCGGGGATTCATTTGCCCGAACGTGGTTGTGTTTGCACACGCATGACAGTACATGCCCATAAGACATCGAGGGGTGTTAATTTATTCAAATGAGCTGAAGAGGATAGTTATGGACTGGGGTGAGGGGCAGTGGAGGTGTATTTTCTGTTCAAGGCAGGGCAAAGAGAGAAGGGTGGGGGCATCAGCCAGAATTCATGTCTTCATATTTTCTCTTGTTTCCCCGCCCCTGATTTGCAAATGAGATCATCTACATGCTGCGAAAGACGTGCAAGGTAAATATGCAAACATATGTGAAATTCGGAGAATAAAATAAATATGAGGAGTGAAGAGATTCAGAAGCAGATGTAGCACCTTCGACACAAACATCATACCAAGATGATAGCCGTACTTCCAAGATGGCTGCTGCTGGAGGCGTCCTCTTTGGGACAACCTGGAGATCTGCTGCTCTTACTTCAAATTCGGTGACATCCCAACGTAGTTTTTGGCTTCAGGTTTCATCTTCAATAGTATAAAGTGAAATATGCAACGCTTAGTAATAAAATTAAATAAAATTGTCAAATCATAGCAATTTGAATATGTTAAACACCTTCGCTGCATATCAGATGAGCAGATATTGATCAGAGATATCTGGTGACACCCAGTGGCCACAGCTGAAGATGTTATCAATAATATGATTACAGTACATACTGACTTAGTTCTCTTTTGGCTATTAATGAAAAAGTTTTTTGTGACTGATAGTAGATTTCTTGAATATTAGATCAGTGCCAGATTTTTGACATATAATGCTATTTTTTTTTAAATGTCCTTAGTAAAAGCAAGATTTGTATCTTGCTTTTGATATAGCCATAGAGGAAGGTTGATTTTGTGTCTATTTAACCAATATGTGTTGATTTTTTTCACATGTTTTGCATCATCTGCTGAAATATCCAGCAATGACTCATTTTTAGTTTACTGATTAAAACTCTTGCTTTTTTTTCTAATAAGTAATTGTTGTAATGGTTTCTTAGATGCCACGTAGTTTGTTCAAAATGTCACTCTTTGCTCCAGTTCTCAAGCTGCCTATTTGAAGAATTATATATTTTACCTCCATTACTAACATGCTCACTGTGAGTGGCGGCAAGATAGGCAACGGTCCGCATTTAACCGAGTGACTGATAAGGTAGAGTCCCTGCGTCGCGTCATAGTTATTGTACAATGCATGTAGAACTAGTGAGTAACGTTGAAATACAAAAAAGTCAAACTCAATTTCAGTACTAAGAAATACAGTCAAAACCGTTTTCAATATACAGCAGTATTTTTCAGAGATAAGGAAGCAATTACAGTGCAACAGTATTTTCATCAAATTAACCAGGACAAAACCACCAAGCAACATTTAATTAGAAAAAAGACAAATAGTTGTTTGTCTCTGTAAGAAAACAGAATTTTAACTAAATTTGGTTAAAAGATTAGTACCAAGTTTGATTCATTGGAAGTGACAAACTATATCTCACTGTACCAGTTATCTGTTTCAATGACAACCAAATATAGCCAGAATCCAGAATGTGTAGCTCCAATCACACTTAATTATTTTGAGGCATTTTACACAACTATACCACACAACTATACCCCGGTATAGTTTTACACAACTATACCAAGGGTATAGGGGTATTATACCAGTTGTGAGCAGTCATTCAAAGAAACTGCAGTAATCAGATCATAAATAAGGGTCAAACAAACATAATGAAACTACTGTGGACACTCATCACTTTGACTTTCTGGTCTATTGCATAATATTAAATCAACAACAAATGGTTACATAGGAAAGGAAAACAGACCCAAGACAGAAAAACCATGAGCTGTTGAAAAGTGATCCTTTGAAACATTTCATGAAAATATAAATAAACACACTTGTGTGCTTTTAGCTCATATCTTACCAACTATAACCAAGCAAACTCTGAAGGAATAGAGACATCTGATTAAAAAAACAAACAAAAAAAAACTAAAGAACATCTATTGCAAAGCCACAAATTATTCTCGGTGAATTACTTGCCATTTTAAAGTGAACAAAACCACACCAGTATGGACTACCTACTTGTTCTTATGGTAGTGATGCAGGTAATTTGTGCAGTGAAGCACAAATTACCTGCATTTATTTTCAGGGCTGACTTATGTAGTTTTGTGCTCAATTTTTTTACATTTATAATTGATATGCTATCTATAATCTAAAGTTTTTTGGGTCTTTTTCTAATATGGTCAGTGTTACAATACGAATTAAAATATCTTGATCTTTTTCAAAAGTTGTCAAATTACAACCACTAATAGGTATAATGCAAAGTATAAATTGAAAATATGTATTTAATGGGGTTTTATGCAACCAAAACATAATTCATGAGTGATGGTGACATACACATGTATCCCCCTCCCGCATTTGAAATTTGATGATTGGATTATATGTACTTTGCCTTCTCAACTAAAGTACCCCTAAATAAAATCATGAACAAGCTTGAGTAGTATGAACAGTTTCACAAGGCACCGCTGTTCCTCGTACGTCTTGAGGCGTTTCATAAAGATGCTAAATAAGGAAGTGTTAAATGCCTCCACCTGTTTGCTTTTTGCAGGAAACCCCCGAGGCTGTTAGCTTTCTGGGCAGGACTCTGAACAGTAACCAGTCCCATAAAGACTCGTGGGAACTCTATCTGATCAGCTCTCACACCTGTCCAGCATAATTTGCAACAGTATGTGGTTCTATTGCTCTCTAAACTTCCCCCTTCTGATGCGATGTTATCAGGTGGCTTCTCACACTTGCCTCAGCTGAAACCCTGATGGAAAACAACTGAAATGAGCCCAGGAGATGCCGCTGGTATCAGGGAGTGGGGGGTGGAAAAACTGTATACTTCACTACAAAGCAGCAACTTTTACAACTTCATTTTTTTTTTTAATGAAGTCCTGGGGCTTCATTCCGGGTGGGAACAAAGAGGAGTGCCAGACAGAGATGGATGGAGAACTGGGGGTCCTTGGGACTCACTCGCTTGACAGCGCCTGTCTCTTCTTGTAATGGCTTATTTATTCTGGGGTTATTAATCAGGTGTGGTTTTTCTGCTGATATGATTTATGTGCTTTGTCAGCTATAAAGGCATCATTAAAATGGAAAAAAAAAAAAAAAAAAAAAACAGAGGCCCAGCCTATTATGGATCAGCTTCAGTAGACTCTGATGTAAGGGCAAAGTGCTTGGTCCAGTTTTTGTTTAGTGACCAATGGCAACAGAGGATCATTTTTTTCCCCTTGGAACCACAAAACACTTAACACATCGTCATTTATCTGATAAGCTTCATCTGTTCGGAGAATTAGTTCCTCTGTCGATGTCGATCCCGCCCTGATGTTTTTAAACAAAACAAACAACAACAAAAAATAGCATAACTTGCACAAACAGATCTTTAGATCTCTGGCCGTCCTTCAGCAACTTTTCACTTACTTGTCATTTCCCTGTTTGTGTCTTCAAACAGGAGCTTGGAGTTTCGGCCTTGGAGAGTTTTTTGCAGCCGGTGGTGTTTTTCTCTTGTCCAGTAGCCCCATCTTGTGTTTTCTTTTCCTCACTACCAAGAAGCCAAGCTTCAAATGAAGCTTAGGTGTAAATTCAACCTGGGAGACTCGATCCAGCTGACATTCATCTCGCAATCGCCACGTCCTACCTCAACCAATCAGGGCTGGAGCAACTCTCCGATTTGGGCCTATCATCATCCAGGACCGTCTTCAAAAGCCAAGCTACCAGAGGGTCAACCCGCTCGTCGCTGTGCACAACCCACCTCCTCCCCTCTTCTCCACCTCCGTTCTGATGGATGTTTCCAGGATTCTTCTGCACCCAGCTCCACCACCGGTTTCGGCCCCGGGGAAGACTGTCCGAGCTCAGCCGAGCTGATGTCCTGCCCGCGGTGATCCGCGACTCACAGTCTTCAGCCGGGGCCGAGCGCCAAAGATTCTGTATCATTAAATCTCTAACTGCTATTCTCTTCTCTGTGTGAGTCTCTCCAGATTGAAATGCAATCTTTTTGGTTTTCCTTGATTACATTTTTTGGAATTAATAAACGTTTCAGTGAGTGAATAATGGAGAGGGAAAAAAAAGTATTTTTCCATTTTTTATCATTTTCATTAATACCATTTTTGCAATACTGTATGTGTTGTTTCTTTGCAGCTCTGACTGCTTGTTCACTGTTGTTGTCCTGATGGAAAGGGAACCTCTGACCCTGTCTCAAGTGTAGTCCAGCTTCTAACAAGCTTCCTTGCAGGATTGAGTGCATTAAGTTTCAACAATCGACCCACCAACTCTGACTGGTTTCTATCTCCCTGCGGAAGAAAAACATTCCCACAGCATGATCCTGCCATCACCTTTTTTCAACAGTATTTATAGATTTTGTTCAGGAGTATTACTGTACTGAGACAGCACTGCTGTTTTCCCACTCAAACACTGTAAAATAAATGTTCCATTTGAATTTTTGTCCTATTATAAATATAAACATCTTCTGTTCATATTGTGTTCTTTTAGGTGTAAAGAACACCAATGTTAAAATTGTCCATGTCCTCAGATGCAGTAAATGTACTGCAAAGCTAACAATGACACATTCACATAAACACAACAGGAAGTTTTAACTCACAGTTAACTTCTAGTGCACTTTACTGCATCATAATTGTCTATGGGGAAGCTAAACTTGCAGGTTTCTTGATTTTAGCACTCTGTGGTTATTTTTAAATTTTTAAAAGAGGAATTACACTTTCACTGAACAAACACAAAAAAGGGGAAACACCAAACACACAGAGCAGGCAAGCATTTCATCACAATGAAAGGGAAATTTGTTCTTTTTCTGTGTTTGAAATCCAGGTATCTTCTTCTTGTTATTCTTGTGGCTCAAGGAATCAGTGATTACAGTGACAATGCATTCCGCTTACATATACTTTATTAATACAAAATGTTTTCATGTCACACACTTAACAACTGACAGTACCATATTCTTGCATCCTTTTGTGTTTTTTCGGTTGCTTCCTTGGCTTGGCTCAGTAATCTTCTTCTGGAACAGGTTTACGCTGAGGATAATAACAAATACGTTAGATTTAATGTAATCACCATTAAATGTTAATATCAGCTTTTATGACTAAAACATTTTTTTTAATTTAAAAAAAAAAATTAATAATCATCTCATAAATATTTTAAACCAGTGGTTCTTCAAAACTATGGCTTTCAACTCACAATCTGAAGGTGGAGGTTTCTATAGCCCAACCAAAACATGAAGAAAAATAAAACAGCTTAAATAAGTATTTCTAAGTAGAAGTAAATATCTCTTGTCAGTGTTTCATACTGGTACAAATTTCCCAACCACTGATTAAAAATGTGATTCCCATTATGGCCTGCAGATGTCCCTATAAATCCACGTGAGGTTTGGTCATGGGCAAACTTACCTTGGGTTTGCCACAATTTCTGATCTTGTTACCTAAGAAGAAAAAGAAAAGATCTATTGTTTTCTTTATTTGTATTAAAATCAAAACATCAGTTTATGGAAGCATTGCAGTAACCAAGCCCCATAAACCGAATATTTATATTTTCTGGCTGCCTTTTAACTACTTTCTTTTGAAGCCAATGAAGTCTTTCCAGCCAAACACTGACTGGAGGAATCCAGGTTCAACACTCACGTATCATTGTTCTCTTTTTTATTACATCTCTTTTATCATGCAAACCCAAAGTGTCCACACATAAGGTTGAGAAAGACTTACCAAGCAACAGAACGAAGGAAAGGAACACGACAACTCCGGCGAAGATCAGTCCTCCCATACGCAGTGTTTCGTAGTCTGAAAATTTGCACAAAAAAAAACATCACCAAGTCATCACAATTACTTTAACGCTATAATCTACTTTTCTCTTTTTATGCTCAGTAATCCTTCTCCATCCATCCTCTAACACCCTTGTTCCTAGAAGAGTCTGGAGTTGCTGGTGCCAATCTCCAGCTAACATTTCAGGTGAGAGGTAGGGTCACTCTGGAAAGGTCACCAGTATGTCGCAGGGCAGCACAGAACAGACAGGCCAAACAACCATGCACACACACTAACACCTCAGGAGAATTTAGAGAGACCAATTAACCTGACAGTTTTTGGGCTGTGGGAAGAAGCTGGAGTGCCCGGAGAGAACCCACACATGCACATGGAGAACATGCAAACTCCATGCAGAAAAGAAAAAACCGGGGGCAGGAAACAAACCCAGGACTTTCTTGCTGCAAGGCAACAGTGCCACCAACTGGGCCACCATGCAGCCAATAATTCTTCTGTTTTTCTTTAATTGCCCATTTAAAAATAGCTTTTTTCATGCCTTATAATTCATGCTGGCAATACATGCAGCACACTGTTCTATTATCAAATGTAGATTTCCAGGAAACAACTACCCACCGTATGTAAAGTCTGCATCCCAGTCAATTGCTGCATCTGAGCGGAGACAAGGAAAGGACAGAAGCAGAAAACTTTAAACAAAATTAAAAAGAATATTTTTAAAGTGAAACTATAACAGGTTTTATTTTCCTTTTTAAGTAATCTACCCCTTATTAAGCATAAATTAACTGTGTAATTGTTTGCATTGGAGTACAGATCGCATCAATGACAGAAAAAGTTATTGAACTTCCTATTAGACTTGGAAGTTCACATTAATAAAATACCACCTTCGGTGTCATTAGCTGGCTTCAGGGTTTTTGCATATTTTCTGCCACTGTGCACAATACATTTAGCACCAACTCAGGTTTAACTTGACAAACAATGAGCAACAGAAGATGCGAAATGGACAACGTTTATTTCCCTGCTCTCTCTGACACAATACCACCTTGAGTGGTGAGGGCTGGCGCCCGCATTAAAAGCCACCTCAGCGACAAGCTACTGCAATGCTACGGGATGCTCATGCTACAGGATGTTTATGTTTATGCTCAAGTTTCAAAGAAGCAGAATAAAAAATGGACAGTAGCTTGTGTAAGGTAGTAAGGTAGGATTTATTAGTTTGCAGCTGTTTGTTGTGCTGAGAGTGACTGTGACTGAGTAATTGCACGGTGCCATGCTAAAGTGTTTTTCCACTTCAAGTGGTAATGAGCGGCTTCACTCACCTTTTGCCGAAGACATGGTGCTTTGTCTGTGTGAGTTCTCTTGACTCAGCTGTACCAACAGAAAACAAAAAGTGAACAAAACAAATACATACCACATCCAGTGGGCCATCAAAATCCAAATTATTACGTCATGTATTACAGTTATTTGTCACATTGCTGAGTATTCTCAGCGGGTTTGGTGTCCGAATGCTTTTTTCAGGGGTAAAGGTGAAAGTTTTTTTGTTTACGATGGCCTTCATTTTAATGTACGCCTAAAAACTGTTGAAGTTAATTAATTTCAGCTTCTTTATTTTAGATGAACGCTCAGTGAAAGGCACAGAAACTCTATACAGTGTGTGTTCTGACAAATTGCCTCATTAGGTTTCCTGCTGCAGCCACAATGTGACTGCTTTGATCTTTGCTGGGAATTTAAAGAGGCTAATGGTATTATTGAACTTTTACACTCCATTCCTTCTACCATTACCCTTGAACTACACACACACGTACACACGCACGCACACACACACACACAGAGCGAAAATCTTTTCCTTTGAGCTACATCTTTTGACCTATAATCATTAACTCCCACAGATTAACAGACTAACATTTTCCTTAGCTGTCTCTCCTTTCAGCTGAAACACACCTCACTGAATTATGGACTTCACTGCTCTATGTATTATGTGACCTGGCCTTTTCCATCCATCAGTGAGCTTGAGGACATTCACCAAGGGCAAAGAGGTTACTCATTAATGCATTATGGCTCCAATATTCATTAACCTTGAACCTTGATCAGTCAGATAAAAGTAATAGAAAAACTAGCCGCTCTTTCCGCAGTGTTGATACAAGGTGACTTTAAGGAAGACGTACAGCAAAAACAGTCTCTAAAAAAAAGTACGCTTGAGAAGAACATCCAAATTAAGTAATCTAAACTTTTTAACATATATACCTATTTAATGTGTATCACTGGTTTGGAGAAAATACTTCTTACAATACATACAAACTGTAAGTTTCAAAATACGGTATCAACTTTGCTAAGCAGAAACTCGACCCTTTCTTACACTTTTGTAATATGCAATGCACCATAAGTATGAATATGAAACAATTTTCAATGACAAGCATGATTTATTCATGAAATATTCTTACAAAACAAGAAATAACCTACCTGAGCTGCTGAAGGTTCTGTATTACCTCTGTCCAGGTGTGTGTGGGCATGTGCTGGGTGGTCCCATCTTCCTAACTTACAGATCCACCCACTTGCACACACACATACCGTCACACCTAGACATACACACACACACACATACAAGTTTTCCATTCCTTCCACCACACTTCAGTGCAACCTCTTGGTTACATATTCACAGTGTCATAAACATAGCGCAGATGTAGAGGAGAAAAGACAACCTTTGGAATCGTGAAAGAAAAAGAGGAGGACGTTACAATCTACGTTGTTGCAAAAGAACCCCTTTCCACACGAGCTGCTTCAAAGCTTTGACAGTGGAACAACCTTGACTGACATTGATGCAGGATCAGTGACATCTTAATGCTTTCAAGCATAAAAGACTGTGGAGAAAAGGAGACGTTTTACAGAAAGAAATAGATTAAAGGCACACTCTGTCTTTGACCACACTTTTATTCAATTATGCCAAAAGCACAACAGGTTGCTACACAACAAGGCTTTATGAAGGAGATGAACACAGCAGTAGTTGTACAGCAGTCTGTTCCCACTCTTTGCTTTAGCTCGCATATAGCTGCTTTTAATATAGACTGGCACAGAAATAACACAGCTTTTGAGGTTAAACCTCTCAACAGATCATCCACACTTCATCTTCCAGGGAATGTGTAGTCATTTGAGAAAAAACAAACAAAGAACAACTGTGACAGCAAAAATAATAACAGAGTAAGAACACTTCCCCTGCTTTAAAGAGCTTGCAGCGCTAGCGACTGCAAGTGGAGGGGAAGTTAATCGCTGCCTGCAAGAGACCGGTTAATCCCAGTGGAGCCGGTGATGCAGCAGTGCAGTAGATATGTGGAGAATAAAGGCAGTGACACAGCTGATGTGTGAGCTCTCTCCGCTTCAGGTGGTTAAAAAAAAAAGTAGATAAAAAAAAAAAACACAACATCGGAGGAGACCGTGCAGATACCTGCGAATCCTGCTCAGAGAGCAGTGCTGAGATTGTCTTGTAAAAGGCTAAACATGTCTACATGGAGAGATACACGATCAGAGCAGATGTGATTTGTTCACAATCCTGCACACCAAACAATAAACGTCCAGGGCCGGACTTAAGAAAAAGGGGGACCAGGGCAGTAGCCTGTCGGTACAGCATTTTGGGGGTTGTTGTTAAAGACGCAGTATGTAACTTTTTTTTTTCCCAAAAAAACACGTTTAACATATTGTGATAGCACATGCAGGCTAGTAAGCATGACCACCAGTTGATGGCAAATAAATTGTTTTCCTGTAATTGTCAGCTGTTTCCTCCCCATTAGCATAGCTGCAGCTCATACATTAGAGTGATTGATAGCACTAAGACACTTCTACTGGCTCTGATGGAGCAGTGTAATTCTGCATTTGGCAGTAAGACCACAGCTCTAGCATAGATGGTGAAATATTTTGGGCCAACATGTCTCTTTTCAGCAGATACAATTCAGGTCTTGATAAGCTGCAAAAATTCTGATAAATCAAAGACACACAAGAACTGAAAACTTGTTAAAAATAAAAAAATGTTTAACTTTATTACTTTAATCTTTTACTGGAATGGATTTACCCTGTGGGCCACGTTCTCCTAAATCCAGCCCTGTACACATGTTCACCCAAACACGCCTAACCATACAAACACAAACATAGATCTAGAATATTTGACTAAACAGCTCATATGTAAAGTATTTAAGTATAAATACTGTATATATATGCATGTATCTTATAATATACATATGACAATTTTTTTTCTCAGGACGGCTGGGAAAACGAGCAACAGATTCACAAATCCTAAAACCTAAAGTCAAGTAGTAGAAGCACAACGAAACATCTGAACTCACAACACTGGAAATATCTCAAGAATTTATAAGACAAACTTGTGCCAAAGATGCCACAACAAGCTGCAGTGAAAGACGGTCACAGAAAAGGCGCAGCATTTGACAAGAGCACTGAAGGACAACTCACAAAAAAAATTTAACACCTGGCAAAAGATCTACTCACTTGTTACATTTTTAAACGTGTACACCATGTCCTCACCCTCCTGTACAACTAACTAGAATAAACCTCACGGGGTTTTTTTTTTTTTTTTATATATATTATTGTTGCGCTCCTGTCGCCTCAGTTTTCTGCTGGAGTCTCTTTGGCAGCCGCTGCAGCTGAAATGGGTCAGAGAAATAGGTTTTAGATTCAGTACTGTGGAGTATGCCAGCTACCATGCAATGTATTTATAGTGTGGGAGATCTGCAAAAAGTATCCCACGAATTGGAAGGAAAACGATACTTTCTTTATACAATTTAATAATCCAAAATGTGAAGAATGTGTCATGCATTTGTTTTCAGCCTTGTTTTTACTTATTGTCCTTAGATAAATCCAGTGCAACCATTTGCTTTATATGTAGCAAATAGAGATCACCTGTATGTATCTGATTTTAAGTATAAACACTGCTGTTCTGAAAAAGGACTCAGAGAAGTTTACATGAACAAACAGCATCATGAGAAACGCATCGGGAAAAGTTAAGCCAGATCTGTGTTTTAAAAATATATTCCAAGTCTGAAAATTCAACAAAGCACTGTTTAATTATTCAGAAATAGAAAGGAAATGAGAAAAACTCCCAAGTATCCTGACAAATTAATAGATCAGGCAAGAAAATAATTAGAAACAGCCAATAGGCTGTGGGGGACCAACTATCTGTCACGAACTCTACTAATCCTTGCTTTGAAGACAAGTACTAAGAGGAAAGTGATTGGTGAAAGAAAGCTTAGGAAGTCCTGTGTAAAGTGTGAGGGTATCAAATTAATAAAGTCTAAAAAAATACATTGGATTTTGTGGTATTATGGGACAAAATGGGGTGAAAATAGGGTACATCTTCCATAAGTATTAGTTCTTAATAGGGGAAACATTAAATTATATATGCAAAAAAGGCACTGCCAGCTTGGATTTTTGTCATGTTAAATTGAACTTTGTCAACAGATTTGGTGAAGTTTTAATCTGACATCTGACAGAAATGACTTTAACGTAAAGTAACTCATGTTGTCATGACAAGGACTAAGAGTTTTCACAAGTCAAAAGTGTCACCACTTTGAATGTGATTTGAATGTCAAAAACTGCAGCATGTCTGAGATTAGCTTTAGAAAATGATCAACCAACATTACTCTGTTCTTATTTTCACTATGAGGAGCCAGGTTCAACTTATCGCTCAGCAGTCTTCGACTTTATTTATTCAACACTTTACAAAGCTTGAAAATCGCCAAACGAGGACTTTTTGCTCGCTTAACGTAAAAAAATATATATATTCAAAAAACATTCAGATAGAATTTTTAATGGCCTTTTATGGAATATGAGACTGGTTAGAATACACATTATTAACATTTACTAAAATATATCATGGCAGTGGACACAATATGTTGCTAAAGAAAAGGGGTTTGATAAATTCAACACAGAATTAATTATGTGTATTTTGTTCTCAAAGGCATCAACTTATATTTATGATTGTTACCCTTGGTGACAATGAGGTTCTCTTCCTGTACCTCCTCGTCTCCAGGGGCCCTGCAGAGAGAGTTTATAGGTTGTCAGCATCACTAACTAATGATAGACAAAAACATTAAAGGTCGGTCACGACCAAGTCTTCTTCTTCTCTTCAGCTCAGCAGAAACTCGGGCTTACCTGGGCTTCTGTTTTCCTCCACAGCGGCATCGTCGACCTACAAGCAGACACAAATCATCACCTGACCTCTGAATATGTCATAAGACATATCTTTTACATTTTCATGGTTAAGAGTGGGATTAAAAATTTGAAGAAGTGCTACTATAATTACAGGACATCCTGAGAGACCTTTACGTTTGATTCTGTTCGAAATTATTTTGAGTGCATGTAGATGTGGTCAAACAGAGGAATCAGAAATGTTCTTACTGAGGATTAGAAGGATGCCCAGCATAAACAGGATCACCGCAAACGTCAATCCCCCAATTCTCAAACTCTCATAATCTGAACAACAACAACAACAAAAAAAAAACGCAATAATTTACACATCTTGTAAAGCAGTGTATTTGCTATTGGTTTCATACATATGTCTGATAACACTTTGGTCATTTGCAAGTCGTCTGCTTTAAACTTACCATAAATAAAAGGATTTTCAGCCACTGAATGCTCCTCTGTGAAAGCATAGAAAAAGAAAATCTTACAGGACAAATAAAAATATACTCTTGTCTTTTGCGCTATCCTCAGTTACATTTTAAATACATTTCAAAGTAATTTAATAATATCTCTTAAACTACATTTTTAACATATTTCCCACCTGTAGCTGAACTCATTTAAGGAAATTGGCAGTGCCACAAAATGTATGACACATATCAGCCAAAATGTTCAATTTTCATTTTAGAGGACACTCCTTCTTGTGGTGACTGTGTCCCCTACAGATGAATTTGGGCAAATAGGACCTGCTTTACTTCTCCCCACTCTTCCATGAATCCTTCTACAGATTTTTTCACCAAAATGTGGATGTCTGCAGCTTTTAAAAAGGTTTCTATTAGCTTGATGGCTGCTTCTCTTTTTAATGCTTTGCTACACCAGCCGTCAATTTGACAGGTTTCCAGCTATGAAAGTTTTTTCCCCCATTTTGTATAATAGATTGAACTGCACTCCATGAGATATTCAAAGATTTATAACCTAACCCTGTTTTAAACTTCTCAGTAACTTTTTCTCAGACCTACAAGTTTTTTTCTCATACTTTATGATGATGATGTTTGATCACTATAAAAAACATGTGGCTACTGTTATCAGATGTATTTATTCTTAGGTTAAATTACACACATTGTATTTTCTAAATGCATGGCTCATCAATCTATTATATTTAATTTGGTGGTAAGAGCCTAAAGAGGGCAAAACAAATGATATTTCATATGTTTACTGGTGAAAAACAAATGAAAATTATATATATTATTTACTTCTACTTCACAATGATGAACTTTCCTTTTTCTCTTTCTTGTTTCTTTCAAATAACAACAACAAAATGACGTGTAAAAAAAATCTAAAACCTTCCAAAAAGAGAGCAGGAAGATGCAGAGGCTTATCCAGTTTGTACCACAAAGCTTGGATAAGCTTAATCAAATCAGGAGGGAGTCTATTGTTATAAAGTCAAACAAGTTCAAGAAGAATTAATGCTTTTCAATGCATTGTAGGGCATCCTCTTCAAAGCTATTCCTTAATAGTGTTTTGAACGTCTGTTGGACTTTGACCAAAATAAATACTTTTTTCTTCCAGAAATAAGTTAAACATGTTCAGAAAAAGACACACAACAGAAACAACATTGGAGAGCCTCAAGAACAACTGATCAAGATAAATAATTTTAGCACTTTTACTTTTGTTCTCAAAGGCATCAACAACAAAAAAAAAACCTCATTAATTTGGTATTGATATTTTTGCACTTTTGCTACTCTTTACTCTTGTGCATACATCCTTATGGGGATGATCTCGAAACCAAATGTTCAGTTTCAACCCTGTTAGGAAATAGGAGCTGCAGGGCACTTACCCATAGCACTGGGGTCTGATTCAGCTGAAAAGCACAGACAAGATGAAGAGATTAGAGGAAGACTGAAGAAGGAAAGAGAAGCAACACAGGGAACGAATTGGAAATGATTTGACGTATGTTTGCTTTCAAATGTGTCTCAAAATGGCACGAGTTATATATTTTAAGCAGAAAAAGACTATTTTATATATCATCGTATCTTAAGAGACCTCACACACTGAGTGGGCGAGCCAGTGTGTGCATGTGACTCATAAAGCTTTCAGGTGGTAATTGATATTTTGCTGAACATCCCACCGAGGCTGGCTTTGCTTTCACGCCAAAGCAACCCAGTCTGCCCAAACAGCGCCTCCTTATGGGTGCTTTGTGACAGTGCATGCGTGTTTCTTTTTGGTAAGCAGGGGAGCACTTACCAGCTACACACACCAGGAGTGAGGAGAGGAAGAGCAAAACCGTTTCCATGGCAACTGTTGACAGAGTAAGAAAGAGTGAAAGGGAGAAAACATCAGAAACTCCCGTGAATGAGGTAAAACACACTGCTGCAACCATATATATATTTGCATATGTCTCCTGAAAAAAATAAAATTTGACTGTTTTACGTGTTACTTGAGGCAGAAATTCAAATTTAGAATCAACAGGAAGCAAATGACACATCGTTCAAACCTCTGGAGGTTGACTGATGTCTAAACGCCCTCGTATCTAGTTTTTTTTTCAATGCTGCATAATTATCCGTGTTCGGAGACACACAGGTTCAGTCACTTCTAAGCTATCGTCCCAAAGGACAACACATAACCTTGACCCATTTTCATATAGACTGCTCAGTGTGCTCACACACCCATCCACTGTGTCTCATACCGTATGTGCTCTGAATCAACCATCACCATTTATATCTGACCTGTTTCCGGGATGAATCGGTCAAAATAAACCAATCCCCACATCGGCTGTCACCACATATTGAAAAGAAAATTCTGAAGGCAAGCTGAAGCCACACTTTAGCAGGGCTTCACAGTTTAATGCTGAGGTTCCTGAAGGTTTTATTATGTCTCCTGCTTTACAGTTCTTCTTTTAAAGGGTTAAACAGGTTGCAAACCTCATCATTTGACTCACTGTTGGTCTATTTCGGTCCATTTGGCTGCTTGTCCTTTCTGAGCCTCATTACGGTATCAGCAGAAACAAATCATAAACATCGCATTGTTGCACATGTACACTCACTGTGTCAGCCTTTTGTAAGCAGTACAGTTTATAAGATCTTCAGACATCTCTGAAATTATGAAAGAAATACAGAAGAGAGTTAAACTCCACTAGACTAAAGTTTTCTACACCTAAAGTGTTAATTAAAGGGGGATAAGAGAAATAACTATTACATACTTTACTTTATTTACCTTAACTTATATTGACAGTTATCCTTAATTCATTTTTAGGTTAATTCCTGCTGCATGTGGGTTTACATCACAGCATTTATATTAAAGTTACAGATAATTTTGTGTTTTCATCAAATTTGGAATGGACGAGACAGATACATCATTTTATAATTTATATGTAGTGCCTATGTCTTATAAGCTAATCTGAATGATGCTATGTGACAGTGTGTCACATTTGCATATTTTAAGAGGCTTTTTGTTTCCACAGCGGATTTGATGACTGAAGGTTGTCCCCAAACTGTACATCATATATGTTCCATTCAAATAAATTATTTAACAACACTTCAATCTTATATTTTTATGTAATTCAGTTTTTAGAACATTATTTCCAATTTATTTGGTAAATTCTAGTCCTTATTTAAATGTTTTTTATGTGTTTTCTTGCAGTGCTTTCACCTGCTTGAACTCAATTTATTAATTTATTTTGGCTATTTCTTCATTCTAAGCCTCATTTGTCTTCATAACAGAGCCCTCTAAGAATCGCATCATTCTAAGTGGCCACATCTTAACAAAACTACAAAAATATAGAACAGATCTTTGCTTTTTTTCTTCCTGAATCCTCACCCTTTCTTAGGATTTACACACATGTGATGCTCTGGCCAAATTGAAAGACGAAGGGACAGAACAGGGCGAACAGGACAATTCAGTGAAAATAATCCACCTGATTTAGAGAACACAGATCATCTGTGCAGCTTCAGAAGCCATTGTGTAAAGCGACTTCTTCCATGCAACTGCAGATATGTATCTTGTCACTTCTACTTATATTCATGTTGTAATGCAATTTTGCAATTACTGAGAACCAGAGCCATAAAGAGGCCATTTTTTTCAGATACTGCTTCTGTACTCATTTTTTTTTAGTTTGTTGCAATGTCAGATTTATTTTAGATTGAAAATTTACACTTGATGCCACCAATTAAATGTGTTGATTTTAATCACTAGCATTGCCCTATTAAGATAACACTTTGTGCATTTTGTTGCATCTTCTTTGATTAGAATCCACAACCAGCCAGCATTGCTTCCAATCTGCTACCAAGTAAAACATGAACATATCAAAGTTTATTATAATTTGTGAGAATTTTGAATATACTTGACCACATAAATTCAAAAAGGCCTTAATCATATTTGTATGTCCCTCTATTACACATTCAGCATTTGTGTGAAAATATATATTATCCAGTTCATATTTCTTCTGTTTTTCCTTTTTTTCTTCAATTTAACTAATCAATATCAAACTATTTTTTAAGCCGTACAAAGTGAGTATAGCACTTCTATTTTCAAATGTTGATTTAAATTTTCAAGGGAGAAAATCTACACAAATCATCCTGGCACAATGGGAATGAAGTAATTGCCTTAATCCTTAAATCATTAATTACCTTTAATGAACCACATTTTTTTGGAAAGCTGAGTCTAATTTTACTAACCACACAGGGACATAATTAATCAACTGATTTAAAAGAAACCTGTCTGACAATGTGAAGAAGGCACAAATAAATATAAAATACACATCACATTTAATTTAAATAAATTTGAGGACATATGAAAATCTAAGTCACTAATATTCATCTGAATGAAACAGAGGGAAAAAGAAAAAGAAATCTAGCGCTTTGGGACTCCAATGAACCACAGGATTTCTCCACTAAAGAAGAAAACATGCAGTGGGGAAATTTTTAAGGAGTGGTCAGCCCCTCAAAATTGCCCTAAGAATGGCTGACAACATCTAAAACTCCACAGACTTCAATTGCTCAGTTACAATTCAGACATAAGTAAAGAACCTGAGCGTTACAAAGCTAGCAGCTGCATACAAAGAATACACACACATTTTGCTTAAAAACATCTCAATGACCCCCGAGACTTTTGGGAAAGTATTGTGGACTTATGAAACAAAAGTGAAAAATTTAGGATGGGTCGTTTAGCTGAAGCAGGACAGAACTGACGGAAGAAGAATCCTGAAAAGAAGACTCTCCAGTATTTGTGACTTTAAGCCCAAAATCATCACCCAGCTCACATCTGCGGGTGATGATCCAAATCCCACCTGCAAGTTCACCTCCAAATGATTCACAACAAATTGAATGTTTCAGCAGTCTAGTCAAATTTCAGACATAAATATCAAACCAATGGTGGGGTTATTCATAAAAAAAATAATAATAAAAAAAAAACTCCAATGTGGATGAAATGCAACAGTTCTACAGAGAAGAGTCAGGCAGGATTTATCTGCAGCCATGTAAAATACTCACTCTCAGTTATCACAAACGCTTGATGGACGTTTTTTGCTGCCAAAGGAGGAAAAAACCAATTAAGATTAGATTATCCACAGAGGGCCAAAGAGCTTTTTTGAAACGTCCATCTTAGTGTACTAAACGTCCTCATCTCCATGCTCAGAATTCCCCCACTGAGGGACAAATAAAGAACAAACCTATTCTATTCTAGACACTTCATATCACAGAGAGAAGGAGGAGCAGGTGGAAGAGAGCGAGGTGGGGGGAAAATAACACGACAGATGGAGAGGCGCTTTTTTTTTCTTTTCTTTTTCTTTTTTTTACAACACAGGGACAAGGAGAGGGCAAGCAGAGAGACGGTCAAGGTAGGAGACATGAACCACACCCTGGGCGGGGGGAAAAAGCACTGTCTGTTGAGAACGCTTAGTGAAGGGCATTTAGGGGAGACACTGTCTGAGGTGAGGACTGTGGAGAGGCAGTCTGTTGTATAGAAATCACATAGTGTATGAAATGTGAGAATGCATAAAATAATTGTGAAACATTATACGAGACTCATGGGGGAAAAGAAGGAGCTTATACGAGCAAGATGAAAATGTTTAAGCTTGTTGATTTTTAGGTTATGCGGGGCAAAACCACATTGTAAAAAGGTCATAAAAAGTACGATTTTGTCCCAGATGAACTACCACGAGCCTGATGACCCATTATCAGAGCTGTGTTTCAAATAATGTCATCAGAAGTGGTCCTCTTATGGTTAACCATATTTTTATTCAATTTAATGTAAATCGAACCACCGATAAGGAAGGTTTTCATTCATTCACTCTCTTTCTTTTTCAATCTAGGAGAAATAAATGGGTCACATTGGCCTCCATAAACCATGTGCAGTGACCTGCTCCTTTATATCCGCCATCATCGCAATAAAAAAAATGTCAAATCACCATGACAACAATGTGCGTCGTTCCTCAGTGTCCAATAGGAAATCGCATCTGAATGAGAAAGAGGTCCGCGAATCGATGGTGGCCTTATATCAAAACACATGCAGGGACAATAAATCAGTCAGGGTGCATTTATAAGCAAAAAAAAAAAAAAAAAAAAACACAAAGCAAAAAAAAAAAAAAAAAACGGGTGTGGTCCACAGCTTTAAAATCAAAAGTTCAAGGTTGAATTTCACCAAAACTGTAAAATCCTCTAGAAATGCACGAGTCAAACATGACTGGGACATGAAGTTGATCCGACAAGGTCATCAATAACCTTTTCATCAGTAACGAGTCAGGCTATTAGCCTCAGGCACCCTTACGTGTAATGACACCGTCATTACTGTGGAGCAAGAATGATTCCCGTCAAGTCTGTGACGGCAGCGCATCGGTCCTCCCCAACCTGTGGATCATGTTCTGGAGGGGGAAATAAAGACACCGTTCGCATCTGAGCCGGTGTCTTTATTTTCTGTGGAGCCCTGAGGGATGAAATAGAACTTGATATTTATGTCAAAAAAAAAAAAAAAAAAAAAAAAAAAAAGTAGGCTACTCATCTGATAAGCAATCAAAGAAAGTCAATTAATCAGGTTGCGACTCGTGTTTTCTTGCGTGTGGTGCCAGCCGACACACCCTCACGGTTCGACTGGAAGTGTCGTTAATTGCGTCCCTGCGAGTTATTTAGACCGCGGAGCCGCATTGTGCCTGCGGAACGTGACGGCCGCTCCGAATGCACGTGAAAGCATTATTTCCCAGAAAAACACGCACGGCAGTGGCAGCGTGAACGAAATCAAATATGCGCTCATCAACTCACCTGTTGTTTCTCCGGAGGACGTTTGGGTTTGTGTTGGTAGAATGCGTGTCCGCCCGCGACAATCAGTGACTCAGTCTGCTTCACTATCGCTTTGGTTTCGACACGACGGCTCTCATTTGTCTGTTTGTTGCACAACGATCATGTAGACACGACTTCTCTTGGAAAAACAAAAAACAACATCAAAAAGAAAAAAAAAACAGACGTGATGGATAACAACGTGGTTCCTGCAGCAACCGCTTTTCTCCGTGTGTTGGATCCTGTCGCTACCCCTTTCTCTGTCTCTCTCCGTCTTTGCTCGCTCTGCAGACACTGGTAATATATAGATTCCATCATACGGATTTTTTTTTTTTTTTTTTGCTCATTTTCATAGGGTATACTGGGGCATGCACAGTTAGAATGCCTTCTAAAAGTTTCATTGACAAATATAAAAGCTTAAAACCTTTATGTTGATTTTCAATATTTTCCATTTTGGAAACCCAGAATGGAAATTTTGGGTTTCCATTGCAATAATAACCCGTGTTACCATAGTTGCATTGAAAAAGTACTCCGACTATTCTTTAGATTCATTCTAAAAAAAAAAAAAGAAAGAAAAAGTAATTAATGACTTTATTAAGACAAAAAAGGGGGGTTATTTAGAGCATTAATGTGAAGCTATTGAAAAGTTTGTCATGTAACAGTAAATGCATCCAACACATGACTGGGGCTTATTTTGTGTGAATGCATCAATGCAGCGTGACTTGGAGGCAAACAGTCTGCGGCTGGTCTGCAGCTCGGTTTGCGTTATTTTGGTCTGGTGTCCATCTTATTTTAATCAGACACAAACAAAGAAAATTAAGCTAATTTTACAATGTTGATCGATACCGAGTCTGGTCATTGCCTTCCGACAGAATTCTGCTCAATTCTCATCTCCCTTCTGTGCTCTGTCTGGAGTTTCTCCCATTGAGCAGAATTTCTCTGGTAGGATTTCAACTGGGTCTGTCAACAAACAGAAGGGGAAGTTGTGAATGAAGTTGTAAATGTCAATTTGATGTGCTAGAAAGGCAACGGTGAAACTGAACAAAGCCGTGCTGGCCAGACTTCCAAATATTGAATAAACATTAAGACCCATCTGGTTTGGCTCGGCCCTTTTCTCCTTGCAGTGGGGCAATGTTGTTTATTGCCATGACTTCAAACTAGTGCATTTCATTTGTCACCCCCAAGGAATTTGGTTTTAAAATTAAAAAGTTTTGTCCATGCCTCCAGCAAGTGACTGTTTCACAATAGATTACAGAGCTTCTGCATGAAGCAAAGTGTGGAAAACAGAGCTGGCTTTTACTGAGCCACCAGGTACCAAGTCCTTGTGGAAAACTAAATCAACATATTGGCAAAGTCTCTCTCCAGGGGATGTCGAAGTGTTCTGAAACTTCACAATAGACTTCAAAATATTGTGTGCCTCTCCAACTGTGGGGATTTGTAAGAACCAGAAAATGTGTGAACAAGGAACACAATAAAACAAAACCCACAAAAATGTGTTTAAATTCACAAAATTCTTTGATTTCAGTACAAAGTAAAATGTACATTTCTAAATTAAACAGACAGACAATGCCCAGATGTTGCCCTGAGAAGAACAAACCTTTTGACTACACACGCACATATATATATATATATATATATATATATATATATATATATATATATATATATATATATATATAATATATATATATATATATATATATATATATATATATATATATATATATATATATATATATATATATATATTCCTTCATTTTTAAAGTATTTTTAAAGTGTTCCTTCATTTTTAAAGTGTATCATGATCCCACTTTGATCAGTGGGATGACGATACTAAGTTCTGTCATTGGCAAAAATTAAATATAGAAAGGTGAGTGATTTTTGAAGCTCAGCTAATGTGAAGGGAGAGTGAAACACCCAAAATTAAAAGTGCTAGACTGATTTTGAATTAACTTGTTCAGTATTTATCTTTAGATGTGTAGCGTCCGAAGACACCGGCAGCAGTCCCAGTGTGGCATGTAGATGGTGTTTAATCTTCTCTTAAGCCAGACTAAATATTCAGTCTTCTGTGTATCTGTGTGTTAGTCGATCTTCTGCTTGAACAAAGGATATTAGACTTAACTATGTCTTCTATTTCATGACTGGTGGATTTGTTGTTTTCAATAGTGTCGTCAAAGCTGTCTTAACGCAAATTATTCTAGTCTCCAAAACATTTTCCTTTTCACACCTTTTATTGTGGTTGCCATTTATATAGTTTGTTATCATTTACCCAGTTAGGGTAAAACTGGGTAATTGGCTTTTGTTTGTAAACCAACATGTATCTTTGTAAACCAACATGTAACTTTTTATATGACAATTTTCACTCTATAATGTCTTCTCATCACAGTGTTGCAATTTCTTCATCAAACACAAGTTTGCGGTGCAGACTTCATTAACTTGGCTGGACGTGCAGGAGATATTAAGGTTTCACTTGCTGAGAGAAAAAGAAAAAAAGAGGAAGCAATGTTAAAACAAATATGAATTAATTAATATGGTCAGAAAAAAAAAGTAAATTCTCAATTCTTACCTGCAATTTGCTGTAGACCCAAGGCAGAACAGCGCTCACTCTGGTGTAGACACCAGGCTTGTTTACGTCACCACAACCTGATCCCCAGCTGGTGAGCCCCACCAGGTACCAACGACTGTCTGCTTTACACACCAAAGGTCCTCCACTGTCACCCTAAATCACACGCATGAAAAGTTAGCATAGACAGTTACCTGTAATTTTTGTGTTTGCTGTGGCTGTAATTTAAATGAATATAGACATTTGTTGTTTAATTTAGCACACACAAATAGCTTTGCGAATTCACGCCAGACTTGACTGATTGTCATAGAATAGCCTCACCTGACAGGAATCTTTGCCTCCTTCCAATGTCCCAGCACAAATCATATTCCTGGTCACTGCACCTCCATATACTGATGCGGCATTGCACACATTTGTGCCAATGATATCCACATTCACTTCCATTAGGTCCTTTGAGGGCTTTCCTTTTATTTGAAACGATAAAAGTGAAATATGAGTGAGTGAAATAAGCAAGAAATGCCTAAGAACAGATCAAATTTCACATTTGTGTGCAGTATCATAGCAACTGTTACAATTTTTTGGGATTTTATTTCACTACATTTTTAGATTATTCAAATCATCTCCCTCATGTGCACGGTGTCTCATTCAATTAATGATTATTTACATAGTTAATATACAAGCTGCTGGCAGGCTATTTGTGTTCGTCTAGTGACACTGACAATGTCTTTACTAATGTTCTACCCTCGCTTTTATGCAGCTTTCAAGTCAAACTCCACATTTCCAAAACCCGTTAACATAAAGGCCTAAACAGCAGCACTTATGGTCAAAGTCTAACCATGCCAAAACATTTAAAATTTGAAACAAAAGCCAATTATTGCCTTCGAATAACACAATTTGCAATCAGCTGTATGAACTCTTTCAATCAATAAACAGCACTTCCTTGTCAGTGTAGCCCTGGGGTTTTCAAAGTGGAGAGCTGGCCCTTCTCAGAGAAAAAAACTAAACTGTTCCCCCCCTAAACTACATTTGCAATTATTTTTGTAAACATTTTGCTGTTTCTATGCTTCACGTTCCACTCATACGTTTCACTGTTGTAGGGTTTACTTGAATTTGCAATGTGCTATTATGGATTTAGCGAGATAGCAAATGTATATTTTTCACTGAAACGAGTTACCCCATTTCTTTTATTTTTTCTTTTATTTTTTTTTTACCTGATCCTTCACTAGTACTGCCAAAACCAGACGTCCAACACCTGGTTCCCTGTGGAAAGTCCTGGCCATTGAGTGGAAGGCAGGCTGGCTGAACATTATCTGCAAAACGCAAACGCATTTATCTTCAGGAAATTCATCAGTAGCTTTGTGCTTCCTTGAGGAAATTAAAGGACACACAGTGTGTTTTATCAAATGCTCAAAGTGAGACTAGAAAAAGCACAGGTTTACCTGTAAGGGAAGCACATTTAGCTAGTAACGCTTCAACAGCACTGTATCGTATTCTTTTTAAAATGCAACAGACCTTCACAGGACAATTACAATTTTCTCTGACGTTGTCTCAGGCAGTTTGGTTGTTTGACAGACAATCAAATTACATGATGGAGGTTATTTTTACTGTACCTATCATGCAAAATCCCAATAAAATACACACAACAAAGACATAAATGTTCTTCCAGACTCCATATGTACTATTTAACTCTTACTATTTAGACACTTAAATAGCTGAAGTCTTCAGTTGTAGTGGCTTCTCTTTTAATAATAAAAAAAAGGTTCCTATCGCTCCAAAATATTTCTCAAAAAAGCAGCACTGTGAGGTAAAAATTACCCTCACCGTTAAAAGTAACTTGAGATGTAAGCTTAAGAAGAGCTACATCGTGGTCACTGGTCCTGCTGTTGTAGATCTCGCTGAGTATGATCTTCTGAACCAGGTAGGGCTGAGTTAGTTTATCCAGAGACACAATTCCAGCATACACTTTCCAGTTTTCAGCAGAGCGATACTCCCTGTGGTGACAGGAATGCAAAATATATTTTTCACTGTGAAAGATGTTGACTAGTCGCGGTTTATTTCAAAATCTCAGTATTCCAGGAACTCAAAAGGTAAATACTGTTTCGATGTTCTGCAGTTTTAACGTAGCTCACAATTTCGGCATCACTCACTCAGGGAAACAATGAGCAGCGGTCAGCACAAAATCCGGTGAGATCAGGACACCACCACAGACGTGGGATCCTTTGAACTGAAGCGACACCTGCCAAGGCCACTGACCCGATTTAGCCACAGTGCCCCCGATGATCCGGGATGTAGACGGCTGTTTACCACAGTCTGAGGAAGAGAAAAGTGCATAGGAAAAATATTTCTTTATTCAAGGTTGATTTATTTGTCTTTTTTTTTGTTCAACCTCCTATAGAATCGTAAAAAGTTGCCCCCTTGAAGTTAGCGTTAGTTTGTCTTTTTATTTTCTCACTTGGTCTTATTTTAGTGACTCATTCATCACCGGTGTCATATAAACTTCAGTGGTATCAGTCCTTAGCCACTCCTTAGCATGCTCCTTGCTTCCAGGTATGTCTACATTTATTGTCTGTGTCTGTACGACTGTTTGGTTGTTTGGTATTCATCTGTGCTTCCCTGTGATTTACTGGGAACTTATAAATATACACTGGTTTTCCCTGATTTTCCTCTGGAGAGGTGACACTCACCTCATCACCATGCAAAGTTTAAGCAGGTATAGTGAATGGATTGGTAATATTTAGGCCTGCATTCATGTATTGGACCACACTCAGACTGGTAAGTGATCAATTTGACAACTAATTTAGGTCTAATCTGGATCTAAAATGGTTTAAATTGTCAAGTACATGCAGAAACAACGGGTGGTTGCAGGTGGCTAGAACAACAGCACCAACCAAAGCAGTGGAAGAAGGTGTCATGTTAGCAGATGGGTAAGTAGTGTGAGAAAAAGCAGGCAAATGAAAGTATAAACATTGGCACAATTTTCCCCCCTATAAATCATTTTAAACCTTTGCAGTGTTTTTATGAGAGCTCCTATTCAATATTTAAATTTCAAAACTATTAATGTGACGAGAAAAAAAAATAGTTAAGTGAAACTGAGTGAGCGCAAGGTTTTACACGAGTTAAAACAAACAATGAAGGGAAGAAAATGGAAGCTGTTGTGTGACTGTAGGAACAGATGGAGGCTTCTTACCCACACACTGCAGGGATACGATCTTCTTGTTTGGACAGGAAGAGCTGCGGAATGCAAAAGAAATGCATGCCAATTACCATAAGTACACGTCTACAAGGAAACAGTTTGAGCACAACCTGATAAACCAGCTTACCTGGTAGTTAAGAGACCCTGAATAAGAGAAGGTGGATTGCTGGTCAGTTTTAAAGCCATGGATGGATTGGAATCAATTTCTCCACTTAAATAAGACCTGAAGAAGAAAACAAAAATTACTCAGACAACTGAGAAAGCAAACCAGCCAACACAGCAGAAATTTCATCAAATCAGCCCCTGATTGGTGCTGGAAACTGACTCTGGTTCTGTCCAGCTGAGAGATAACAATAATTTCTACAATTTTCAATTGAAGTCTAAGTTCACGGGCAGCAGGGGAGGAGAAATTAAATGAAGCTCTGTGGGTATGATATAGTTTGCAGACTGAAAATCTAATTCTCACTGATGGCTGCTGTAACTGGATCTGATAAGAGAGGTTTAAAAAGTCCTTTAATAAATCTCTGTCACTGTAAAGTATTTTGTTAAAACTGAAATTTGTTTACTGTCTTAATCCGAGCTGTGAGCAGACACGGTCAGCATAATCCTTGTTCCAGCCACTGTAACACACTGGTAGGAAGCGTGTATCTTGGGCTGTTTTCACCTCCAGGCTGTTGCTTTCTCCGAATCGCACTATAAAAAACATGGAGAAACACTGAATGGTGATGGAGTTTGTTTACTTGTTAGCTTGGTTTTCATTTTTGGAGAAAAGGGGCTTTTAGCTTACCCACTTCAAGTTATTTTGCACACATTTACAACCATAACATAAACATGTACACTATGTACAAGTTAGTGTACAAAACACATATAGCCTGAGTGTACATAGTGTGCAACTTTCAACTCTTAGCATTATTTTATTATTCTCATTGGTTCATAGTTTGAAACAAATGTTAGACACAAATCCCTTTATAACAGTGGATTTTAATAACCTGGCTGGTGAAGTCTGATTGTGTGCCTGTGTGTACTCACCACAGTTTGTTTCGTCGGAGCCCAGTTGGCAGTCTTTGGTCGCATCACACGGGACAGTGTCGTTGGGGCAGGTGTCAAGCTGAAGCCAAACATTTTCTTTGTCAAGATCTTCTTTGCTGTTGTCATCATCATCATCGTCTGTGTCCGCTAATGCCTTGGTGCCATAATAAACTGTGGATGTGAAAGTGGAGATTATTAACTACTGAAATGATGTTTAAAAAAAAAAATCACAAAAACAATAAACTGTAGTTTAAATGAAAATGCAACTTCTGTGTGAGAACAAGCTGTTACAAGATGTGCACGTTTTGTTTATCTACCTGGGTTTTTTCTGGCAACCAAATTGATCAAAACAATGTTACAAAAAAGAGAAGGGAAGACTTCATCAGCCGAAGTTCCTTTATTTGTTTTATTCTATGTGACCTGTTTTTTGTACTGTATGACCAATGTGCTCAAACATGTCTGGGTAAGAAGAGCCACTATTGCTGAAACCAAATGAAGCCCAGAATTTTAATGTTATTTTATGTTGTGACTTTACAAAGCAAAATAACAATGTACCTTTTCGAATGTTCACATATTGTCAGAAAAGCACCATTCATTTTTACAACATAAACCATGTTGCAATGATGAATGTGTGCAATTTATCTAGGGGTTTGGTGTCAAGGTAAAAATATCCTGATGAATAAACCCTGATCCTGTTGATTTTGTGCAAACTCTGAATTATTTACTCAAGTTAATAAAATAGACATGAAAAAAATAGAGAGAAGCAGACAGATATATGCATGTCTTTAGGCTATGTGTGTCAAGGTTTAAAATGGCATCAGTGCTATGTTGGAGGAGCCACTTAATATTTATGACTACATTCACTCATGTATATAAATAGACAAACTTTACCTCCAAGCCATATAGCAACTCCCAGCAGAGTAAGCACCAGCAGAGCCGCCGCTGCCGCCTTGAAGAACTGAGCCTGGTTTCCACAGGAGTTCTGTTTCTTCTTAGGCACTGGACAGAAACCGAGAAGTCACAGATTAAAAAAACAAAAACATAGATCTTTATAGTTCAGACTTGTTTAATCTCGACAGCTGTAGATGTTACTCACATGAACTGGGTGCAGTGACTGGGGGCGGAACAATGGGTGGGGGATACTGGGGGATATAACGGGGCTGGTTTGGGAGTGTCAGCCCTGGGTTAGAGCCATACACCACTTCTTCATATGGTCTGAGGGGGGGCTGAGTGTGTAGACCAAGAGAGTAGTAGGGAGGAGGAGGTGCGTCCTAAGAAAGAGACAGAGGAGAATGTAAAAAAAAATATTTTAAATTGAGTTTGTTCATTGATATGGGATTTATTCTTGACAAAGTAACATAGGACTGTATGTGATAAATATAACACAAAAGAAAATGTATGCTTGTCCCTTGCATTTTGCTGTCAAGACTGATACTATAACATTATTTTTTAATGCAAAGAACTAAAATATCAAGTATATATTTGAGTCCACAACGGAGTAATAAGCTTGAAACACAAAAACTGAACGCATCTCGGCAACTAAAACAAGAGGTTCAGGAATTCCTTTGAGATTTTCTTTCCACCATTCTCTCTTGCTCACACTTTCACATAGCCATGCCAGAAATTCCCAACAAAAGCCTGAATCAATATTTGGACTTTCGGAAAGATTGAGTGATGTCAGCATACAAAGGACAGGTGATAAGAAGGAATGGAAAACTGAGACTGAGGATTGAAAAGGAGAAATTGACATTGGTGTTTCAGCAAAGTTCACAAGGTTGATTGAAGATCTTTTGCTTTACATAGCCCTACTTCCTGTTTCACCCAGCAGGTGGTTGAAGTTTTGCTATTATGGTCGATATTGTAACCAAAAATGGAAAGGTTGAAAAGAGCAGGGAAATATTTGTATGAGTATTTTTCCATTAGAGAAGGTTTTGCCATATTCTATTAGGAAACATGAAAAGTGCCCTATAGAAATATTTGTACACTGAGTTTATTTTAATTTTTTATATTGATTCTGTCACATTGCAAACACATGTCATGAAGTGTGAGTTTGTTGATGGTGGACCAAAACGGAGACAGAAACTGGGACGATGGATCATTTTGAATAATGAAAGTATTAGAAAACAAAAACTTACAAAGATCGATGGAGCTAAAGCAAAAGCACAAATCATAAATACCGGGGAAAGAAACTATAAGGAGACAAGAGGAGAACAGAGAGAAGTGACGGGAGATGTCGCGAGTGGAAAGAAGGATCGAGCGAGTAATGACTGATAATGAGAAACTTAAATTCTGAGGAGGCTGATGGCAGAAGGAAGCAGATTTAAGAGAAGGAGAGAGAAAGTAGCTCAGGAGACAAAAGAAAGTACACAAGGGACCAGGAAATAAATCTAACAATAAGGATTAACCAGACAAAAGAAACCTAATAAAACAAAAGTAACAAAGAAGAACTGAGAAATAAACATAACCAGAAACACCAAGAACTGAACTAATTGAAAACAGGAACGAGACAGATCTAACAAAAATAATAGCAGTAGACAAAACTCAAAACCAAGTCAAAACAACCCCAGATATCACAACACACTTAAATCTATTTTATTAAGCTTTGATGTGGTACGTTAACACTGCAGTGTATAATTCTGAATTGAAAGTAAGATTCTCTGATGTTTATTCTTTCTGTACAGGCAAGGCCCTCAGTCAATACCCTATTCAACCACCTTGAACTGTAAGTGCACATTAAAAATGGCTTTACCTCAATCAAACTGAAAGAAACTGAAGCCGTTTTCAACTCTGTGCACATATTTTTGGTTGGCTGTCAGTCTTTATGTTTGTTGAGCTCTTCCAACATTGATGTTTTCAATATCTATTTTTTGTTGAAGGTTATTGTCCAGCTGGAAGTTGAACCTCTACCCAAGCATTAAATCTTTAACAACATCTTAAAGGTTTTCAAAGAGTATATATATATATATATATATATATATATATATATATATATATATATATATATATATATATATATATATATATATTATATATATATATATATATATTTAATGTGCAGTGGTGTATAACTTAACGTGCAGTCATGTATAACTTTCTCTTCAACCATGTTTCCAACACATACTTTGACAGTAACATTGTCAATGAATGCCTGTCGTGAGATGTTGACGACTTTTCCTGTACATGTTTATCAGAGTATGTGTTTTCAGAGACAACTTGCTACTTTTGTGTGTGAAATCAAAGCAGGGAGATTTGACCAATATATAAGAAAATCCACCTTTAGTTTTTCTATAAAATCTATTTCACTATCCAAACATTTTGGGACTATGGTTCTGTGTTGATGAGGTTTTTTTTTTTATTTTATCATAAGCTTACCTTAAAGCTCTGAAAGGTAGGATAACTTAAGCAAGTGTCCTATAAAAGAAACTTTCTGAGGGGGCCGTGCTGTGGTGGCGCGGGGGTTAGCATGCCCCACGTTTGAAGGCCTCAGTCCTCGACGCGGACGTCACGGGTTCAACTCCCGGTCCCAGCGACATTTGCCCAAATGTCTTCCCCTCTTTTCTCGCCCTCTTTCCTGTCTACCTACTGTTGAAAATACGAGCCACTAGCACCACAAAAACTCTTCGGAGAAAAAAATGATGAAAATAAATAAATTTTCATAAATTGACAACATTTTACTGATCCCGAGTCGCGTGACAGTCAAATTGAAAACTAAAATTCTTGTAATATTTCAGGTAATGTGACTCAGCCTTTTTGAGCACAAGTTAGCACAACTATTCATTTCCTTTATGGCTTCAGTGTTTACAGAAGGTCATGAATGTGACCGGACAGGTTTGTGATCTGTAGTTTCTCTGCTCTAAATGAGGTTGACTCTACACAACATTTTGTTTTGTAGCTTTGGGAAAACATTTTCCAGCTATTGTGTTCCTGCTGCATTCATAGTGTTTGGCTTACAGCCAAACTCAAGAGTTAATTTTATATTATTTTTTCCATTACGTAAATGTTTGAACTATTTTTTTCTTCACCATTATTGTACTTTCATAAACTCTTCATTTTCTTTTAAATTATTTTAAGTCTTATTTTTCCTCTTCAAAAACTAGAACATTGTGTGGTATGGCATTGTATTCCTATCACAAAAGGTTTAATTCAAACTACGCTTTCACACGTTTAATTCTGAATGATTAATCCATAGGTTTGTCCATTAACAGGTTGTGTTGTACAGTAATTGCATCATATTGTCTGGATAACTAAAAGTTGTGATTTTTGAGGCATTTGAAACTGTCCAAAAATAAGCTACTGAAAATCCCATAATAAATCCTGCCTGGAAACCATAAAATTGGTCTTTTTCACATCATAAAAAGTTCATTTTCAAAAAAATTGAATAAATGTACTTAAAACTTAATTTAAGACCGAATCCTTCACTGGGTCTGCTGCATTGCAGGTAAATCATCATTCATCACACCCCACAGGAGTCCAAAAACAAACAGCATTCTGCGCAGGTTTAGACAAAGATTCTCTCCAGCAAAACAAACACATCCACATTTCAATTCTGATGAGCTTCACAAAATATTAAAGAAAAGATAAAAATTTAGATAAAAACCTACCACATCTCTCTTTGCCATTGGATTTGGGACAGCAACAACAATGTAAAAGCAAGTGGGTGGAGCTTTTTCACAACCAGGTTAACTCTGTTACAGCAGCAGTCAGAACATGGTGGTGAAACATTAAACTCCACTGTTCGTCTTTCTCCGTTTTACGTGAAGTTGGATTTTCAACAAACTGAAACATTAACTATAAGGGTTGCTCTTTGTCATCCCTCCTTACGGCCTCCCACTTTGAGCAGTTCATTCTTTGGTTCACAGAAATAGGCGTGCCCAGCAGTTCCTCACCTGCCAGGCCAGTTACACTGGTTTCACAGTGTGACTCTGCATGATAGTTCAGATTACTTCAGCTCAGCTGACAAAGACAACAACCTTCATAAAAAGAGTCAAAGTAATTAAAAAAACAAACAAACAAAAAAATCACCTCAAAATACTGAATGGCATAGCACCAAGATACATTATGGATGTGCTGTTTTATCAACTATCCAGACCAAATCTAAAACAAACTTTGAGAAAACTGCAAAGCAGCTGAAACACAGTTCTTTTTAATGAAGGCTGAATGCACCTGTGTAGAGTTTCTTTTGAATCATAGTAAAATTTCCAACACATTTGATGTGTATTGATTTTAACAAATGTCAAGTGCCAATTGTTGGTTTTCACTTTATCCATGAATTTGACGTTTTCACAGCGTAAAACACTTTGAACTGCCATCTTGTTGAAATAAGCTATACAAATAGCCTTGATTGATATGCAAGATACAAAGTGAATTTGTACAGTGGGAAGTTGCTTGGCCCTCTCTCCAGGAGAAAATGGAAACTCAGTTAAGCCAACATGCAAATCACAGTCCATTCACTAAGGAATCAGGAAGACTTGAAGGTCCCAGTCAGACTCTAAACACAGAATCTTACCTGTTGTGAACAGAATCTTCATAAACAATTAAAATCTTGATCGTGGTTCTCAATTTTGGGCAACATTCAGCATCAGACACCAATAAGTGTCTATACAATTGACTGGGTTTCTTAATCTAACTCAACTTTAAGGTTCTGGAAGAGTCCAAAATCATACCAGATGCTATTGAGGACAGAGACGAGGTTTAAAGGGCGAAAAATAATTGTACTCTGAAGAAAAAGATTAGGCCTTTCAGCTTTAGTTGGAAAAAACATAAATTTTTCACAAGTCAGAGTCCACAACACTGCATCAGTTCCACAGCTAAGAGTCCACAGTTTCTACCAGTTCAGGCATGGCAGCTCTCCACAAAATGAGGTTCTTGATTCAAAGGTAGCTCACCTTCAGAGAGTCCACAGAGATGTCAAAATACAGCATTCATTTGGTTGAACAACACTTCAGTTTAAATTACAAGTGTTTTATCTTTACCTCAAGCTTCAAGTTTGTTTTTAAGGGAAAAATAACAAATACACTGTTGCAATTAGTAACGGTATATTTCTAATTTGCAATATTAGTAATATATACAACATATTACTAATATATGTCAAGTGTAATACATTTACATAAGATGCATAATAAGATCTGCATCTTATTGCACAAACTCATTAAACTGTACAAACCTTTGTTTTGAAAGAATGAATGGGTCTAAAGCTTGTGTTTTGGTGGGCACCTACTGTGGCTGGTATAATGCTGATCTAACAGGTTTAGCCTCATGACTGGCAGCAAAAGGAAAGTTCGAGAAATTACTTTGTGATTTTGTTTGATCAATAAGAGGTTTTACTAATTGCTGAACACTGCACCACCGTGTGTAGAAAGGTCTGAAAATTCAAAAACCTTTCAAACAGACCTCTCAGTCAGACAGAGAAACTGAGGAAATGGGAAGTGACATGACTTGCTGTCTTTCTTTATATACTCTGCAGGAAAGCTGCAACAATGCAGTTTGGTAACCAGGTGCAGCTGCTGAACAGTGGATTATGTGTGCTATAAAAAGAGATGGGCCAAACCTTATTACTACTGACCCCAATAACACTAGAAAACCATTCACTTTTTCTCTGAGAAAATGTAAGCTTTTGCTTGTTTTTTTTTTTTTAATTATGATGACGTTGAGGAATATTACGTTGTTTTCCGAGTACATATCCTTACATGCACTTCATGTCAAAGGTAACTGTGCTGTTAATTACAGCTAGACTGTATTCTCTTAAAGTTAGACCCAATATTTGTGGGATTCCCACTAGTTGTGTATTGCTATTACAATAAATATCACAAATATTATGGTAAGATTGTGGTAAGACTGGCATGGAAAAAAAAATTATCTGATGAAAAGGTAAAACAAAATGGGCTGCACAGTGGTGCACTTGGAAGCACTATTGCCTTGCAGCAAGAAGGTCCTGGGTTTGATTCCCAGCCCGGGGTCTTCCTGCACAGAGTTTGCTGTTTCCTGTTTATGTGTGGGTTCTCTCCGGGTTCCTCCCACAGTCCAAAAACATGACTGTTAGGTTAATCTTTCCAAATTCTACCTAGGTGTGAGTGTGTCTGTTTGTTTCTGTGTTGCTCTGCGACAGACTGGCGACCTGTCCAGGGTGTACCTTGCCTCTCGCCTGGAACGCAGCTGGAGATAGGCACCGGCAACTCCCAACCACACTATTTGTTCATTCTTTGTTTTTGTTGCTGATTCATAATGAAAAAAAAAATCAATAACCAAAATATGCTCATGAAAAGTCTTTTGGTGTTTCATTTGTCTTTAAAAAGGACAATTTCTAAACAAAACTGGTTTCCAAAATCTTGACCAGCCACCCACCACTAGAGGGCAGCATCATTTTATTACCAGAGGGATATGCCTTAATTAATGAAATCCATGCTGTGTACAGTTTTCTACTTTCTATACATCAACAAAATTAGTGAGTATCTAGTGAATTCATATTACTCTTGGATCATTTAGGTTTGTTGAATATAAATTAACCTGAATATAAAGACAAGTTATGGCACATATATGATAATTATTTTCTTTTGTATGATTATTAACAATGCAATATTTGTGCTGTGTCCACTTTGATAATTGTGTGTCAGCATATCCAGTATATCCAAGTCGCTGATTACGTGTATATTTTTCTGCAAAATGCCAGTAAATGAAGTTCATCTTGTGACTTCATTTACTGTTGAATAAAGTCAGACGGGGAAGTTGAACTGTTATCAGTCAATCTAAGTTTTAGTTCTATAACCATGAAGATAGTTTTGGTATCAGCTGATCTTTCTAACTTTCCAACTCATGCTGTGTATTTCACCCAGGGAAATAATATGTCGGAAGATTACTATTCAAAATCAGAAGCGCTCTAAAAATAATACTACTTATATGGTAACAGTGACACATCTGCTGCAACTAAAGCCAGACCAGAAGTTACTAATATGACAAAGCAAAAAAAAAAAAAAAAAAAAGAAATAATAAGTGTTAGTGTTTCACCCCTCTGACCCAAACTGTCACCCTCAGAAGAATGAGATTGCTTAGAATAATCAACAAACACCCAGGAAATAAGGTGAATCATACATCACAATCTGCTGGAGCACCTGGGCCTCCTTTCCATAGAACAAAACAGCTCTTACATCATGGACTGAAAGGCTATTGAGCAAGAACAAGACACCTCCAAAAGAGCTATAAAAAGGCTTCATGGTCAGAGCACCAAAGGCTGCACAATTTTGACACAATGACATTTATGCAAGAACCATTTTTTTAAACTGATAAAATTGCACCTTTTATCAAGCGAAGGTAGTTCCACTTCCAGTGCCAGTGGTACAAGTTGAGAAATGGAATAACAAAGAGGCAAGTCTTCAATTTCACATCAAATCAGCATCTTTTGGACACTTGCACACTATTTTGTGCTCCAACAAAATATGAAAAAAAAAAAAAAACTGGTGATGAATCTTGTGGGATAAGAGTAATTGTATAGAATGGCACAAAAATGCACCTTTCAGAATATAATTTAATTCTCAAAACGCAATGCGTGAAAACTTAAATCTGTCAACTCTTAACGCTTGAGCTTTGACCTTTAACTTTAAACTTAAATGTCCCAGAGCTTGTGGTTTAGGTAAGTAAGATAGCCAAGTTCCGAGATAAACAAACACTGTCACACTAAAAGGCCAAAGTTAAGCCTGAGCCTTTATATGACGATGCCATTTTGATGAGTCATCCTGCCGCCTTTGCAGTATTTTGTTTTTTTATTTTACATTATTTGCACAAACATTGCCTAAGGTGTAATTTTCTATAATTGTTTTTAATATACAGATCATACAGTAAACACAAGGTTTCGGTCAACTTTTATCACTTTTTCTTCAGCATAATTTTGTAGTATGGTTTTGAAAGGCCCTATGAACGCTTCAGTCGTCATGTGTACGTCATGCTCTACCACCACTAGAGGCCGCTGTGTAACATTCTCTGCCAATAATGTTTGGAAGCCGTGGGGAAAACTCTCAGAACAAATAATTAGTAAAAAAAAAGAAAAATCCCCCTTGTTTGAAAAACCTGTAGATAATCTCTCACACTTTCACAAAGACTACCCACATTTCACATTGACTCAGTATCTCTCTGTCCAAGCACAAGATAGAAATCAAAAAGTGACACCAGTGAGCAACAAAACTGTTTTGTCTTTTTCATGACTCCTACCGGAAGTAAAACTTGAAAAATAAAAAATAAAATTCCATTAGAGGAGGAGGTGAGAAGCCACCTCTCTTTACTGAAGAGAAATGTTGTTTCTCAGAAATGAAAAACAACAAGTTGTTTTGGAGAAGAACTCAAAATAAGTAAATGAAGTTCTGCGAAGCCCAAAGGGAACTTCTCTACTGTTCTATGATTAAAATAATAATGACTTACATACTTTACATTTTCACTAGTTTATTAAGGAAGTTTTACAAGAATCGCTGAATCACCGGTCAGTCTGGTGTAATTTATGTTAGGTTACATAATAGTTCTAACCATCATGCTGCTGCTAAAGATGTGGATGCCCAAAGTCCAGTGATTGAGGAAAAATATCTAACAAGTGTTAGATGCATCCATTGTGCAACACACCTGAATCAATATTTCATCAGCATGTGTATTTAGTGCTGCAGAGCAAAGGCTTGGTAATGTGCAAATAATTTGGGCCAAGAGTGTTGGAGAAGGAAACCAACAAAAAGCAGGATAGCATATTTGGGGGGACTGGACTTGGACCCCCAGGTGTCAAAATATCAGCTTGGGTTTACACTCTTGGTAATGAAAGCATGCAGTCTTCTGTTAGCACAGTGAATAACACTAATTACATTCTAGCTAACATAATGGTGTTACCAACAGGTTATTCTTTCCACATTGGTAAATCTGAACATGAATAGCAGACAGAGTTAACTACCGTATTTTTCGGACTATAAGCCGCTACTTTCTTTCCACGCTTTGAACCACGCGGCTTACAGCCCGGTGCGGGCTTTTCTGTGAATTTTTCTTCAACTCTTTAGCAGGAAGTAAATCATTGAAAGTCAAAATTGGAAATAAAAGAAGAAAGCGCTCATTTTAATTTAGAACAAGCACATGCTAGCAGCAGGGACAACGGAGAAATTTCTTCAAACTCATACCCCCTCATCATGGAAACAACACAAAGAAAAAAACGCCGCTTTTAAGTTGAGGAGTACAGGAGAGAAATATAATAAGGTGCGCCCTATAGTCCAGAAAATATGGTACTGGTATTAGCAACATGTTAGTTACAAGTAGCTGCTTATGCTAGCATGTTAAATATGCTATGATTATGCTAACAAATTATCCTAAACGAGCCTATCACATATGGACAGTCATAATCACATAGCCTAACTTTAAACATTTAAAGTGTCACTGACACAATAAAACCACTTAACAATGCAGAACTTGTTTGAATTAAGCCAGAATTGAATTAATAGGTTTGTTCATTACTATTCAGTGGCTTGGAGGTGACAGATGTCCAGTTCCAACCGTTCCCGCCCAGAAACGTTGGAGTCATGGTGTATTCTTGAACTACATGGCTCAAAACATAAGAGTTGCAGTCTGTCAGTGGAACCGGCTCCCTCTTCTCTTTCCCAACTAGCTTCTTTCTCCAAAACTTTTCATTGGAATAAAAAATTCACTTAATAAAAGTGCTTCCAGCACCCATTAGTGTATTGTAAAAGTATTCACACCAATAACTTTTCCACATTATGTAAGAGTATAATGTGCAATTGACAATGTACTATGCTATTCACATTTTGTAATAGTATATTACATTGAACACTATGTTAGCTTCGGTAACTTGTTTTTTTTGAGTTTATATAACTTCAGGTCAACACAAAGATTGCATAGCAGTGGAAACTAGTTTTTGAATCTTTTTGCAAAAACAAAAACTGTGAAGGTGTGGTGAGCTTTTTTTTTTTTTTTTTTTTTTTTTTTACAGCTGCATGTTCTTTGTGGTACGTCTCAACCCTCTTTGAACATCATGGTTTAATAGAAAACCAAGCCATTGTTGCTGCTGCGGTATGTTTGTGAACCTGCACTCCAGTCTTAAGTTTTTATGCACCCTCCAACAGCTTTCAGCCTGTACTTATCTCCACCCATCTTCGTTAACTCAAACCAATCTGACTGTCCTTCCTGAAGACAATGATTCCATGTTGCTACCATCACAATGGTAGAGATGGTATGTATATATGCAGACAGTATTGCATGTAGGCCAAAAAAGGTCTGTGACATTTGCTGTTTCCCTTCAAAACACGGAAGGTTCAAGGGGTATATTTGTTAAGGTTATGATGTAATTATACATTAAAATGATGGTAATTTATGGTGAAAAGGACCCACATGGATCCAAGTAATGAATCAGGGGTCATCAATAACAAGTCTTCTGAAACAAACATACTGTAATGCAGCTGAGAATGAATTAGGCCTTTCTGATGTAGCCTGTGACTGGTAAATTCAGATAGAGAGTATGTAAACTTGTGTAGAAAGAAGATAAGACATAAAAATTCCCCCACAATGTAGTGCTACTTTTCATAAAATAATAATGATGAAAGTCATAAAAAAAAAAGTGAAAGGGGTATTCCCAATACTTTCCTCTTTCCTCTGTTTGTACAGTGAGATGGCAGAGTAGCCTGTGCACTGTGACTGTATGGAAAGGAAAAAAAGGCAAAAAGAAAAGAGGAAGTAAAGGCTGCGAGAGGAGGAGAGATGTGAAACCAGAAACCCCGTCACTGATTATGTCACAGCAGGAAACTCATCATCTGGAGGGCGGGGAGGGAGCAAAAGCAGATCTGGAGGAAGGTTTTATTTTTTTCTTCATATCGACAGCTGTCACTGAAGAGAAAGCCACATCGCCGCCTTTGATAGGATTCTACACTGATAATGGTTTCAGTGATCCCTCACTGATCACTGGAATGAAGGACTTTGCTGGAAGTTGTTGAAGGATTCTGACTGCGTGTTTATATCCTTCTCAAGGGCGTGAAAATGGATAAGAAATATCAGCCACTGAGTTTGGTCGTGCTAATCGTATTCATCGGACATGTTTCAGGTAATTATAAACTTTACTGATCGTACTGACTTTTCAATATCAGTGGATGGCAAAATTTAATAATTTATAGTAGTAGTTAATACAGAGAGTATTCACAACTTATTTATAAATAAGCCACATCGCCGCCTTTGATAGGATTAATAAATAAGTTGTGAATAAAAACAAGTTTTTAAAGTTATTTTTACTTCTAAACTTTGGTGGAAAATTGTAAATGGAGTAAATATAGCATGAGTAAATCTTAATATATAAAGTCAATTTTTCATCATTTTTATTGATCACACTTTGACTGATATTTACCCAAAAACTTAAATACTTATTTGACCTTTGGGTTCAACTTGAACATTTTCTCTTTCTTTCTCGTGAATAGGACACACACATAGCAAAGGGTAATGCTCTGTTCCCCTTCTGAAAAAAATCCCTAGTGTCATTACAAATCCTATGATTTGCAGCTAGACTTCCTCTTTTCTTGTCTCTAGAACAGCTAAAGATACCTCTTCTCAGTATATATTTAGCATAAATGTACATTGCAGATGTTTCCTCTTTACAAGTTATGTAAAACCAATCAGTGATTGGAAACGTTAAAATGACTGTACAAGCAGATGCTTAGATTTTAATTTTTAATTTTTTTTTTTTTTTTGAAACAGGATCAGCCATTAAACCGCCTAGAAATGTGGAAGTGCATATTTCAGAAGATGAAGTAACGGTTCGGTGGGAAAATCCTGAAAATGCTCCATCAGAAACAGTGTATAATGTCCAAATGAGAAAGTATGTTGAAGTTGTTTTCAGATAGCGAATTGCTACTGGCGTTACACATTTCAGTAGCAGTTCAGCTTTTATAAGACCGTACATTCAGATTAGTCGCATTTTTCTCATTTATTGACTGGTGAAAATTCTGCCTTCAGGTATGTCGCAGAACACTGGGATAATGTATCCAGCTGCATGGGGATCGCAAGAAACTTCTGCATCCTTACCGCAGATATAAAAAAAAGAAATGAATATCAAGCTGCCTATCAAGTCAGAGTTCAGCTTGTCAAAGGAGATCAGCAATCTGACTGGAAAAGAGGGAAAAGATTTTTATTAAATGAAGGTAAGTATTTCAGTTAGGGATGAAGTAATTGTATCAAGATTAACTCAGCTTTAGTTGCAATAATTTTCAATTTCTTCTCTATTCAAAGGTGAATTGCAGCCTCCTTCCTTTAGTCTCTGGGCTACTTCCAGCACACTTACAGTCCATGTCCATGAAAAACCCATCTTGAGAGAAATCTTTCCATATGGAGTTGTCTACACATTGTATTTGGAGGAAATTGATCGAGAAAACAAGGTGAGTCAGAGAATTAGACAGGGCATAGCCTTCTGTAACCACAATATCACTTAAACTCACACATTAAAAGCAGTAATAAACTAAATGGATATTGAGTAAAATCCACATACTTTACTCCAGAAACATAATTTTTTTTTTTTTTTTTTTTTTTTTGATTGCCAGAGTACCACAGTTTACCTGGAAGATGATGAGGAAGGGAGCAAGAAGATGTTCACTGGTCTCCAGTGGGGAAAAAAGTACTGCATCAGCGTCGAAGTCAAAGGCAAAGGTGTTACCAGCAAAAGCAACATGTCTGCAAAACAGTGCTTGCTCCTCCCAGAGCAAGGTAAAGTAAATTGTTTACACTTACCAGTAACTTAGAGAACCTTTCAAAATTATTCAAAATCTTTAACATTTTCACATTTTGTCACGATGCAACCACAAATTAGTTTTTTTTTAAATCTACAAAAGTGAATCATAAGTTTTCACTGAGCCCTCTTTACTCTAATATCTATAGAGCCATCAATGTTACATAACCTTTTGAAAAAAAGATGAATTATAATTCTGTACAAATATCTATCACAGAAAATTTAAGGTCATTTTTGAAAATCTACCATTTATTAGATTTTAATAAGAAATGTATAAGATGTATTCTCTTCTATACATCATATATACACATATCAAAAATGTGGATATTTGTGGAAAATGATGTAATAAGAAGTGTGCGTTGTTTCCAAGCTCTCCATTTTGCAATAAGCTAGGGAATAAGGGAAACACCAGACAAAAAGAATTTCCCCTGGTCAGATGAGACAAAAACAGATTTTTATTTTTTGGCCTATGCACAAAGTATTATGCACGACTGAAAACTTACTGCACATCACTTGAACACACCATTTCTCTATTGTAAAACATGGAGATGATAGAATCATTCAGTAGGAAGTTGGTCAGAGTTGATGGAAAGATGGATGAGCAGAGTTAGTTTTGGAAGAATCTGCAAAAGACCTGAGACTTCAAGGCAGAGGTTCAGGAAAACGACCCTCAGCATACAGCCAGAGCTAAATTAAATTTAGAGTGTATAGCAAGACTTGAAACTTGGTGCTCAGAGATGCTTCGTTTTCAATTTGACTGAACTTGAGCTTTTTTGCTATGACTGAGCAGACATTTCAGTCTCTTTAGAGCAAAGCTGGTAGCGGCGCGTCCAAGACGCGCCTCATCAATATACACTTATACAACTGAATTTTTGCATCAAATAACTCTACGTCTGAATTTGTTTTGGTCAAGCACATAAAATACAATTAAGTTTCTGTCTGCAACATTACAAAATGTGGAAAAGTTTGTTAATGAAGAAAAATTACCTCCATCACTCGAGACGATGGCATGTAATACAGCAAAAAACATTCCCTAAAACTGCCTCAGTTTCTTGTGTTTGTATATTTTCGCCTTGAACTGGTCGGTTTGTAAAACGGAAATTTTGTTTTTCTTCTTTCAGAATTTTACATTATAGCTGTATCATCCTTATCTATTCTTGGGACCCTGGTATTTGTTATGGTTGCTATCGGCATTCTGTTGGTTTACCTAAAACGGCCTGCAAAAACGCCTGTAGTATTGGTAAGTTTAAAGAAAAAACACAAATGAAAATGGTTAAAATATGATATGCCTCATGATTTCTTTTCATCTTCTCTTCCCCGCTTCAGAAAACCCCTGTGAGTGGCTGGCAGCCACTTTCTGTCACAGAAGGGTCCATGGAGGTGGTCACGGACAAAGGATGGTTTATTTCCAGTTACAGACTGGAGGCAAAACCCGCAGTGAATCTCCCCGAGACCAGCCTTACAATAATAGAGGATGGCGAGGAGGAGAACAGGAGGACCAGCTTGGACAGTGGGGTCAGCGTAGAGGCGAACTCCGCGGCAGACAACAGAGGACAACGTCAAGAGAGACAAGAGGACAGCGGCTGTGGGAGCATGGGAGGCCCGGAGAGCTCAGCCCACAGTCACACAGATTACCCTATGCAGGATGAAAGCATGGAAGCGGATGATGTCAGCAAGAGGGAAGACAGTGGGATGGGTTTGGGCTGCCCACACCATTCCTCTTTCTTGACACTTGACAGCCAGGACACAAAACCTCTTGTCGAGACAGTCATTGTTGGGAACTACCGCACCCAGAGGCCGTCTGAGATGCAGGTTCAAAGCAGAGATGGTGAGAACATGTTAAAACAGATCCCTGCACACTCAGTCATGGCTGACGTGGTGACAGGATACAAACCCGGGCCACAGTCCTGTATCTGTTCACAAACAGGCCAGTGCAGCTGGTGCCACAGACACGGCAGTTATGGACCCGAAGGAACCAAACTGTGCAGAGCAGTGTGTATCGAAAACGTGCTCCTTGGTGGGACAACTGACCTGGTGGACTCAAGAGTCGGCAAAACACACATGGACTCTCTTATAACAAACTTGGAAGAGTCATTTTTACATGTCTCTGACACATTTCCCCTATTGAAGTCAAAATACGAACAGGACAGCAACATGAACAATGTATCCCTCTCCCTCTGTGACGTTCAGCTGGCAACTGACTAAATGGTGTGGAATTGCAACACTATTCATGCATCCCTCCTGACGTACACATCACATTGAATAGTTTGGAACGGAAGTGAATAGATTGCAAAATGCTCTGAAGGATTCAGCTGGTGGGGCGAAACAAATCAAGTTGCACTCTGGTTTTAACCCAGGCGGGGCAGAAAAAACAAGTTAAACGGCAAAACTACTGACTATTAACCATTACTGATGCCTTTTGAGCTTGTTGGTTGAAGAAGTTCTTCGAACCTGCTTCTCTGGGTGTATCGTTGACTGACTAAACTGCACATGCCGGAAATGAAACCGGTACGAGGAGAACTGTGAAAAAAACAGTTTGACAGCTACCCACTTTAACATTTCATTTCACCTCCTCCGTCTGTGACGTGTCGTCTTTCAGGTTCTTTTTTCTTTTAAATGGAGAACTACTTATGGTACTCCTCCAGTATTAAATGGAGCAGAAAAAGAAGCATAAATCAGTTTTTCACTGCGATCTGATATCTAACAGATCGCTGTTTTTGATTTAGCCTCTTGTGCCTCAGCAAACAGCCATTCTTGAGTACATCCTGTTGAGACTATGTTGTGTTTCTAAAAATAAATGTATTTATTTAGTATTTCAGCCTTGACTTGGGTGTGATTAAACCATTACTTTGGATTCTTCTAGAAAATTCCACCGATAACGTTCTCGGTCTCTGAGTAAACAAATGACACATTTAAGCAGGAAAACCCTGAAACAAAACATGTGTGCGACAATGTACGGGATCCCCAATTGCAGATGAACTACAGGAACTCGTGCTGTGGTTTTTTTTACGCACCTAAACTAGGAAACAAATGCTTCCTCTGCACATACATCCACCAAGCTTTGAAAAAATCCCAGAGCACAGTTCTATATTGTTTTTTTTTTAGCCATGGTGAAAAGGAACCCATCAAAACAGCAGGCCTTAGCTTTTTTTCCAGATACCATTAAAAACATTATGTGACCTATTTCTTCTTATGCGCACTGACGTTTAGAGGAAGTGAGACAATTTTTGGTTTTTCCTTCTATATGGGAAAAGCACTTATTTATTTAAATGATGATTATTACAAAGTATTATGATAAGTATTTCTTGTCTGAATGACTCAAAGCAAAGAGAGAACTGAATCCTGTCTAGTCTGTTTAATAATCTTCTATTTAATATGTATATTAGTATAGATATATATTTATGGTATAGTCTAGGTTTTTACATATAGCCACATCATGAAACTTTATAATTATCTCCCATTGTTTCTTTTCAGGAAGGAGACTGTTTCTCTGTCCTAAAGTTGCACGTCTCTTTGTGTAAAATGTGTGTATTTAGCATGAAAAAAAGCTAAATACCTTTTGAAAAATGCTGATTGCCGTTAGTAAAAATGATCATACCCGTAGTGTACTGAAATGGTCCAAGCAGCCACTCAGAGAGGAAGAAATAATTTCTCCGAAACCAACATAAAAAGCCAGGTTAAATTCACTCATAAAAAAAAGACTTCTACTTTTTAAAGATATCCCCTGTGATCTAAATTTTAAATATTTGGCCAAAACGACAATTGTAAGAAAATGAGGGGATCTTGCAAGCTTGGAAACACTGGCTCCTCTATGTCTTGGTGGCAAAGTCACATTGTGTGAGTATTTTCCTACAGGTCGGGGTATTCCACTGGTGCATCAGCCAAGAAGTGTGGATTTATTGGAGAGGCTGTAGCAAACCCTTTAGAACATACCTCTGTAGAATTGCACAGAACACGCAGGAAATCTGCACAGCACCTCACCAGCTGTCAAGCACAAAGGGAGGGGATGATTTGGGCTGCATTGAAGCCCCAGAGAGAACCATAAGCTCCTTTTAATTCTAAAATATTCCACAATCAAATGCGAAGCTACTCATGTGACAGTGAGAGCTTACCTGAAATATGGTCATCAACAAGACAAACATAACAGCAAATCGTAAGCTGTGTAAGGGGTAATCAAGGTATTGCAACAGCCTACTCAAAATTATAACCTCAACTAGGGTGAAATGCCGTGGCAGGAACTTCAGACAGCCGTGGAACTACAGAAACAAATGCCCGGAAACCTCAGCGAAGTGAGATGATGTTTTTAAGAAGAGTGGGCAACAATTCTTCCACAATGATGTGGGAAACTGATAAAGTCATACAGAAACTAACAACGTCAAGTCACGGCGACTAGAGTTGGCCCTACAAGTTGTTGAATCATGGTTAGCTTTTTGCTGTTATCAATGCCTGACAAACAACTACAATTGAACATGGTGCACATTTTTTTTTTTTTAAAGATAGAATCAAAGAATTGTGGAACCTTGTGAAGCTCATTTAATTTTTACAGAGAGGATGTCATGATTTCATGAGATTAAGAAATAACAAAGCAAAGTGAAAAACGTGTTATGTCCCTGGTATTGCAAGTTAAAAGGCTGTAAGAGTCAGGATCAACTTTATGACCAGTGACAACCCACAAGTCATTGGTCATGATGTTGGTTATGCTTGGGTGTCTCTTTTCATCATTGTTAAGGAGCAAAAACCATCCAGTTTGGTGCAATCTAACAAACAAGCAACTTTATCTTAGATTGCTGAGAGCATCATGTGTGTGTGTGAGGAGATGGTGCCAAATGTCATTTCATTTCAGTTTGTTGCTAACAGGGCAACATTTCTGCAGACTGGTCAGGGTTCCCATGCTGGTGCCTTCATACCACTGAAAGTGCCAACAATGGATGTGACAATAGACATCAGAGTGTGATCTGGACCATGAAGCAATGGAAGAAGGTGGTCGGTTTTAATGACAGATGCCGTCCTTTTGTTTTGTTGGTTATTTTTACATCACACAGATGCCAATGAAGGAAGAGGACTGCTAACCTGAGGAACTTTTGACAGCAAAATCTTGAAAAATACCGTAGGTTGGCTACATATTGTTCCCAGAGTACATAGCATACTTTTGTGCATCCTGTAAATTTCATGCTTTGATAGATCAGTACTGTCTTTGGCGAAAAGGGGACCAACAAACTATAAGGTATGTGATCATATCTTATGCCACAAGAATATTTTACAACAGTGATATTGCTAATCTTACTTTTTATTGATCAGAGGTATTCTCACTGTACTCCATCATTTACATCAACTGTATGCGCATTGCTGACTCTTGAGCTAAATTTCTGATACATGTTGACTCTAGAGTATATGGGCTTTGACTAGGTGTTTTTTGAACAGGTTCCACATAGAAGTGTTCTTTGTGAGAACTTGAAATTGGAGTTATCAGTTTGGTTCTAATTGTGTCGTAAGCTATTTATTTAGAAACGCAATGTCATATGAAAGGCACATTTATCATTTTTAAATTATACACGTGTTTGCAAGAAACCAAAAAGTGAAGCACACATTGAACATGCAGCTCTCCATTCATGCATACCTAATTGCCACTGACTGCAAGCTGATCTGCATGGCTTGTTGCAGCTTATGTACAGATGCATTTTTTTTTTTTTTGGAACAGTGCAAATCAATAGTGCCATAAATATAAAACATGACTTTCCTCTCTAATACAGAATAGAGTAATGCCATCGCATACCCATAACATCAAACATTAAAAGGTACTATTACAGTACAAATATATTTATACATAATTATAATTCCTCATATCCAGTTCAGCATAGCATAATGGGATCTTCTGGTGTCAATGAATGTTTAAAGAATATTTAAATAAGGACTGTTTCACAATGAATTTTGAATTTGGTGCATTGCGTCACTCTACTGTTGGTAAGTAACAAATTCATCTGAGTTTTCTAACCCTGTCTTAATCTGTTTAAAGATTAAAACATCATTAATCTTAAAAATATGAATTTTTATCCTCTCTGAGCGCTTTCTCACTCTCTTCTTGTCATCTGCTTTTTTTCTTTACTTTCATCCTCAGTCTCAACCATATGCATAAACCTGAGCTGAAATATTTTTTTAAAGAAGATTAGAAAGTTAATGTAGGCCTTCGTAGATGTGAAACTTGAGTAGAGAACAAAATTCCACCAGACAAGCTAAAATGCAGCACGTCTTAGTTTTTTGTCAAAGTGGGGCGCACAGGTACAGCAGGTAGCTCAAACCTAATGAATATAATCACATAGGTATGCACATCTAATGGAAATATACTATTACTTAATAAGAATTATCCTCTGTTTTTAACTTCACTTATCTTCAAAAATGAGTCAATCCTGTCCTCTTTGTATTTTCTGCATCTTTCTAATATTGCAGGGAAAGTCTAGTTTAATTTATACCTGGGTCTGAGTATATAAGATATGAGCAAGCGTTTGAAAAGCGCTCCTTGAAGGATGACCGAAGGCATATAGTTTAAAGGGCACTTCTGCAAAATCCTAAGGAGTGGCATGTAAGACATTTTGTCTCTAAGTTGCTCTTTCTATTGTATCTTCTTTTTATACATTGTCGAACTAATTGCTTGATTAAAAAAAATCTTTTTTGAAACTTTTTTATTGTTTTCAGTTGATGTAATAACAAACCATCAACAATAAATCACTCAAAAAATTAAATAATACATTCAATTTACATAAATATAATACGCAGATACAATATACAGATATAAGGCATGTGCTATATACAATCAAAACCACTAATTCAGAATCCTTTTAGTATGTAAAGCTATCACCGAAAAAATAGCACACAATGTAGGTTTCTCTTCTACGAAATAGGGAATCAATCCAACATATAAAATGCCAGAAATGAACAATAACATGTATTTTAGCCTTTGTCAAAACCTTTGGAGTTCTGTTTTGAGACATCAAGAGCATAAATGATTGTTTTTCACTCAACGCGATAGGCAACATCGTCACCCCACTGCAAACTGTTTTGAGGAAAATAAAATTTTTAGCAAACAACTTCTGGTTTCAGTAGAGGAGAAACAGTGAGACATTGTAGTTCCACTAACCATAGAAAGTTTCAGATGGGCGGTAGAGATGTGAATTTAGAGGGAAGTCACCCGCAGTTTATAAGAAAACTGATGTGCCTGGTTCCTGTGGCTGGGTTGGTGAGATATTCTTCCCTTTGCCTCAGACAGTTACTATCAGCAGTGAACGCTGTCTCTTCTTTCTGTTTCTCTGAGTGAGCAAAACTGACTTATCATCACGAGACACCTCATGTTGTCGGTTTCTAGTGACACAAATCAAAACCGACAAAGTTAAATTGCACGACAATATCTATTAACATATGAATTGATTGCTTTGTGTGTACTCTAGAATCAGAAGAGACAGCGTTGGTTTTGAATTATCAACTGGAATACTTCTGTGTCAAGATAAAAAAAAGAGGAATTAAAGAAAGCTTTAATACAATAATGCAAAGTTACCTACAAAGACAGAACAACATACAAAAATTAAGGTGCAATCAAATAAGGTATTACTTTTAACTACACAAACAGTAATGCAAGCTTTAAAAATAAACTTCATGCTGCTTAAGGATGTGAAAAATGAGGTGGGCTCCTTTCATTGTGTCGGAGTTTTCCGAATGCCAAACACTGGTTATTTTACGGAGCCGCTGATTGTGAAGGGAGGTTTCGACTTTTTCAAGCCAACTTTGCTGTAAGGTCAAAACACAGCAATGTTGATTGCAATCACAGTGCAATTTTAAAAGAGGAAATAAAACTTGCATATATGGCTTTGAAAGAAAGGCAGAACAGAAGAATGTACTTACGTGAGCACTCTGTCTTTCACTGTTGGCTCTGGAAAGAAGGAAAAAACATAATGAAAAAAGTTGACTTTAGTTGTTTTGCTTCCATGAGTATAAATTTACATACTGGTTTTGGGGATTTTAATATTTATCCAAAATCAGTCGAAACACGTTTTCCCTTTCGATTTAACTCTGGAAAGTGGCAAATAGCAGGGAGACGAGAATATTGCGAGCTCCTTATTCTGATGTATTGATCTATCAAAAAGAGATACCTATATGGCTGATTTAACTAAAAGTATTGCACTTCATGCATTATGTGTTCAATTGTGTTGCTTAAGTGGTCTTTCACTGTATTTTGTATATGATGTGTGATATGCAAGATGCTGTGGCCCAAGTATTCATTTTTATCTTACTTTTTTTCTTGCAGCAATTTTTCAACTTCTTGCATTTATACTTGCAGCAGAATTGCACAATGCCAATAGTAAAGAGGATTGCCAGGATCCCAAAGCCCACCAGGACCCCAACCGTTGCTGAGTTTACGTTGCTTCCTGTGAACACAAACACGGATGCCCTTAGAATGGTTAACTTGCAGATTTCCCCTCCAGCGTGTCAAAAACAAACAAGTAAAAAATACATGAGGCAAGAGTGGCATCTGAGTGTTTTTGAACTTAAAACATCTTTCATTATTGGTGTTCATTTTTTAAAAGATGAGGTAGACCGCATTGGCTTAATATAGACAGTTTATACATATTTGTTATTAATGGATACTTTATTAAGACAGGAAAACTTCAGTGGAAAGACAAAAACTAGGTTGTGAATCAAGTACCATATTACTCTATTTATAGAACAGATCTTTAGTTCCTCACCCTAACATCATAAAAAGGCAGTACGTTAAAAAAACAAAAAACATGCAATCAATGTAAAGGTAAATTATTGTTTAAAATCCCAGCGTTGTCAGAATATCTTGCTTGGCTGTAAGACTTAATGATACAGAACTGAATCTTTCTTAAAAAGAAGGATTCTTACCACTATTCCCCATGCCTGTCAAGCCACAATGACCGCTGCTACCTGGGGTCTTTCTTCTCTTCCCCTCTTCCTGCCTGCCGGAGTTGAGTTCTGTCACCCACTTCTTAGACTCGACATAAGATTTTCAGAAGATTATTTTATCCTGGATCTGACGAGCCAAAACAGAGAGCTCTCTTTTCTTTCTGCTTTTGCCTACGTCTTCTTGTCACGTCCCCATACCAAACATTCCTTCAAACCGGTCCATCTCCTTTGCCTGTCCTGCCTACAATTCACTCTCCCTTTATTGTCAAACTTTTAAGTGATTCTGATGGCCTGTTGTTGTCATATTTATGCTTTGAAAGCTTGTTCCAGAGTTCACCGATACTGTGGTAGAAGCCTTTTTTTTTGGTCCGTTTTGAAGAAAACCACAGCTATGAACAAAACCAGAAACATCAAGAAAAACAGCTGTGCTCTTTAATCATATGACCTTCAGTACTTCTTAAACGTAGGCGTTAACACCTACTCTGAAGATGACGTGGCATTTTGACAAAATAACCAAATTCAAAGCAAATGACTCAGAAAGAAATATTAGTTCTTTTTACGAACTGACTCAAAAGTATACCAAGCAATGACTTCAAGTAAAAAAGTCCCAAAATTCACTTGTATCCAAAACAGACAACTGGATGGGTAAGTGATTGATCTCATTTATTGATCTTGGCACAGTGTGGCATTTTCAAGATATACTGTACTTGGATTATTTTTCAGTGCAAATTAATGCTTGTACAGATGTTTATATTTGTAATACAGAGAATTATGTTGTAATACAGCACCTTGCAAAATCATGCACACACCTCAAACTTTTTCCCATGGTGTCAAGTTACAGCTGCATGCTTCAACAGACTTTTTCTCAGATTTTAATAACTTAGCAGCACTAAGTGGTGTCATTGTCTTCCTGATCAATTCCAATCTATGATCATGTCCCTTCAGCACTTCACCTGATGATGGCTTTCAACCGGCCCAATCAGCGATCAATGTTCTGTGCTTTTCATTGCTGTACCCTGCCTGTAGTTTTAGCAATGACAGAGGAGGAAGTGAACAATGTTGTTTGTTTTGTGTTGGCTACGGTTTCAAAAATGGAATTAACATCAACAGCCATCTTGTTTTCGTGTCTCTGCATTTCTCTCTTTGTAGGTTTTTTTTTTTTTTCACATAGCAGGCAATTTTTTATAACGTCAAACTGATGCATTACGTCACGCAGAAACTTTAGCAATTGGCTAAAATTGAAAACATCAGAGTCCTTGTCTCCAGCAAACAATCATCCAGACCCTATGTATGAAGCAAAGCGTACGGAAATGGACAGTTTTTTTTGGGGGGGGGGATTCACAAACAACATTGTTCTTCAATTTGTTTGTTTTTGTCCAAAGCTGTGAATAGTATTTTAAAGTATATTTTGATATCCACTGAAATATTAATCTCAAGTCAATATTGTTGCCTCCACTTTAGTAACATTTCTGAAAAATAGTTTCTTCCTCTTATTGTCACATTATCAGCTGCAGACAGACGGGTAAAGAAAATTACCCCTGCCTTTTTGTTCACACATTTACCGCTCACTTACAGTAAGCAGAAAAAGAGGCTTTTCAAGAAAAAATATTTTTATCTTATTTCAAGGTAACACATTTCCAGTTTTTCCAGTAAAATCACACAAGGAAATGACCAGAGGAAATGTAACTAATCCTTTTCACAAAGACTAGGGAAATATTAGATTATAAGGCTGCTAGGCTTCATTATGACATCACATATCCCTCTGCTATTATTCATGAATAGTTATTGCTCCAGTCACCCTTCTTGGGTTAAATATTGAGTGGCATATTTCACATTTCTGAGCAGGGTAAAACAGCTTTTCTCATACTGTAAATCCACCCATTCAGCAAGGAATGGGATGACACACCCTTTACAATATTAGAACAGCAAAAACAGTCCCAAGGCTTTTTGTAAAATCTCCACAACTAAATCCCTGATTTAAACATTGAAAGAAAGTCAGTTTTAATGAACTAACTTAAATAAAAGATACATTTTTATTTCAATGAGAGTGTTTACATTGTGGAAACAATACATACATATGTTTTTTATTGTTTGTTTTTTACTAGGATAGCTTAAACGTGAAATGGATGGGGGAAGGGAACAAAGTTTAAATTAATTTACAAATAAAATTCTGAAAGTTTTGACATGCATTTGTATTCAGCCTTCATTACTCGGATACTCCATATGAAGACAGCTCGACAGTGAGGTATCTTTCTTACTAGTAAACCGTGAACTACACTTGTGTGTCATTCAGTCTCAATATAAATGCAGTACAGCTGCTGTGTGAAGGTCACAGAGGTTTGCTAGAGTTTGCAAAATGTGAAAAAGTTCAAGAGCTTTTCAAGGCACTGGTGAAGTTCAGTGGTGCAGCCATCTGTGTCAGAGGAAATCCTCTGAGGTTTTTCCCCCAAGCCGTTTGACCTTACAAAGTCATGTTCCTTACAATATTACACAAATTCTAACTTAACTTAAAAATAAAAGGTATTTAAGCAAACTCCTCTGTTTATTATACCTATGCTGACACATAATTCTGAAAGCAGTGAACGTTTTGGGATTCATTTTGAAAGTCTGTCTTCATAACTTTGTTATGACTGTTTGCTTAATGTTTAATGAGGTTGTAACAGCTGCTAGGTAGGGAGAATACATCGTTCTGTATCACATCATATTGTGTGAATGTCTCTGTACATGTTTGAAAGCACGTGTCAGTCGTCAACAAAACATCTGTCGGTACCGTGTGGTTGAGAGTTTCCTGTTATTTAAGTTCGGTGAGTAAGTCTGTCTCTGACATCATGGGCTTAATTGCAAAACACAAAATGCCACAAATATTTCTGAAGAGGATAGATGCCTTCATTTAACTGAGGATAAAGCAAAAATGTTTTGTTTTTTTTACTCTTACTTGTATAAGAATATAAAAAAAATAAACTGACGATTTTCCCCATGCCGGCCATGTTTATGTTGCATCTTGAACTGTAAAAGCAGGTGAGCAATTCAGGTCCAAGCAAAACAGGAGGAAGTTGTGAATCTCTGGGTTCTGGCCGATGAATCGTTCATAATTTAAGTGGAATTGTAGTCAATTGGGGTCACGGTGAGTGTTTCTTTTTTTGTAACTGCAGAGAAAATGTTGCATGTCTATACATCTGAATGATGTGTGACAGAACAATTTGGATTCTCTGTTCAGATTGCTTGGAATGAAAATTAAACTGAATAAAAATAAATGTAATCAAATATGTCATTATTGCTATTTTAAAGATTGGGAATTTTCAGTCAAAAAGGCAGACAACAAAAAAACATTGAGCTACTGTGACCTCTGATTAATATTATACCAATATACAATTTATGTGTCGAAATGTCTGTGTTGCGGGGTATAATACACATTTAATGTTATTAATATCAAATCTAAAATTTTGAGAGTTTATTTACGGATCGTGCCTCGATTAGTTTTGTCTGTTGACTGATCGTGTCTGATCGTGTCTCGATTGATCTCGTCTGATTCAGGGTAGTGGAACGCGTTACTTCTGTTCCTCCGTTACAACACTGGAAGTGAAAGAAGTAACGTCGTGTCCGTGTCTGTGTTCACCATTCCCTTATACAGGTAAAATTACAACTTATAAGGTTCAGATCTGTATGTATATGTTTATTCTGTTAACCGAATGAGCAGGGAGTCTTTGAGTTCTTTACAGCAGTTTGAGTTTTATTAAGCGTTGTACTCGCATTAGCTTTCTGGCTAGCAGCAGCCGGTGCTACATTTCTTATTACTGTATGGCGATAACCATAATGTTTCTGTACAATGTTCAGCACTCAGTATGTGGTTATGTAATGTTTGAAACTATTCTTGAAAATACATTGCAACACTGGAAGTGAAAGAAGTAACGTCGTGTCCGTGTCTGTGTTCACCATTCCCGTGTCTGTGTTCACCATTCCCGTGTCTGTGTTCACCATTCCCGTGTCTGTGTTCACCATTCCCGTGTCTGTGTTCACCATTCCCTTATACAGGGTCGACATCTGCCAATATACATTGGCAGACATCAAAGTTGATGTGAGGCTGTACTCATTTCCACAGTCATTTTTTTTTGTTGATGCACCTGAAGCTTCAAGGGGAAAAGAGTGTGCACCACATTTTCACAACCACCTTTGTGCATGAGGCCTCTGGAGAGAATCAGTTAAGATCAGTCAGATATGGATGAAGAGGAAGGACGAAGCCCACAAGTGTGTCCAAACTCCCTTTATTCCCAAAGCAGTTGAAACAACAAGAGACAACTCAGTCACAGGTATGACAATGTCTGTTTTACTCTGTGCTTGTGCAACGGATGGCGGATGTTAACAATTGATGTAGAACTATCTCTAGTCAGCAGCAGCCAAGTTTTATGGGAACACGCCTTGTGGAGCATCTAGAATGTGGAAATGGTTTTCTGCTGGCAGGCATGACCAGGCTACGCAATTCGTTTAACAACAAAAAGAGAACCAATGACTTCCACTTGCAAAGAAATGTTATACTCTGTGAGAAGTGAGAGTTCTTGAGGGCAAGCAGTTAACCTTATTTTTAATGGGCAGCATTATGTGTTTTCCAGGCACATAGGGCAATTTTATAGTACAATCAAGTATCTATGTTAACTACAGTCGTTATAAAAAGTGCTATCAAATATGATAAAATAACTTTTACTTCCTGATATCACACCTTGAAATTGGCCCTCTATCTCTTTAAAAGCTCCTGCTCATTATTAAACTCCGCCTTCAGAGAGTCATCACAACACAGCTCCTCTGTTAACCCTTTAACAACAATTTTGCAACGTTGCACTGAGAGGGAGCTTGTATAGTGAGCTCAGCAGATGCACGGCTCCACCAGGTGTTTGCCAATTCCTGCAGGCGAGTCTGAAGAAGAGTGGGGGAGTTGGGTGGAGGCAGGAGCTCAGAAATTGCAGCTCTAAGGAGGAGCTACACCTCCTCGGTCCAACCAGGCGTTTTGCATAGCTGAATGGTTGCCATGCAGATTTAAGGATTTCTGTAACATGCACGAAAGAATAAAGGTGACACTACAGGTGTTATTTTTAATGAGGGGACAAACATTATGACATGATGTAAAGCTAAATAAATATTACATAGTACTTCCTCTTCAGCAATTTCAACACTTCTAACATTGCATCTTGCAAAAGGTGACTAAAACTGACAGGTGTACAGCACAGAGGTCATGTTAGACTTTTTTTGTTTTCCGTCATTTTGAACGACTCTATCACACAATCAATCAACTGTATCTCGCCACTTACAGAACAGTGAAATCAAGTGACTAAACTTAAATTATGAGCGCTTCACCTGGTCTGCATCTGGAAGAAAAATCTGTGCTAAAGTTTAGATCAGCCCAAAAATAAATAAATAATCCAACACAACCCAACCAAGTCCATAGGCACTGTGTCCGAGCCAGATGCAACCCGACTGATTAACTTCAATCAGACGCCCAAGCCTCAAGTAAACCTGACATTTTTTTTTATTTAGGATTTTACTGCGTTTTGATTTCACACCATTTGAGTAAGCGGTGCAACTTCTCACAGATTTTATTTAACATCTTCCAGCTCCATTTTGCTCTTAGACAGTAGGCTATATTTAATTCAGTGTCCATGTCAGAAATTATATTCAAATGGATTTATTTTTATGAACTCTGTGCAATAAGTTGGAAGTGTCTTCTCATCTGCAGCAAGTACAGTCAGGGGTGTGAATTGTAGTCTGTCAAAATGACGGACAGGCTTCAGATTTCTCCATCGATTTAAAAAAACTACCGGTCAAGTAGGAAAAATATAACATTAATGTGATCCTTGATACTGCATGTTAAGAACGATCTTTTTATCATGTGAAATGTATCAATATGTAAAAACCTTACTGGCTCCATGAACTACAATTTGATCAGTGGAACCCTGATGACAACCACAGAAAAAACATAACTCTGTTTGGAAATTAGACTTTATGTATGTCTGGGCCCCCCACTGCAACCGTTTCTGCTTGTGAGCACTGGTTAGGGGTAGCCCAATAGTATGTTTACACACCACTGTAAGCCTCTGGAGGATCCTCCACCTTGAGGTCCCAGAGGCACCAGCAGCTTCAAATAACTGTTTGCTGGTTTGTAATGGCATTTTAGCAACGGCTCTCTTAATCCGATGAACTTGCCTGGCAGAAACCTTCCTCATTGAATCAGTCACCAATCTCTTAAGTTTTCATGAAACATCTAATGTTTTCATAGGCATTACACTATTTGATGCTTTTCGGCAGCAGAGAGATCCTTTTTCTTTCCAATGTTGCTTGAAACCTGTGGCCTGCTTAATAATGTGCAACATCCTTCATAAGTAGTTTTCTTTAATTGGGCTCACCTGGCAAACTTATTATCACAGGTGTCTGAGATTGATTTCAGTGATCCAAAGAGCCCTGAGACACAATGCCATCCATGAGTTTAATTGAAAAAGAAAAAATATATATCTTTATGACACTTCAATCCAATTTGTATAATAATTTGGAACACGGTGTATATTAGTGCAGGTTTTGTAACGCATGTATCTTATTCACATATGTGAATCACATCAACAACAACACAAACAACATTGCTCTTCAATTTGTTTGTTTTTGTCCAAAGCTGTGAATAGTATTTTAAAGTATATTCTGATATCCACTGAAATATTAATGTCAAGTCAATATTGTTGCCTTCACTTTAGTAACATTTCTGAAAAATAGTTTCTTCCTCTTATTGTCACATTATCAGCTGCAGACAGACGGGTAAAGAAAATTACCCCTTGCCTTTTTGTTCACACATTTACCGCTCACTTACAGTAAGCAGAAGAAGAGGCTTTTCAGGAAAAAAATCTTTTCATCTTATTTCAAGGTAACACATTTCCAGTTTTTCCAGTAAAATCCCACAAGGAAATGACCACAGGAAAATGTAACTAATCCTTTTCACAAAGACTAGGGAAATATTAGATTATAAGGCTGCTAGGCTTCACTATGATATCACATATCCCTCTGCTATTATTCATGAATAGTTATTGCTCCAGTCACCCTTCTTGGGTTAAATATTGAGTGGCATATTTCACATTTCTGAGCAGGGTAAAACAGCTTTTCTCATACTGTAAATCCACCCATTCAGCAAGGAATGGCGTGACACACCCTTTACAATATTAGAACAGCAAAAACAGTCCCAAGGCTTTTTATAAAATCTCCACAACTAAATCCCTGATTTAAACGTTAAAAGAAAGTCAGTTTCAATGAACTAATTTCATCAAAATTAGGTCAAGCATCATGCTTGACCTATTTTTTTTATTAAATGAGAGCATTTGTATTGTGGAAACAATACATATGGGTCAATGCTTGACCATGGAGATGAGAAGATTTTATTTTTTTCAAATCACACTTCCCACAAGGTGTCTAAAACCCAATATTAAGTTTCACAAAATTTACTCCTAAGTGCGAAAACAAAGGATAAAACGCCTCCACTGGTGGGCGGCAGTGGAAAGACGGTTGAATGTAGAGAGAGGGCTGATTGTGTGTGTTCAAGGATATAGTGAGCGAGAGAGTGTGTGTATTTGCTTTTCAGAAAGAGGAGGGCGGAGTGATGGGATGAAGAGATATTGAAGGCTGTTTGCTTGTTGAAGCTATAAATGTTAGTTGTAAAAGTCCACAGAGGAAACGAATGAACAATCTCCATCAGGAACTATTGATCTCTGTCCAACTTTCTTGATACTTTTTGGATTCTATATTCACCAGCACCAAAGGAATAAAAACATTTCTGTGGCAGGTGAGCATAAACTATATTAATAATGATTGTGTCAACGTAATTACTAAGATGTTTTTATGACTTCCTCCTTTATTTCCAAATTCAAACCTAAACTTGTTTCGACATCGCAAAGTTAATTATCTTTTTGTGTTTCAACGGCTTACAATAATGTAATAATTATGGAGAAGAGCAGAATGAGTGGCATGTGAACTGTCTGACAGATTTAAGTCTGAAAACTCAAACTTTGGTCTCTTTCTGTCAAACTTTAACTGTTTATTTGCTTTTCTGATCAGAAGGACTAACTGTTCTCATTGAAATGACCTTCAATAAGTGTGTTGTAATCTGTTTGAAAGGGCAGTGTTTGTTCTCCTTGTTTGTAAATCTGATAGTTATAAAAAGCTAAAAAATAAATCTGAATGCCATTTGCAAAATATAAAAAAAAATATATAATATATATATATACCACGTGGATGCAGAGGGGGGTTCAGTAAATATCAATGTAACTTTTACTGCCAAATATAAGAAAAGGTGAAGATACCATTTAGTTAATTGTGGATGTGGATTCCTATATATATATATATATATATATATATATATATATATATATATATATATATATATATATATATATATATATATATATATATATATATATATATATATATATATATATATATATATATATATATATATATATATATATATATATATATATATATACATATATATATATATATATATATATATATATATATATATATATATATATATTATTATTATAATATTAATAATAATAATAAAATTTCTTTCTTGTTGGGGGCCTTTGGAATTGTACTACTTGTTTCCCCACTTTATGCAAAACCCTGGGTATGAAAATGAAGAAAAGCTGCGTGGAACCATGCAGGATCTGCTTGGAGATGAATCTGGCAGTAGTGGACAGGAGAAAAGACAAACAAACTGCTACGTCATTTGATCTAAATTTTAAGTTTCATGTTGATCTCTGTAGCTCAGGCAAACACATCAAAACAAGATTACTCATTCCACTGGGGTGGGGCTCTGATGCATCGTGGAAATTGCATGACAGAATGACAAGTGGATTAACAGAAGCTGTTTTGCAGAAATCGAGTGCAAACCTGGCTGTTTAAATCAGCCTAAAACTGTTTCATTTGCAAGAGATATCACCAAGACCTTTTGTTTTCTTTACAAAAAATGTATTGATCCAGGCTTTTGTAGTGCAAGCTCACAGCTACGATCATACTGAGGTTGCTTGTACGAGAATGATTTATGAGCCATCGGATGCATGACACCTGATGACATGCACCTGAGTGGAGGAAGGTGAGGAAATACTGGAAGTGACCATCCGATATCTGAGATCAGTAAAGACTATCTGCTTCTGTTTGTAACAAAGGCTCTTTCTCTTCTGCCATCCTGATCACTCACTTCTCAAACTTCCCACCTAGATTCCTCCCCCCTCCCTTTATCTCGTTGCGTCCGGTTGGTTTCCTGTAATATTTTCACTGGATTAATTATTATCCCAAATGACAGGGTTTCCAGAAGTGTGACGTGTGTCTTTGAAAGACAATTTAACTCCTTCAAAGCGGTGTAACAGTTTGTTATGAACTCAGTCTTTGCAGTCTGACATATTTGATATGTGTGGCTCTTTAGGCCACTTAATAGGTTGGAAACTGAAAAACTAAGCAGGGAGTCTCGATTTTCATCCTGAATTGTAGCAAGTTTTGTTTATTTGAAATATAGGTCTGGTGTGAGAATCGTAAAGAGCTACTTCTGCAAGGAAGAGTTTCGTAAAAATTGGGAAATAATAAGAAAGCCAAAATATGAAGTTGAATAAAAATAAACAAGACAATGAATTGAGTCAATCTGATCTTCAAAGATGTGCTTGTACATAGTAATAAATATTAAATTTATTCAAGAATGATCACATTTTCTTCAGATTTAAATAAAATTTGGAGAAATATCTAACTTTAAATGCATACTTTTATAGTTCACCATACCATCTCATACGACACATTTACTCAGTCGTTTTAGGTATCTTATGTTTACATGCCTCACCTGACCTACAGTTTGTGAGTCAGGATGACTGACTGATACCTGCTCAGCATATTACTGTCAAAACAAATCAAGCGGCCACGCCTGAGCAACTGCTTGCAGTGGCAGACATGTTTTGTCTGTCAGCAACGTGCTGCTTTTTTACACTTAAATGTATAATAGTTCATGTCAACTGAGGGAATCCTGACTAATAAACACTTAATAAAAGAATAGACCTAAAATATAAGACCTCGTTAAAAGTAAAATGCTGCCTTTGGGGCTTTTATTGAAGTTGTCAGTTAAGATGTTAAAAGGAGGAGGGACGATACAGAGGGAATGCAGGTAGGAAGGTTAAAGTGTCGTGTTACCGGAATTTAGTTTTGCTCTGTCAAAAGACCTTGGGCTATTAGGGAGAAGCTTCTTTCTAAACTGCACTGCAACAACACTCGGCACCGTACACCGGCACGGTTTACTACAGCGCTGGGATCGCGGAGGTGGAGGTCAAACTTCAAACTAGATTCAGATACGCAGATAGATTGAAAAGGAGAGGGAGCTCGGAAGGGAGACCGGGACAGGATCGCTCCAGGTTTTCCTGTTAAAACCAGTGGGAGAAAAGGTGACAAGAGGCAGAAGAAGGAGGATATAGAGGACAGCACAAACTGAGGAAAGGGCAGTGGTACGCTACTTACAGGAAAAAAAAGGAGAAAATGGGGGTAAGTAAAGCATACGAAGCTGTTCTTTTTTTTTTTTTAAGGCAACCATCTAGTAGTTATGATTGATCTGACTATTTGACCTGAAACAAGCTTGAAAACACTGCAAAGTAAAATGTGGTGACTTCTTAGGTTGAATCATATTAATCAGTTCTGCAGTGTCGTTGGGTAAAATCTTCTAAATTTACACTTCCTATTTTGGACTTTGTTCCATCACATAAATGAATTATCTCATTTTATATTTTGTCCCGACCCCACCAGGGACCAGGATGTAAGAACATGGATGAATGTTATATTTTGTTTTTACATCCCTCAGCTCTCTTCTCCTGCATAGCTTCTCAGATGCCCATTTTTCTCAGCTGAATTCAGATGAAATATTTTTGTTTTCTAAGTTAACGCAGTTATCGAAGAGATAACTGTCAAGGTTTTCAAATGACCCAGTTATAATTGCTTTTGTTAAAACTGGAGAGCTTCCCAAAAAACTAACTAAAATAACTATTGGTTTAATATGACTTAAAAAACAAAAGAGAGAGAGATTTGTGTGTGACTCACAGACAGGTTTATGTCAGTCGTCATGTTATTTTAAGACGTCGTCTTACAAAATATGACGATATTTCGGGGAACAAAAACAACCCACTGATCTTAGAAATCGTTTGTTCAATTCCCAGAGTTCTACAGCCATGTTTCAGGTTTCCCAGCTTGTCATGTCTAGTTTCGTCCTCCCTGCATTCTCGATACTCGGAGTTTACGGCACACTTTCAGGTGTTGGTGACCTAGTTTCCTGTTACAATTTGTTTGTTTGTTTGTTTGATTGAAACCAGGAAAAAGAAAGTCATAGAGATGAAAAATCTATTGCCAAAGACCATCCTGGGCTATACACCAGCAACGTTTCTTAACATGACATTGGTTTCTTGATGTGTGTTTAACCGTTCAAAAGTATTGATAGTTAGAGATTATATTTTTTTTCTAAAACTAGAATGAAGTTCTGAATAAAATGAGACACTATTTTTGTTACTTAAGATCAACATTTTAAAGAAATTAGCCACCTTTGACTTATTTGCAAAGCCATAATGTAAAAAAGAAAATAATTGAAAATACGATAAAATAACTCTTTGAATGAAAAATTCCTCACAAAAGAAACTGAGACACGTATCAAGAGCTGAACATATCGACAAAACCTGTTATGACAGAATATGAAGCACAAAAAACCTGTTTGGCAACATTCTCTGTCTGTATAGCTACTGGTCCTTTATACAGTAGACAAGTGTGCTTTTTCTGTGTCTTGTAACAAACAAATCTACATAAAATGTAGGGCTATGACAGGTCTTTAGAATGCCTTTGTGCTGTAAACATGGTTGCAATCTAAAGGCTGTGTGAAAAAGTAGTAGAGCAAGCTAAAAAGTAGGACAACAGGCAAAGCAAAGAGTTCCTTAAACCATCTGATTGCACATTATGTGCTAAAATTTCTTAATGAGACTCTTAAAAGCCAATTGCAAAAGAACAATATCTACCTTTTGTGAGAAACAACCTTGAAATAAATTTGTATTTGATTGCTGCAACATAATCTCCTAACAGTATCACCTAACAGCGAACTTGTTGAAGCATTTGTTGTTGTCCTTTTAAATTCCCCTTTTTCTAATATGATACTTTACAATCATTTTACTCGTAAGCACAAACTGCAAAAAAACTTCCGTGTTTTTAGACAAGTTCAAAATGAGCTGTACTTTATTTGTGCATTAGACTTCTCTTGACTAATTTTCAATGCAGACGCTTCCTTATTTTCCAACAGTAAACATGGTCAAACAGGATTATATGACTTTTGTGCAGCTGCAGAGCTGTGAATTTGACCAACATACTAGTGCATTCAAATTAATTCTAGTTATCAGGAGCTACATCTCTAGGGCATCTTTGTGACGAGTGCTGCCATGACTTAGTGACATTTTAAACATTCACAAAATATTTTACATGATTCTATATGCATATAATTCATATATGTAAAAACAGGAAAGATGAATGCCCTTGCAATAGTGCTACCTTTCGAGGCTCCGACAGAGATGTGTGTTGTGTTGTGTGTCTTTGTGCCATTATCAAAGAAAAATTTCCATTTTATGTAAGTTTATATGACAATAAGGAAGTCTAAAGATTTGGCATTGAGAAAAATGAGTTAATGTTGCCTGATAGAACATAAATTGTCCTCATGGTATGAATAAATATGTTAATAATTACATTTGAAACTAACTCTTGTTTTGTACAAATTGAAAAGCATGATGGTCACCTTAAAAGGGAGCAGTGCTGGAGAGCGTTGCTGTTTGGTTTATTCTTTACATAAAAATGGTTACCACCACAGTAACACAGGCTTCAGTTGCTGCTTTGCATAAAAGAGGGCCTCACATGCAAATGTGCTACTTCTAGTTAGGCCACACCCAACTCAACCATTTATCAAATTAAGAACGTCAAGGACAAAGGGTTAGCTGCTGTTCAGAAGGTTTCAGGCCTCCTAAGGAAGTGACGCACCGGGAATTTCATTACAATCAGAAAGGAGGGCTGTATGCATATTGAAGAGCTTGCTAGGCAATGGCAGCTCTGATAGGTATCAGTGATTCTGCAAGCAGACACATCTTTGCCTGGGCTCAAGACAGGCAACAAAGAATTTCTCTGCAATATAATAAAAAAATTAAAAACCAGAACACTTCGGACAGGCTGAGTCAAGAAACTCCTGCGATGTTCAAAGGTAAAAATCAGCGTGTCAAAAGAAATCTTCATATTAAAAGAACTGAGAACTCTGAAATTATAAAGTCTGTTTCAGTCTCTAAACTTTGCTTGGATTGTGGAGTCAGCTGTAGCGAACTTGGTGAAACTCTCTTCAGAGCTTATCCATCTCATCTACAGATCTCGCATCGGGCTGTACAGATGTTCAGAAACATCTCAATAGCTGTTGGGCAACACACTGTAGATTGGATAAAAGCTCATATTATTTATAGCGCCGACATTACAACCATTGTAGAGATTTAGAATAACATAAACGCCTTTCTTATTGGTTAATTACAGATTCACAAGGAGGTCAAACCTAATACATTAAAATCTAACATATATTTATCATTTGCTTGCTTCTCCTTAAAGATCAGTTGATAGGAATGTGATCACATCTCAGTAATTATGCTTACCTGATTGATAAAAACATATCCAGAAGCTCTACATTCATGTTGGGATCCAGTCAAAAGGGTTTCTTTGTTCAGCTAATCCAATAACAAAACAAACATCTCCAGTTTTTTTTCTTTTCTTTTCATAATATATTTGCTTTGTTGAAACCTCAGACAGAGAAGTGATCATGTAGCTATTATGAAACAACTAAAGATGGGTGTGTCATCCAAAAGGTTGAACATTTTTTCTGCCTTTGAGTATATCATTTCTAGTAGAAACTTTCTACTAAAAATCTGGATTCTAGATCTTTACAGCCAGAGCTTTCATAGCAGAGTAGCGCAGCTGAAGGATTTGGATATAAGATCCCATTAATCCTACTGTTGGTTGTTTTACAAATAATGTTAAAACGTTACCCTAATCTTAGCTTTCCAGATATCAGTCCAGTAAATGGTTGTTTAGATGCATTCAAGTCATTTGCACATTTAGTTTTAAACTGATGTAGGTACAATATCAGACTTCTGAATCACTGAACAATTTTTCTTTGTGTGTGGACGACTGCAGAAAGACAATAAAAACGTTCTCAACTTGAACGTTTGTTTAAGCAGGTGCATCTGCATTATTGGTCAGGTACACCATGTACAGACTTGCAAGGTCGATGCTATTGTGTTTCTGTGCTCAACCGATGCCTTTTAACAAGAAACATCAAGTACCATGAGTCCTCAGCCTGTGGCTCTTGTGGTCGAAGATGCAGCTCGACATCGATTTGCATCAGTGTCGCTTTTTTCCCACAATGTGTTGCAGACGAACAGCTCAATCATCAGATCTAATAGACTTTGCAGTTTGGTTGGATGACATTAACGCAGTGGTAAACATTGAAATAACATTTTAATGGCCACATCTTTTCTTTTCAGTCATTACGATGTTCCCTCTCTGAGCTTTGGTATCCGACAACTAAGACCGAAGAGATGTTGGAAGTAAAGGTCTTTTTCTACTGTTCAAATATCGGCAGGCAGAGTTTGAATGCATGACGTTTTGATCAAAGCCGACCAAATACCGCATCCATCCAAGCAGTTCTTGGTGATTTCAGTTTTTCACACTTCATCACTGAATGATTTTTTTAATATATATGTATATGTATATTGCAGCTCAGCTTTGCAGCACATGCAAAGCTGTTCTTTTGAGTGTGAGGTTGAAATGATCTGATTGCATCTAATAGAAAACCAGAAAATAACACTGTGGCAATTTAACAACTCATATTTGTAGAGAAAAAAAATGTTCCATGTGTCGTGCAGCATCCTGGTTCTGCACCTTTAAAACCACCATAGCGGTCTTGCTTCCTTTTCTATTCTAAACAGTTTTTGATGATATGCTTACAGCCCTCCTTTCTGATTGTATAATTTCTCTGAAGTTAAACCTCATGCTTTGTACCCAAGGATATCAGTGAGGGTATTTCATAACAATTACCAATTATTTGAAAATTATTACAGCCAAGCAACTTGATGGTAATGTAAGTCAGGCTTCACATATCTTGTACATTTCACTGACTGCTGTTTTGCTAAATGCAAGCATGAATATTTATATTATTTGAATCAAAAACCTCCTTTCAGATGAATTGCTAGATTTTTTTATTTTTATTTTACCAATGTAAACATGCAAAAACTAATCAACAGTTACAAAAAGGTTTTGATTGCTCCAATTCTATTTCAGGATTTTCCATTAAAAGGTTATAAACACTTACTAAAATGGAGGGGTTTATTTTATACTCTTTATATAGTGGCTTATCTTTTGCAGGTCGCCTGTGTCTCTATTAGGAACAAATGTCTAAGTTGAATTAAAAACTATTGAAAGTCTGAATCTCGCAGAGGTGTGAATAATTTTGGGCTTAACTATAATTTTCAATATGTTGTAAAACGCCTGCTTAAAGAAAACTTTTACAGGTAGGGCACTGAAACCGGCCCACACTTCCTCTGAAATCTGGTCTGGTTTCATAGACACCTGTTGCTCATGTGATATCTGTTGTCTTCTGTCCTCAGAAATCTCAGACCAGCAGGGAGACTCAGGGACCAGCAGATATCGAAATACCACTGAATCCAAGTATGCAAAGTAAGTTAAGAGCCCATCTCTGGTTATAGATCGAATGTGGAATCAGGAAGCTAAAACATTTGAAACTGCGGGTCAAAACTTTGGAATCCCAATCAGGTCCTTTTCCGGCTCCTTTACAAGTCCTAGAAAAGGCATTATCAACTCCAGTCCTCAATGGCCAGTGTCCAGAAACATTTAGGCCTACCCCTGGTCCAACACACGTGCATCAAATTGACATCCTCAGTATGCATTCAACGACTGGAGTTGAAGACCACTGTTCTTGATTGTTTCATTTTTCTGTCTTTGATATTCTGATTTTTTTTTTTTTACTTTGTTCTTTTGCAGTTCCTCAAGAAGTTGTTTCCAACAAGCCCATGACGAACTCAACACCTCAAAGACAAAAGGTGTTGAAGACGAAGAAAATATTAATCTGGATTGTGATAGCAGTAGTGATTTTGGCCATATTGGTCACTGCAGGATTTCTTAGTAAGTCCCAATTCCTGATAACATTATATGTTATCAAATAAGTTTGCTATTTTAAACAAGATTCTCCTTTGCATTTCAGCAGAAGAAATGTTTCTATGTAAAGAATAATTTCCAGGATTTAGTGTCACACATTTCCAGCCCATATTCTCAGCCACTGTTCTTACATGTGACTCCTCTCCCCTCCAGTTAAGATGCTAATTGAAAGCCATTACTACTACTGCACACGCTCGGCGAAGTTCATCCCAATCGCTCAATCCTGTGACGGAAACTTTGATTGTGTTGATGGAGAAGATGAGGCTTATTGTTTGTCAGAATTCAAAGCAAACGGCACATTTCCAGGTACAACTGAAACACCTGGCCTTTTCACATATTATCCTCTAAACAAAACTAGAGTTTGGAAGCAAAATTGTGATTTTCTCCCCCCGATCCCTCTCAGTGCGTCTAGTTTCTGATGAGCATGTCCTCCAAGTCTTCAACGGCAAAACATGGGGGACCGTCTGCACCGACGACTGGAGCACACAGCACACCGAGACTGCTTGCAAACAACTAGGATACACAAAGTGAGTTTTAACAATACTGTCACGACTTAAGAAACTGGTTGTTTGGTCTTGGATCACAAAGAGCCTCACATTTCTCCTTTACTCTCTGTGAACAGATCCCCAACAAGCAAAGATGTCTATGTTAGCTCTTTGCCGTCTCCTTTAAAAACTGGACCGTTCATGGCAGTCAGGAGCGAAAGTGGAAGCACACCAGTACATCAGGCAACCGTTGAGCGGTGAGAACAACAGTTTTGCTCATGTTTTTTTTTAAAAAGTCCTGTTTGTTTGCACCACTTGCAGGGATGATTTATGGCCAAATTGAGGTTTCAAGCCATCTGAGCAGGCCAAAAGCTCTCCCTACAAAAAAAAACAAAACAAACGAAAGTTAACACACTATAAATATTAATCTGCTATTAGTGTACAAAAACTCCCCTTCGCTTCACTTTTCTTTTTGACTCTTGTTGTCTTTTCTTTGCTGAGTTTCTGTTCCTGTAATGCAGAAAAAAGTCCAGTTTTTGTTCCTTAAATGTATTTTCCACGAAAGTGAACAAACGGGTACTTTACCCAGACAAAACGGAACGAAAACTGGATTGAAGTTAGAGAAGCAGGGGAAAGATTATTGTGTCCATCATGTAAGTTGTTTTTGGTTGCATTAGCATATACAGTTCTCGGCTTATCACCCTTTCTTTTTTTCTACAAACAGCAGCGTGTGCCGCACTGGATCTGTGGTCTCTTTGAAGTGCTCAGGTGAGTTCTGGTTTTAGAAAACCAGTGTGTCGTGTGACTGCATTGTTTCCAGGGTTTTCATGACATAAAATAGGTTTCAGTGGAGAAGAGCATTGGAGGTAACAGGTTTCACACATGCAGGCCTAAACAACCCCTAGAAACTCACAACACATTGTGTTTATTCCTGCTGCCAGGATACTAAGAGTTCACGTCCCCCTCTGCCATATATAATAATAATGAGCACAATCTTTATAGATAGTGTCTTTCTTGCATTTATGCTACTGTTATTTTATCCATTACTGCACAAATGAATCAAATTTGTACCGACTATAAAACAGTCCTCTGGTTACTTTATATATTACATATTTTTAATATCCACCTTTATCAAACACATGATACCAAGTATTACAAGACAAACTTTTGCAATCATTAGGTGATAATTTGTCAACCTCGTGATATAAAAGTAAAGATTGTTATAGAGTAGTAAATTTTGTAAAACTTATTTACAAAATTTGCTAGTGGGTGGTGCCATTAAAAACCGTTTCTCATAAAAATTGCTGTATTGGTCAGATTGTGGAGAGGGGGGCAATGTGGAGCGCATCGTTGGTGGCGTGGATGCCCGGATAGAGGATTATCCCTGGCAAGTCAGCCTGCAGAATGGCGGGCACAGATGTGGCGGCTCACTGGTGTCATCACGTTGGATAGTCACTGCTGCACACTGCTTTAGGTTAGTAAAATCGCCGCTGTTGGCCATTTCTTGTGAATTTTGGTCCGCCACGAAATATTAAACCCCCTTTCTCCTACCTGTCTTTCTCTCTCTCCCTACCTTATTCTCGGGCCCCTGCAGCGGTAACAAAGAGCTGAGTCGGTGGACAGTGATGGCAGGAGAGACATACATGACCTCATCAGGACTCTCCTCTGTGGACAAGATCATAATCCATGATGAATACGATGAAGGCAGAAACGACTACGACTTGGCAATGATGAGGCTGAGCAGGCCAATCTCAGTGGGAGGTTAGGCCTAAAAACACACAAAATCTTAACACGCTCAGATACATCTCTTAAAGGTCGTGACCTTTAAGAGATTTCTGAACATTTATCAAAGCCCTTTACTGACATCTGGTGCTCAGTGTTTTCAACTCCAATGTAATTTTAAAATTTAAATCAACAAGCTGATGATCTTGTTTTCTTTGACTGCTTCTCTGTAGAGATTCTTACTCATCCTGGTGATGGTAATCGTACATGCTTGAAAAGCAGCTAATTCAACTCGTCTTTCTAACTTTCTTCATGATCAGGGAAACGCAAGCCGGTGTGTCTCCCTCCTAAGTACCTTCTCCTTCCTGACAAGGCTCCTGTGGTTGTTTCAGGCTGGGGACTGCTGAGAGAAAATGGTGAGACTCTCGAACCAAGGGAAGAAAAAAAAAAGGTTTTGCTTTTGTAAGCTAATGCTACAGCAGATTTGTTTTACCTTTTCAGGGAAAACTTCAAATGTACTACAAAAGGCCAATATTGAGATGATTAATCGAAATACATGTTCCAGTATTTATGGAACCTCGCTATCGCAAAGAATGATCTGTGCTGGCAACTTGAAGGGAGGTGTGGATTCCTGCCAGGTAATGAGTTACACTCAGGGTCCATTTAAATGTCTAAATTGAGCTACTTGACGACGTATCGTCACTGTGCTGTTCTTGCAAGATTTTTTAATACCGAGCCATTTGTATTGTGGTTCAAACTACAGGGCGATAGCGGAGGCCCCTTGGTGTATTTTTCCTCCTCTAAGTGGCATCTGGTGGGAGTGGTGAGCTGGGGTGATGGCTGCGCACGGGAAAACCGACCTGGCGTCTACAGCAACGTGGATGACATGCTCAACTGGATCTATACAGTCATTGAGGTACTGCATGCAAACAAAGGAACCTCCATTTTTACAGGCTTCAATTACATGAGTTTTTTTCTTCTTTTTTTTTTTTCAGAAAAACCCATGATGTTCCAATGTGACTGGAGCCACTGAGTGGATTTCAGGCATTTTTACCTGAGTCAGACTGTGAAGCTGAGGAAATGAAAGTTCTTGTTTTTGCACTGCTTTATGGAAATAAGAGGACTTTGAGGGAGAAGAGCAGAATATGCACATCTGCTGTCAATGAAACATTTGCATTACCCCGAGCCGCAAAAGTATGGATGCAGACATATTCATTTTCACAGGACATGTGAAAATGAAGGTGAATGTTTTTGTAATTCTTTTTTTGTGTCTGCATTTACCTCAGGGAACATGTTTGCTTTTGTTTTTTCTGTTGCCTAATTAAGGTCTCAAAAAGTATTGTAGCTATTTTTTTTTTCTTTCTTTATTCTGGAAGCACTTTTTGGCAAAACAAGCCAGTCAGATTCAGTGATGGTTGTTTTTTGCAATAATAGATGCTTTTATGGTGCTGAATTTGTGGCCCTTTTCTCAACTTAAGTGCCAATAATGCACGATTTTTACAGGCAAGGATATTTTAGATTAATTAAAAAAAACATTTTGTTGTATCAGTGACTCCTAAATAGTCACATTGTTTTTTTTTAAATGCAGGTCAAATAATTTTTGCCTTTCTGTGTAAATTAAATGTTGATGCTGTTAACATTTATTTGATTTTGACATATAGCTGTAAATAGTCTGTAAATATATATGATAAACTTTTTCTCACCTTGGAGACTGTTATGTTGAAGTGAAAATAAAACTGGGAAATAAACGTCTTTCATTTTGTCTACTTCACAAATGTGAACGAACCACTTTGTACCAATGTATTTAACCACTCAACATTAGTTTATTCCTTTTAGTAAGGTGTTTTTGATTAACAAATAAATATATTTTTTTTTTATTATAATTTCTAGTAAAATGAATTCGTTTCTAAACATTTGAGAATACTTCGAGTTTCAATTGACTTTAGTTCTGAGGTCAAACTGATTCTTTGGATATCCGGTCAATTATAATAAACTGCAAATCAGGAATGAAAACCTTGGCAGAGATTTTAAACAACTTGGACAGATGTTTGTCATTTTTATATGACAACTCTTTATTTTTTCATATTTAGAAAGGGCAGTGAAAAAAAAAAGATTCACAACAGGAGCCCTCCAGGAAATGGAAACATGAATGTGCAAACTTGACATTTTCTAAACTCCTCTGCTCAAACTCTTTAATCCCCACAGTAATGGAAACTCCATTATTTTACCCCATGCAGTTTTGGTTGTAGACTTGAATTAATCATTGTCACCATTTAAGAAGACAGAAGAACAGTGCAGGAATACAGACAGTAATTCTTTGAATTAAACACAAGTGATGGATGTGCTTATCTTCTTGAACCACGACTGTGGCCTTTGAATGGGTCGTCCTGCAAACATGAAAACAAGTAAGATAGAAGAGTCAAGATTAGTTTGTACATTGCAAAAATAACAAGATGGAAATGTGGAAAGTCTATGAGTAATCTAACTTCCCATATTTGTTCGTACCTCCTCATCACTGTCATCAAAAGCAACTCCTCGAGATGTCTGACTCTGGCTCTGAGAACCGTACTTGGGGAAGGATGATGATGACGATCTGTGTTTGACAGGAACAAAATTCAGCTTAGAGGCAGAAGAGAAACGGTATGCATCTCTCTGGCTTTTCTCTGGCTAAATGTTAACGTTGCACAAACCTTGGAGGCGGCCTGGTAGCTTTCATTACGGGTATATCTTCATCTGAGTCTTCTATGATCACCTGAAGATGGTCAAACGGCACAGAGAGGAATTATGTGTTACGTTTATGAAGGTACCAGGAATATTTTCCAAGTCACAGGTAAGCTCTAGAATTAAGCTGCACAAGAATTGGTCTGAATGTTTTTATGTTTCTTTTTGACTTAATTAGTCGCTTGAGTTTCTAGCCAGGTTCTCTGTTACAACTTTCCATTTCATGATGTTTTTGTAATTCTTTTTTTTAATTTTCATTTGATCATTTCCACAGTCCGAACCTGACAACGAACCAAAATTCGGGCCAGGTCAGGCCAAAATTAGTTGCTCAATGGTCAGGTTTGTGGTCTGTGGCATCCTACAATACATTCAACAAAGAATAGACCAAATGTAAATGCACAATATAAAGTTGCGTTAATCTACTTATTAAGGCCTATTTAACTGATTAGGTAGTTTATCATGATGAGGAAAGAAAGACAGTAATGTGCAGATGTTTGTTAGACTGTAAAACATGCAGCGCACATCCAGCTCCACCCCGCTATGCTCCCAGATGACACATCCCAGATGATTTGCACGTGAGTCAGCCTGCGGTTACAAGTGACGAAATGGAGCTGGAAGTTGCTAAACAAAAGCTACACCGCTTACTCAAATTATACTCTGAAAGCGAGAGCAGTGAAATCTTATTTGAAGTAATATGTCGCATTGACTTCAGGCTCGCACCTATAATCACAGTTAAATTACTTATGATAAGTTAATTACATGGGTTGGATTGGGCTTGGGATTTTTTATTTTTTTTTGCCCCAATCTAATCTCTAAAATTGGTGGAGTTGAGACATAAGCAACAAGGAAATGTTGAAATCCATTCGAATTGCTGAATGAAGAAAAAATCTCAATGGAAGCTACGGTTTATTTGTTTATTTACCTCTTCAGCTGCAGAAGAAGTGGATCCTCCTATTTGAGGTCTTTGGGATGTAGCCTGAAAAGCTGAGAAATGAGAAGAGATAAAGACATAATATTGAGAAAATAGGAAAAAATCTCAAATATTTCAGCGGGTTATTAATGATTGAAGAGTCCCCTCTACCCTGAAATATGTTTCTGGTCTGAGATGCTGGTGCTGATCTCTGGGAACGACCCCGACCCCGACCGGCTGGCTTTGCTTCTGATGCAGCAGAACCTGGACAGGTAAAGGACCATAAGATTTATGGGGACAAAAAGACACACACACACATCCGCAACGCAGAATTAGATGGCAAATTCTTCACGACAATTTAAGTAAATGCTTTATTAAATGAACAAAAAGGCTGTCACTGCAGGACTCCAGTGGTGGCTTATTTATTTACCACTTTATACAACTCAGGTGACATTTCGAAGCCCTTCGCTCCGAATTCAACTGTGAAGAACTTTCCATGTCGGCCGACGCCCAGATTCCAGCCTGAATGACATACTGAGAGCACATTTGAAAACTCCAGCTGGTTTGCATATCCAAATCTGGGACTCAGAAACTAGCTTTCCGGCTGCGTGGACTTCTTCAGTAAATTAGGCCCGACATAAATAACAAATTGGCTGCAACTGCTATAGTTCACTGAATGCCTGGTGAATAATTAGCAGAAAGGTCTCCACCTCTATGATAACAGTGAGCAGAAGATATTAGATACCATCATTATTAATATCAGTCTTTCTCTGTGTCTGTTACATATTTGACTGGATGGCAGCAGTCATTTATCTCAAGGTCATATAGTAGCTGAATTTAGAGAGAGTAACAACAAATAAAATTAAATCACAAACCAATATGGTTATGCCCACAGCTGCTTTAGGCCACATTTACTTTATTAATATGAGGTAAATGATCAAATTTGCAGAGAGACATCAGACTGACATGGACATCTTGAATAGCAGCCTCATCTCTTTAAATGTCTTTTCTGTAAAATATTGCATCTCACAAAAGCACTTCCTGACATCCACGTGGGACTCTCACCTCGACCCCTAGCCCCGCCCCGACTTCCTCGCCCTCTACCGCCTCCTCGTCCTCTGCCTCGGGTCGGAGCAGGAAGCACCCCTGAATCCTCGTCGGAGTCCATGGTAACATCTGCGGGCTCAACAGACAAATCGAGATCACCTCGCTCCATCCGGTGGGCTCTGGCTCTGTTCATGGCCTGAGACACAAACGCATAATGAAACACAAGCTCTTCACCTCATCTGAAAGCCCGGTTGGTATTCTTCCCTACTTCTTTGATGTCGTCCTCTTCTTCAGTCGTATTCTTCTTGGAGTCTCTGAATTTCTGAATCTGAAAGATATTCCGTTAACCATCCTTCCCAACGCCACACGACACGACGGTTTGCTTATCTCTCCGGTGCCTCTCTTGCCTCTGCATCAATGTCTTGCTCTGTGGTTACTCCTCTGCTCTGAAGATGCCTCTGCGTCTTCTCCAACTGGTAGGTGATCAGCTCCTCGATGGCGTCCTTCTCGTCTTTGTCCACGAACTCCTGAATGGCTTTCCCCATGCCCTGCTCGGTCAGCAGGGACAGCTGCACTTTCTGTGAAGACACACACACACACACACACACACACACACACACAGACACACAGACACCCACACACACACACACACACACACACACACACACACCCACACACAGTGAGAACATCAGATGAAGCGCGGGAAAAAATTGAAATCCTACGAGTGATGTCAGCTTTTCATTTGATGTTTACGCACCTGCTCAGCCGCTTCGAAATACTGTTTGACCAGGTCCTCCACCCTCAGTCCCTCAACAGCAGCTGGTTTTACGAGCTTGCTGTAGTCGACATTGAGCTCATCTAAAATTTGCAATGAATAATAAATACATAAAACTAATTATACATATTTAACATGTAAAATACCTGGATGTCTTAAGAAAGAATCCACTAACGGTATTAAAAAAAAAAAAAGCAAATTTTTTTATTTCCTGATTTTGTTTCAAATTTAATTATCCTGAATTTATTGAATACAGTTCCAGTCAGAAGTTTAGACACTAGTCATCCACATGAATGTCATTATTTCTTAGATTTTAAGCCTTTGACTTTCACATTTTTTTTGTTTGTAAAATTGTCAAACTGGGTTCCTGTGCCTTCATTTAGCAACATTTCAGATTTCGTAAAACGAACTGAGATAACTGGGTTTTCCAACAAGATGACAATCCCAGAGAGATAAAGAAGGTTAACATCAAGCTTTTGGAATGAATGTGACATTAATACCCTGGAAAAGGGAAAGCAAAGATGCATCCATAAAATAATAAAATTTCTCAATGTATGTCCATGATGAGTGGATGCAGACTTCTGTCTGACACTGTATTGGTTTGGTTCAACCAATCAGCGTTGGATTCAAAAAGAAAAAGTCAGCAGAAGTATATTTAGGAGAAGTCCGACCTTTGACGCCCTCCTTCTGCTCACGCTTTCTGAGGAAGTGAATTATATCTTTTGGGTTAGCAACACGATCCACAAACTTCTGACTGAAGCGAGAGGTGTTGAACGTTTCAAAACCTCCACTGTAGTCCACCTAGAGACAACAACAAGGGAAATTCATCTGCTGATGAGCGCTGACGTAAAGATGAGTGCAGAAGTCAACTCACCCTCAGTCGGACTAAAGGTTTCTCCGGTGTGAGTGGACAGCCGAGTCTTTCCCTCTCGGCTTCTTCTAACATTTCAGAGACCTCCAGGTGGACAAGAAGGAAACAATTAACAGAGACAGACAAAGTGAAATCTTAAACCCGTGCAGTGCATTTTAAGAAGAACATCGCTACCTTTGCAAAGCACAGGTTCTCCACCTTCTTCGTAACCTGAGGAGTATCAGGTGTGAAGAGGTCCTCGTAGTCAGCCAGCACGACATCCTGGATGAAGAACTGACGGACTGTCTTTAAAGGGATCTTCTGCAGGTTCATTTTACGACCTTTGACTCTAAGCAGTCCTATATGCCTAAGTGAGCACAACGGCAGATGCTTGAAAACCTCAGCTGTTCAAAATACAATGAAAATTTCCTGAAGTGAGTGTGTTTACTTCTTGGTGGCTTCTCCTGGCGACAGGGAGGTGGCTACAGAGCTTCCTGGCTGCGTCACATAGAAAAGCTGCTGCTCATTTCTAGTTGGAGTAATCAAACACTCGTGTTCGTGGCCCCACACAACCAAGTCAATGAAATCATCCAGGAACTGCTCAGGAATGTAGTTTGTGGGACCGTGCTTACTCCTAAACAGAAAAAAAAGCTGATTTAGGATACATTTTTTTTAAATGGCAAAAATACTGATCTTTTTGAAAACAGCGCATCAAAATATTGAAAAATAAAGATAAAAGTTATTTATCTTTATGGTAATAGATAACATAAGAAAAGAAGCAGAAATAACATCTTTTTCAATTGGCCATTGATAGGTATTTGTGAATCTAAATAAAAGAACAAACAGACAACGCAAGTGAATTTTATGAAAGCTTTTGCAAAAGGAGAGAACCCAGCAAACCGCTGCTTCCAGCCGTTTACCGAGCGCTCTGAAGACCCTTTGTTAGGGCTTTCTCTTTTATTACAAGTAGATAGTAGAAAAGGAATGTGGAGGGAGGCAGATAGGAGTATCCCGAAGATACAAGTGGCTGCAGCTTCAAGGTCTGTACACAGCTGCAGCTCCAAAGTCTAACAAGTATGAGAGCTTTTCTCAGGAATGTGAATATTAACTTTATTATAGCTACCAATGTAAGAATGATAACAAAACATAATTATTCTAACAGCCATTCTTTCTTAAAACAGTTTAACATTGCCATTCAATATGGTCACTCCTCGCATAAACAGTAGTAAGACAAGGTGAAAACATGTTCATTATACAAGACACACATGTGAGAGTGTGTCTAAATTCAATATCACATGATAATATAAACTGAATGAATCAAAAGTGGTGCTTGCTTACGCAAGATAAGGCTGTAAACCTAATCTAACAGGCCTGGTAGTAAAGAAACCCATTATCAGAGAAGCAGCCAAAGGGCCCATGGTAATAACACTGCTCCTGTGGGACAATCTGTTAAAGCAGCAATACAGATTTAGGTTAAAGGCTGCACACATGTTAGAATGGCAAAGTTGAAGTTCAAACCGGAAATACTGACGATAGATTTTAAGAGAAATGTAAATTATCTTCCAATTATGCACTACTTTTTAGTTTGAGTATTTTTGCAAGGCACTGTATTTGTTACAATACGAATTCTACCAACTCATTTAAAACTGTTCACATCACTCATGTTTGAGAACTCACCTGTTCTGGTGAATTGCAAAGAGGTTGAACCAATTATCTTGATCCTCTTTGGGTCGAAGCATGGTGACCTGCTTGTTGACAAACATCCTGTACAGGCGCTCATCCGGGATCGAACCTTGACATGCATTCATACAAAATTTAGGTACGACGTGGATGAGAAATGAACAAATAGGAACCAAAAGGAAACCCAAACTTACCAAGACCGTACAGGGCCAACTTGGTGCTGCCTTTCTGCAAGAGGATTGGACTAATCTCTATCCTCTCCACAGAGTGAGAGTGACCAAAGTGATTGACGAGACCAGAAGCACTCAGCAGGTCCAGAGCACACAAACCTTCCGCCTTGAAATAAAAGACATGTTAAGGACGAACACACAGATAAACAAAGTAAAATATGTGTTCAGAACTCATTTGTATTTGATGAACTCATTGTTTTTCAAGCAGAAGGAAATAACCCCGGTTGGATCATCGTGGTTGCCATGAATACTGAAGACAGGGATCGAAATGTTCAAGTTTTCGTCCTGATAGTTCACCCAGGGGAACCTACAACACAATGATTCATTCATTCGGTACATATGCAACACTGATGGAAAACCCACAGAGGCAAACAAAAAAAAACTGACTGTGTTGTGTTGAAGTTAATAGTCTGGTCACTGAGGATGTTAAAGGTCACAGGTGAGTCTCCCATGCAGTATTTCCTCATCATAGTGATGCAAGTGTGGAGGCATCGTCTTGACGGCTTGTTCTCGTGAAACAAATCCCCACCCAGCAGGATGAGATCAACCTGCAGAAAAATACATTCAGAACCAATCAGGCAGATGAACGCCAGAGAATAAAAAATTGTTCAGACAAAACAAGATGTGAATATCGACTTCCACGCTGGATCACAGTTATTCGCACATACCTGATTCTCCTTGGCACATTCCAGGATTTCTTTCAGCGTGTTGAAGGAGTCGCTGCCACGAATCGCGTCTTTCTCGAGGTAACCGAGGTGAATATCAGTGGAAATCAGGATCTTGAATGTATCCTCATCATCCCTGGAAAAGCGAAATGAAATGTGATGATAAACGCAGCTCAGACATCTTTAAGAGAGACACAACACAATCAACTCTCCACTGTTGCTACACCCTCCGGAGCAGATGTGGCCTCCACAAGTTGAACAATTCAAATAAGCTTGAATGCATTATTTAACAACTAGGACCAAATTGTGTTGTATGTAATTAGCTTTAAATCAGTCAGCATGGTTGTAATCTGTATACATTGGACATCTTATGTGTGTTTTGTTAAGTTCCTTGAGACAAAATCTCTCTTTATTCGGCACTATATGAATACATTTAATTTGTATTTTGCCACCTTTGATTTGATGATCTAACTAAACTGGAGCACAAAAATCCACCATGAAATATGGCGGTGGCTGTATCATGCTGTGGAGAGGCATTTGTCAGAAAGGATGGAAAACTTACAACGAGTTTTCTGAAGACATGACGATGCAAGAGGCTCTATTCAAAAGCTGGCACGTTAACAAATGGTTCCCCTGTAGAGAGCAAAGACAATCCAGAACAACTAGATTATAGTCATGCTAAAAGATTTCAACTGTTCATTCAGATCCCACGATTTCTTTCAACTTTTCTAACTTTTTTTATAACCATCAGTCATAAAGTAAAACTAAGTGTCCAAATGGCTTCGTTATTTTTTATTTTTATTTATTTTCTAAAAGAGTAAGAATAGCTGTACCTTCTAAAACATAGCTCAGTATTGTATGGATTGACACCGTGCTAATTAACAATAACTAAAGTGGCGGCCATAGCCGATAGAAGAGTGTAACTCATGGTAATTTAGCGTGGGGATAGTAAAGTTAGCATTTTTTTAAAAATCCTATGGTGCAATGCACCAGCTTTCTTTGCATAGAAGCTAGCTTTAGTTAACATTTAATACGCATGCGTAACATTGGCTCGATAAATACACAAAACATTGAAAACACAGATGAAACTGTAAGTCCTGCCACCTACCTCCCATGAAGTCTCTATTTACCCTGAAAATCCCGGTAACGCTTGCAAAACGTCATTTCCCCCCTGTGGAATGCTCACGGTTATTGTAGTTTTTATTCCAGGTGATCACCGACTTGATCTACGACAATATCCGAGGAAGAGAACTACATTTCCGCAAAACTTGCGGGTCGCTTGGTTTATCCGCGTTGGAGCGCCGCTGAACCTTCTCCTCCTGCGCTAAAATGTGAAGACATTGAAGAATTAGACGCCGCAAAGCGACATTTGATACTTTACGTTCGCTATATTAACACCGGTATTTTTGCTGGAAGGCACATGAAAACATCATAAATACATTGCTAACCATAGTTCAGTGGTTAACAAATAAATAAATTTAAGTGCATTTAAAGCATGATGTGTAATTACGCAATACCTACAATAATAAAAACACAATAATAATAATAATAATAATAATAATAATAATATAATAATAATAATAATAATAATAATAATAATAATAAATTATGATGTGCACTGAAAGTTATAGAACTACAGGGTTTTAAGGCGTTATGTTTCTGAGATGAAGTTGCCACTCACAAAATGGCGGAAGAACTGACGTACGTTTCTACGGGGCAACGCGACTTCTGTTATCTACGTCTATGTCAGTCCTGCTGAGCGTCGTGCATAACGGGCCAAGCCGGACTTGGTATCATTCGAACGCCAAAGCGTTTTTTTCCCCCCATAATATATTTGCACAGAGAGGCTGCACAAAAAAGCGGAGCTTGGCTAGCTTGTCAAATCAAAAAGGGCGTTTCTTCATCAACTTTTAAATCAAATCATATGGTTTACACCTTTAGCTTAGGCGGACAGCGTCGGCTGTGCATCAATGGAGATACTTTCAAAAACACCCCCAGCAGAACCCTATCGGTATAAGGTACCTCAGCTCTTTTGTATCATTTAACTTGAGGAATTTGAACGTATTTTGTGTCGGTTATGTGTATTATCCAAACCGCTAGCAGTGGTTGCTACATTCTCAAAACAGCTCCTTGCTAAGCTTTACGAGTGTGTGTTTAAATAAACTTGTTTTTAGTTCAGTCGTAAATGTAAACGTTTGCCGTACTTCTTTTTATATTCTTTCAATTGCAAGCTTTTATTAATTGAAAGATGTCCTTGATCCTGTGTCCCTTGCAGGCATCGCGTTCTTCTCTAGAGCCCAGCAGGATGGTGTCTGACAGGCTGTCCATGTCGTCTTACAAAACCTATCCTGCTCGTCGATCTTCCATCAACATTCCTGCACGTCACACGTCCCAAACATTCACTCAGGATTCATATCGTCCGGCATCACCCATCAAAACTTTTCCAGAGAGCAGCAGTGCAGGTGATTCCTGTGTTGACAAAGTTTCCACTCAATGTGCTGGAGCTCCATGGTTACACGTGCAACATGATGCCGCACTACTTGAATGTCTCAGCCGCAACAGCGTCCTTGAATTTCTGCTGATTTTGTTTTGTTAATTGTACTATTGCAGCGATCTTATCTGCCTTGAGGAATCTCCAAGAGAAGATTAGGTGGCTGGAGGCAGAGAAAGAGCGAGCAGAGTTGAGCCTTTGCACTTTGTTGAAGGACGGATGTCTGCAAAGTGACAGACCTGCGCAGAGACGCCTTTCTGATGAGGACATGGAAAGAAAACCAAGCGAGCAGTCAAACTGTAACCAAGGTAAAAAAAATGACCTCCAAATAGAATTGAAGTTTTAAATTCTGTATGTTAACCCATCACATGTTTTGTCTTTCATTTGTAGTGCTGATCACCCACCTTGCTGCTGCAGAGAATCGTTGTGAGAAGCTGGAGGGACAGTTGGCGCAGATGAAGAGGATGTTGCCAAGGACAGAAAGCATCAGCTTGCCCAATCAGGAGGTGAACTCAGTGATGTGGATGTTCTTGAAGAGTTGGGTAACACCTCACGCTTTAAAATGCACAAAACACTGTAACGCAAACAAAGCTGTTTGTTGCCTTCGTAGGCTTCAATAGAGAAACCTGGTATAAGTAGTCACCAGCCTGATGGACTGAGCGACCATGCTCAGTTGGAAAAGCTGGAAAAACTCGAGCAGGAATATCTCAAGCTGACTCGCACACAGCAATATGCGGAGGTACGTACAAGGCACCAACATGTTTTTTGTTGGGTTTTTTTTAAAGCAAATTGTAGCCATTAACCATTTTCAGCATCATAAGAAGGAATAGTGTTCAAATAATTCAGAGATGCTTTATTGGCCCCAAAGGGAAATCTGTGGTGATGATGACGGTGGTGGAGAATATAATCGCTTCTGATATCTTGCAATAACAGTCATAAAACTGGCTCATTTGGAATAAACCAGAATCAAAGATGAATAATTACCACATGCATAGATCTGTTTATTACCAGTCCATGATTTGGAGGCGACAGATGTCCTCCTCCGACCTTCCTCCAAATACATCGCTCACAATTCCTCTGCTTCTTGGTGACACCTGTACTTACCCTTAGTTGTTTATTACTTGACTTACCCTGATTACGTCACAAGATGGAACCGTTGTTTGACCCACTTATAAAACCTGCCACACTAATGTTTATGAAAAGCTATGTGTTTTTTTTTTTTGTTTGTTTTTTACACAGAATGAACGCACAATAGCTCCATCTTTTTCAGTCATGTAAGTGGTTTTATGATGTCAGTGACACTTTGAGCTTATGCATTGCCCCCGATCTAACTGGAAAGCTGTACTTTTAGGTATCTATGGCCACGGAAGTGTTCAGAAGACAACTAAATATCAACAAACCAACCGAATTTTAAGTCAATCTCACAGAAATGGTTTTTGGAGTGTTATATTTACAGATAGTAACCATACATAGAATTTATTGCATATATTGTTGTCATATTATTATTGCAGTACTGTCATTATCAGCAGCACAGTGATGATGATGATTGTCGTTGATTTCAGATGAAGATCTCTGCCTTGGAAAGAAAGATACAAGAAGAGGAGCACCAGAGAATGCTCATTCTGGATAAAGCCAATCAGGTAGGAAGACTTTGTCTTCTTATTATTTTTGAATTTGTATATATATATATATATATATATAAAAAAAATTCCCTTCTCATCCACCGCGGGGTTCTTATCCGCTGAGCTCGGGTCCTCTACCAGAGGCCTGGGAGCTTGAGGGTCCTGCGCAGTATTTTGGCTGTGCCAAGGACTGCACATTTCTGGACTGAGATGTCTGATGTTGTTCCTGGGATCTGTTGTAGCCACTGCTCCAGTTTGCTTACTCCAGTTTGGTTACTGCCCCGAGGGCCCCGATGACCACAGGCACCACAGGCACCACTGTGGTCTTCACCTTCCAGGCCCTCTATATATATATATATATATATATATAAAAAAAAAAAAAAAAAAATTCCCTTCTCACCCACCGCGGGTGGTTCTTATCCTCTGAGCTCGGTCCTCTACCAGAGGCCTGGGAGCTTGAGGGTTCTGCGCAGTATCTTGGCTGTGCCAAGGACTGCACATTTCTGGACTGAGATGTCTGATGTTGTTCCTGGGATCTGTTGTAGCCACTGCTCCAGTTTGGGTTACTGCCCCGAGGGCCCCGATGACCACAGGCACCACTGTGGTCTTCACCTTCCAGGCCCTCTCCAGTTCTTCCCTGAGGCCCTGGTATTTCTCCAGTTTCTCGTGCTCCTTTTTCCTGATGTTGCAATCACTTGGTATTGCTACATCTACCACAACGGCTTTCCTCTGATGTTTATCCACTACGACAATGTCTGGTTGGTTCGCCATTACCATTTTGTCTGTCTGGATCTGGAAGTCCCACAGGATCTTAGCTCTGGCGTTCTCCACCACCTTTGGGGGTGTTTCCCACTTTGATCTCGGGGTTTCCAGTCCATATTCTGCACAGATGTTTCTGTACACTATGCCTGCCACTTGGTTATGTCGTTCCATGTACGCTTTCCCTGCCAGTATCTTGCACCCTGCTGTGATGTGCTGGACTGTCTCAGGGGCCTCCTTGCACAACCTACACCTTGGGTCTTGTCTGGTGTGGTAGATCTGGGCCTCTATTGCTCTGGTTTTAGGGCCTGTTCCTGGGCGGCCAGGATGAGGGCCTCTGTGCTGTCCTTGAGTCCAGCTTTTTCCAGCCATTGGTAGGATTTACTTATATCAGCCACTTGGGTTATTTGCTGGTGGTACATCCCATGTAGGGGTTTGTCCTCCCATGATGGTATCTCTGGCACCTCAACCTCCGTTCCCTGTTGTCTGAGACATTCACTGAGCACATTGTCTGTTGAGGCTTTGTCCCTGATGTATTTATGGATCTTAGTTGTTTCGTCCTGGACAGTGGTTCTCACACACTAGTCCTCTGCTTCCCTCCTTGCGGCTCGTGTACAGTCTCAGGGTGCTGGATTTGGGATGGAACCCTCCATGCATTGTTAGTAGCTTTCTGGTCTTAATATCTGTGGCTTTTATCTCCTCCTTTGGCCAGCTAATTATTCCAGCAGGGTATCTGATTACTGGCAAGGCATAGCTGTTTATCGCACGGATTTTGTTCTTGCCATTGAGCTGGCTTCTCAGGACTTGCCTTATTCGTTGGAGGTATTTAGCTGTGGCTCCTTTCCTTGTGACCTCATCGAGGTTGCCATTTGTTGTGGTATACCTAGGTACTTGTAACTGTCCTCTATGTCTGCTATTGTTCCTTCTGGGAGTGAGACCCCTTCTGTGTGGATGACCTTCCCCCTCTTTGTGACCAGCCGACCACATTTCTCTAGTCCGAATGACATCCCAATTCAGTGCTGTAGATCCTGGTGGTGTGGATCAGTGAGTCGATGTCTCGCTCACACTTGGCGTACAGCTTGATGTCATCCATGTAGAGTAGGTGACTGATATTGGCCCCATTTTTGAGTCTGTATCCGTAGCCAGTCTTGTTGATAACTTGGCTGAGGGGGTTCAGGCCTATGCAGAACAGTAGCGGGGACAGAGCATCTCCTTGGTATATGCCACATTTGATGGACACTTGTGCAAGTGGTTTGCAGTTGGCTTCAAGGGTGGTTTTCCACAGCCTCATCGAGTTTGCAATGAAGGCTCTCAGAGTCCTGTTGATGTTATACATCTCTAAGCATTCAATGATCCAAGTATGCGGCATTGAGTCATAGGCTTTCTTGTAATCAATCCAAGCCATGCACAGGTTGGTGTGTCGGGTTTTGCAGTCTCGGGCAACTGTGCGGTCTACGAGGAGTTGGTGTTTGGCTCCTCTGCTATTTACACCGATACCCTTCTGTGCCGTGCTCATGTGTTTATCCATGTGTTTGCTTATCTTGGCCGCTATGATGCCTGACATGAGCTTCCAGGTTGTGGAGAGGCAGGTTATTGGTCGGTAGTTGGGTGGGACTGGACCCTTTGATGGATCCTTCTGGATTAGGATTGTCCGCCCTTCAGTTAACCATCCACTTTGTAGCAGCTGGTTCATTTGGGCTGCCATTCGCTCATGGAGAGCAGTGAGTTTCTTTAGCCAGTAGGCATGGATCATGTCAGGCCCTGGTGCTGTCCAGTTTTTCATACCTGAGACTCTTTCTTGGACATCTGTCACAGTGATGGTTACCGGGGCTTGCTCAGGGAGGTTGCTGTGGTCCTCTCGTAGAGAGATCAGCCACTGTGCATGCTGTTGGGGACGCCTCCCTTTCCCATATGCCTTTCCAGTATGTTCCGTCTCCAGCCTTGGTGGGTCTGCTCTGTTGTTATTGTTACCCTGCCATTGAGAGTACACCTTAGCTGGTTGAGTGGAGAAGAGCCGGTTAATCCTTCTGGATTCATTCTCTTTAGGCGGCTGGACAAGGCTTGGAGCCTCTGTTTGGCAGTCTCGAGTGCTTCAGGTATGGGCATCTGCCTGTACTTTCTGGGTACTGGTCTTTTCATTGCACCCTTGTGGAGCTCTGACAGTTGGCTCACTTCCCTCCTTGTTACCTTGATTTTAGCCTCTAACCGTCTTTTCCATGGTGGGTATTGGGTCTCATGGTTGCTCTTATAGCCAAGTAGTTGTAGATCAGCTCATTGGTTTCTGTTATGGTGTTGGTAGGGATCGTTCTCAATGCTGCATTCACATTCTCAATGAGACTTTCAGATGGTACTTCACTCAGCCGTTGTAATTGGCTGGTTGTCATTCGGGTCATGATTCTCTCTCTCAGGTCAGCAGCTGTCTCGTTTCGCTCTGTTTCGCTCATTGGGGCCGTGTATCCCCTCACTGGGTGGGGACTTGTAGTTAAGTCCCCACAGTCCTGACATCCGGGTTCCTCCCTTTTGCCGTAGCATTTGTGTTGTATCTCGTCAATCTCAAGTTGTGATAGCAGTTGCCGTTTGCGGATGTTGGAACACTGAGCTACTAGTTTGTTTAGCGCTTAGTGTTGACTGGGGATGTCGAAGTAACCATTCCTTCCCCAGTCTTTGCATGTAACCCCTCTGACTAGGGTTACTTGAGTAGTAGCATTCCAACAGATCCACATTTTCATCTCTCGCCCATTTCCGTCTTGTTCCAGTAGCCCATTTGTCATCAAGGTGCTCTGGTTCCCCAACACCTGACGCAGACCTTGTTTGGCCGGGCGACGTCTGAGCCGGCATGTTATGCAACTTAGTATCTCTCATGGTATGAGGTAGGCAGTAGCTTGAAGGGTCTTGCCTAAGGACCCAGACTGGATTCGAACCCTGCCCTCTCGGGTGATATACTGATGCCTTATGTATTGAGCTATCCAGTCAGCTATATATATATCCTATGGATTCGAACCCTGCCCTCTCGGGTGATATACTGATGCCTTATGTATTGAGCTATCCAGTCAGCTATATATATATATATATATATATATATATATATATATATATATATATATATATATACATATATATATATATATAATATATATATATATATATATATATATATATATATAATATATATATATACTCCTGATCAAAATCTTAAGACCAGTCAAAAAATTGCAAGAATTTGCATTTTGCACTATTGAATCTTAAGAAGATTCTAAGTAGAGCTTCACAATGTTAAAAGAAAATATTAGTGCAAGAGACAAAAACATTTGAGCAGGGAATTTTCTGAAAACTGCATTTACACTCAACATGATTTTTTCAGCTGATCAAAAGTTTAAGACCATAGTCTTTAAAAGCCAAAAGCTGTGCAAAAATCTGGATTCCATGTCATGTTCTGTGAAGTCTTTACACTGTCAAGACCTCCAGATGGCAAAAGCAAAAAAGTTCACTGACTTTGAACGTGGCAGGATTGTTGAGCTGCATAAGCAAGGCCTCTCACAACGTGCCATTGCTGCTGAGGTTGGACGCAGTAAGACAGTCATTTTGCATTTTTTAAATGATCCTGAGGGTTATGGAACAAAAAAGTCAAGCGGTAGACCCAAAAAAATTTCACCAGCTCTGAACCGCAGGATCCGATTGGCTGTCCGTCAAGACAAGGGACGATCCTCTACCCAAATTAAAGCCATTACTGGTGCTGACTGCAGCCCGATAACCATCAGACGGCATCTGCAAGGGAAGGGCTTCAGAAACAAAAAACGTCTTCAAAGGCCACGTCTTGTTCAACGCCACAGAATTGCCCGTTTGGACTTTGCAAGGGTGCACCAAACATGGGACATTGAAAGGTGGAAGAAAAGTTGTCTTCTCTGATGAGAAAAAGTTTTGGCTTGATGATCCTGATGGCTTCCAACGTTACTGGCATGACAGGGAGATCCCTGAGATGTTTTCTACACGGCACAGTGGTGGGGGCGCCATCATGATTTGGGGTGCGTTTTCCTTAATGGAACAATGGAGCTTCAGGTTGTGCAGAGGCGTCAAACAGCAGCTGGCTATGTGGAGATGTTGCAGCAGGCATCCCTCATGACTGAGGGCCCTCGTCTGTGTAATGATTGGGTTTTTCAACAAGACAATGCTGCAGTTCACAATGCCCGCCTGACAAAGCAGTTCTTCCAAGAGAATAACATCACTCTTTTGGACCATCCTGCATGTTCCCCGGATCTAAACCCAATTGAGAACATTTGGGGATGGATGGCAAGGGAAGTTTACGAAAAAATGGACATCAGTTCCAGACAGTGGATGCCCTTCGTGAAGCCATTTTCAACACTTGGAGCAATGTTCCCACTAGCCTGGAAACACTGGCATCAAGCATGCCTAAACGATTGTTTGACGTCATCAACAAGAATGGTGGAGCTATTCATTACTGAGTCCTTTTTGGCACTTTGATTTCTGTTTTGGGGGTTTTGGAGGTTTTTTGAGCTATGGTCTTAAACTTTTGATCAGCTGAAAAAATTATGTTTGAGTATAAATGCAGTTTTCAATTAATTCCCCGCTCAAATGTTTTTGTCTCTTATGCTGATTTCTTCTTTTAACATTGTGAAGCTCTACTTAGAACCTTCTTAAGATCCAATAATGCTAAATGCAAATTCTTGCAATTTTTTGACTGGTCTTAAGATTTTGATCAGGAGTGTATATATATATATATATATATATATATATATATATATATATATATATATATATATATATATATATATATATATATATATTTGCTAGGCTTGATAAGCCAAGAGACTGTTATTTTCATGCTTTCTTTTTGTTTGCAACCTTCAGTTACAGACAGGTCTGGAAGCCAACAGAATGTTGCTGCGGTCCGTTTCTCCACGTTTATCCTTCAGACAACCCAAAGAGAAGAAACCCAGCCCGAAGGTAAAGACCTCTAATGGATGGCTCACAGTGTTTGTCATGTTTGCATTTCAAGAGGGCAATTATTCTCATAATTAATCCAGTGCTGTGAAATAAAAAGAAAACCATATACTTGTGAAATACATGGAAAGATTAGTCTTTTTTATTGCATTTTAAGTAATTAGCTTTATAGGAACAGATTATTGTGTTCTTTGGAGATGCACTCATAAGGGAACTGAGTGCATCTCATTCAGACCAACTGTAATGTTAATAGCATTGAAAATATTAAACACTTTGTTGTTTAAATACATGTTTTTGTTTTTGTTTTTTTTAGTCTTGCTGGAGGTGGCACTTTGTACATGTATTACATACATAAAAGGTGCATGCAAAAAATGGAAAATTTGTTTCTAAACAAAAAAAGAAAGAAACTCCTTTTGGTAACATTTGTTATTTAAACAATTCAATGAAAAAGTTTTTAATGGCAGCATTGTAGATTTTTTTTTTTTGTTTAAATGTTGTAATTTCCAAGCTTTCCAAACAGACATTTAAAAACACACTTCACCACAATTTATCCATGTTATATGTTGCACTACAGTCTCACACATAGACTCATTCAATTCAAAGTTATTAAACTTGCAGTATGCAGCTTGCATAAAACATGTTTTTTACATATCTGTTAAAATTGTCACTATGTCGTGACATGAGACAGATAATCTGTGGGCAAAAAAAATCCAGCTCCTTTGCTGCCTCCTAGTGCTACTATTGACATCTGCAGAAATGCACTGTCAAAAACCTGGAGGAAGATCTAACTGTTGTCAATTCAAGCTGATGTACGCACTGTTCAAAGTGATAATGGCAGATAAACAACCTACCGTTGCATTTATATTGTTTATCTGCTGTCATCGGTGGGCTAAGCTTTACACTCTGCTAGCAGGAAGACGCTGTAGAGTAGCGGGGAGGGGAGTGTGAGCAGCATGTACACAGGCATGCGTAACAGCGCTAAGACCCACCTCCTCGCTCTGATTAGTTGTTTCTGTAGTTGGCACTGAGGGAAAAAAGAGGAGCTCTTTTTTTTCTACAGACTGTCTGTCTCATATAATACTGTTACAACAGTTGTAACAAATATGTAAAAAGCATCTTTTTTAATAAAAATTAGATGCTGCAGCTTTAAAACATATGTTGAGCTGTTGTCATAATTTCTATCGTATTTCCCCTCTTGTTTGCTAAGTCATTGTTCAATTTTTCTTCCCCAGCAACCTTCTCCAAAATCCCCAGAAACTCACTACAGACTGAGCCTAAGAGACATACCATTTGTCACTGGAACGGTACCATTTGCACTTCATACACTTCTGGTTGTGCCTTTTGGAACACGATGATAAGTCCTCCTCACTCTCCCCCTCAGTGTTTATCTTTAAATCTCTATTGTTTTGTAGTCGGTCGCCTGCAGCCACTCAGTCAGAGCCAACGTTCAGGCAGTCTTGTCCCTCCTGAAACGGCACCAGCCTCATCTCTGCAACAGGCGCGTCCTGTCTCGCAACGCAGATCTCTCGGAAACGAGCAGCCAGTCAGACGCTTCCTCCACCTCGTCGTCCACTTGCGGAGACGAACTATCGGATCTCCTGCAAGCCCTACAGGAGGAGCTGTGCCTCATGAGTTTGTGAGCAAGCTTGTGAATGTACTCAATATTGGAGTTCCGTTTGGTTAAATGTTAAGGCGCATCCCCGTCGCATACAGGGAGCACACTGAGTTGTTGAGGCAAACGGAGAAGAGCATCTCTGAAGAGGAAAGGGAAGCGCTTCAGAGTGAGCAGGCGAGGCTACTGCTGAGAATGGAGAGTAAAGAAGAACAGATCAGTAAGCTCTGCAAGCATAAATCACAGGTGGGCCTTCGCAATAATTCTCATTTTACATTCGTAGTGTGACAAAATCTGTGTGTGAGTGTCTTTGTTTGTGCTCCAGTTAAAGAAGTTGAGAAAGCAGGTGAAGTCTGGGAAGAGCTTCACGGAAGAAAGACTTGCCACCAGAAGGCGCTATGTACCATCCACTAAAGCTCAACTAGTTGAGAGAAACAAAAAGAACCTGACGCTTCTGAAGGAAATGAAAGCTCTGCAAAACTCTTTACAGATCTGAAACTCGCTACAATATATTTATAACATAATCTGTTTATTGTTTTTGGTGCTATTCTTCTACCTCTGACTATCAGCTCTTAACCTGAATTTGCCTGGTGCTGAAAACCCACTACACACAACCAGAAGATTCACTGCTTTCATCTTCTTTATAAGATTATTGGTACCTCAGCACTCAGATTTTCTGAGTTCTTATTTAGGAATAGAACAAGGACATCGACTAAAGTCAAAAGTCCAACAAGGAAAGGCCAAGATATTCAAGTAGCCTGCAGTTTAGTGTCGGAGGTGGCTGCCATTCATATAGGATATCATGAAAGTTGCCTGTTACCAAATAATTTATGATTTTTAAATCACATTCCTCAGTTTGTGCCGTGATCAGGTTCTTCTTTTTAAAATGTAGAGTTTTATTGAATCAGAAATCAAATATTTCCATTAAGAACCTTCAGCTTTCCACACTCTGACCAGCAGAGGTCAGAGTGGTGTGATTTTTGAAGTACAAGGGTGAAGCAAACCAGTGCTTTGATTTGATTTTTTTTCATCAATTTTATTTTTTATTTTCTTTAAACAGGGTATAAGATTGTATAACATATATATTTATATATACATAGGTTCAGATATCAAAATACCATTGTTTTTGTCTTCAATTAAATTCATAATTGCCCAAAACCTATAAAGAAGAGCTGGACATATCGTTCTCACATATTAAATAAAAACTATCACCATCACTATCTAACTTTTTTTAAAACTTGGCGTCCAGCTGTGGAAGACTTGTGATACTCTCTTTTAAGCCTGTAGTCCTTAACAAAAGCATTCCACTTGGATTTTCTTCACATTTTACCATCTTGTCATAATTTTATGATCAGTTATTATGCAATAGACCAGAAACAATAATTAGTACAACACAGTACAGAGAAGAACCTGAAGGAAATGAAAACCGTGTTTCCATTTGCGCTGCTGTAAGTTTAAATCTTTTAACTTGAATTAATTTATGTTTCAGATTAAAAGGGGCTGGATACAGAAAAACGCCACACATTTGAATATTTTTTTTGTAAGATATCCTGAAATCATGTCTAAGTTTTCTTTCATTACGCAATTATCTATGTCAGCGTATTTAAATTCACCAAAATTTGTTTCAAAGCGCAAAATGTGCTAAATTTTCATTGATGTTCTGAACTTTGGAGCAAATGTTCTGGACTGAGTACATTTTCTCCATTTACTCAGTCCAGAAGAAGCTGTAAACTGGTCTTTAACAGGTGCAACACTGTACACCATACAAGACTCTGGATTGCTTATTCTGCTTTCGAGTTTGACAGTACAGCTTTACTTGTAACTCATTCACACACTGGACATCCTGAAAAGTAACCATTTCCACTTGGGAAAATGTTTACTTTCGTACCAGTGTTAATTTTGATTGTGTTTCGTTTTAACAATTAACTCGGTGGGTGCATTCCATAAAAATTAAAACATGTTAATGGATGTTTTATCTCATTGCTGTGAAAGAGTTCACAAGAGGACACCAAAAGATCTTGTGCATGCAAAAGTTTACTACATAATAACATAAACCACATTGCTGCTTATCAGGCGGTAAAAACTGATGTTGCATGTGTTATTTTTTGATTTTAATGAGGAGAATGTGATTGTGAGACATCGGGTAATGTTGCTAAATAAACCTGAATACGGACACATGCTGTTGGTGATGCCTTTAATTCCCATTTCGCACGGGTTACAAGTAAAATCCTCTCGAGGATGCCGGTTTGACTTGGGGTTGTGGATATGCATTTCAGTGTGCCTTGTAAAGAGAACAAGAGATGAATAAATAATGACTGTGACGGAGCTCACACAGACTGAGTCAGCGACCACAGCTGAGTCTGATAAAGGCTGCCACATGTGTCACCCTGAAACCACAGCCCGGACCGGGAGAGGAGTCCAGATACCTGATCCTCTGTTCAGAGAGGCTCGCGTCTCATCCCTGTTGACCAGGCATAGATTGCCGTGGCCAAATGAAAAGAGCACCTGTAATCAGAGACTCCAGTTTCTTGGTCAGGTGTGATAAAAATCGGTCTGCTTGCTTACTCATTGAGAGCCTGATCTAGATTGACCTAGTTAGGAAGGAAGAAGAAAACCCAGATGAGGATGCAAAGTCCCAGTTTAGATCTTCAACCTGTTCCAATAATATGTCCAAAGTCTTTCAACATCTTTTCCTCAGGAATCTGTCTCGGCTATGGAAGCCAGACCGGTGATTTTGGGCTCCTCTTGGTGTTTGGTCAGAACAGGTCGACTGGTGTAAATGTCATCAACGGGTAGAAGGAAGGTCACAGTTTTTACCTTGGCCCTGAAGGGAAAACCAAATGATAGGAATTATTTCACCTCAGTCAGAACAGGTCAGCTATTTAACGCCACCCCTCAAAGAATGTCTTTGTACCTGTTTTTATGGACGTACTCCTGCAATGAGTGGCGGCTGATGGCTTTCTCTGCTTCTCCAGACGCATCGCTGTCATGCTGGATTTCTTCATGAAGTCTGTCCCATCCTGAGTCACTCTGCCTGTTCTTGTCGATTCTTCCCTCCCTCACTCTCAGCCCGGAGAGGCTGGAGCTCGTGGAGTACCTTCGCACAGTCATGGCAGCGTTTTCTAGGAAAAACACACGAGTGGAACTAAACCTTTTAAAATGTATCCAGCTTTTCATTTCACACATCATTAGTTATTTAGTAAGAAAACAATCATTTTATTTTATTACAAAATTATTTATGACTGATATTCTTTAGTCATGAATATTGTAAACATGACTAACTTGATAAGAAAAATGCATCTTCAGTAAAAAAATTAACAAAAATGCTCTGATAAAGTCGAGTGGTAGTTAAAAAATAATCCAAGGTGGCCTAGATAATATAGGAGGAAGAATTCACTATATATTCAATATATGAATGCTTGTATTCTGTAGGAAGAATTGATGGGATCAGGGATGGAGATAAATATGGGGCATCCCTGAAGGAAACCTGTTGCGCTGCAAAAGACTTACGACTTGAAGTTTCTCCTTCATCAGGAGATCAACCACTGCAGTTTAGAGTGACGGATTAGATCAAATCATGTTCATGTCCAGGCCTAAATTCATTTTGTATTTATTTACTTTTGTGAATTTTCCTTAAGAAAAAAAAATACTTGCTGTGTTAAATAAGTCAATGTCGGACCCAAAAATAATATAATAACAATAATAAGTACCCACACATCAAGCCTAACCCCATTATCATTATTATTTATAATAGTTACTACTACTACTAATTATTATTATTATTATTATTATTATTATTAGCTTAAAGATATTAAAAAATACAGTGTTATGCGAGTTTCACTTGCTCTTGCCTTTGTACTGTCCCTCCAGGACTGGCGCAGACGCGTTCCGTCTCAGGTTCCCATAAGGGTTTTCCAGTGTCGCGGGTTGCTCCGATCCAGCGCTGCTTTCTCCTGCCGTCCCTGACTGCTGACCACCGCTGTCCGCCCGTAGCTCTCGGTTCTCCGCCTCCAGCTTCTTGATTTCGTCGCGCATCTCCATGATGACCTGCGCCAGGCTGCGGCTGCTCTCCATGGTGCTGCTGCTGCGCTGCCAGTACCAGGGCTTCCCGAAGACCGGAGGAGGGTCGTGCAGGAAGGGCTCGCCGTGTTGCCGCGGGTTCATCATGCTGCCGCCAGGAGACTTATGTTGCTCCTCCAGATGAGCGTCTCTCCAGGGCCTCTCTCTGTGTGCGCGCCTCAATCTCAGTCCAGATCTTAATGTGGGCAGATTATGTCGCCTTTCACCACTTAAACAGCCGAAAGAGCTCCGGTGATCAGCCAGCACCGCGCAGGGCATCTTTTATTTATGAGCCCAGGAGTCTGGTTTCATGAAAGCCAAGCTTGGGGTCGGAAATGAAATGCGCTCTTCACAATAGCTTTAATTGGAGACCAGTGGCGCCCCCAGGAGGGGGGCACTGAAAAAGGTGCTGAGCGTCCCACTGGACCCCCACAGAGAATCATGTTCAGCTCAAAAACATACAAATATCTTCTGTCAATACATACAAGTAAAAACCTACTAATTATTTTTTTATGTTAGTTATGCCACCCTAAATTTTTTAATGACTTGTTCTGGCCACAATAGAAAAGAAAAAGTCTGGAGTGGCACTATTGGAGACGGATATGAATCCAAAGAGATTGCTGCTCTTCAAATTGGTTACGATGCTTGTTTGTTTTGTTTATCATCAAATAGTGCATTTCAGGAGGCACCTCTATTATAGGCAGAAGCAGAAGGACACAATTTTTCAAAGATTTAAAAATGCAAATAAAAATAAGAAACATGTTTTGAGTGAATGCATGCATCACACCCATCCAAACTCCCTGTGAAATCACCTAATAAATTGCAATTTATTGGGTGGCCATTATCCATTAATTGAAACTATAATGAAGAAGTCACCTAATGAATTATAATTTCAGGGTCATGACAACCAAAGACACATCATAATGCAGTGAGGATATTTTCCTTCACCAGGGAATCTGGTCAGAGTCTGATCTGGTCAGAGATGAATGGAGCTAAACACAGGAAAGTCCTGGAAGAAATTTTTTATTATTAATAGAATTGTTTGTTTTTTTTAAAGAAAATTGAAAATCATTCATCATTTCCAGTTATTTCCCAATTATTCTCTACTTTGTGTTCATCTATGACAGCGGTCTGCAGTCTGGGGCTCTCAATCCAAACTCTCAATGTCTCTTCATATGTTCGTCTCAAAATGTTAAAGAACCAGTTTTGTTTTAAAATCTAGATAAGAAATGCAGGGTTTTGCCTTTGCTAAACAGCGCTATTTTTGAAGTCATTAGGCTTTAAAATCTCAAGAAAATATTTTAAAAGTTTGCGGTTGTATTGTAACAAATAAAAAAAAACAAAAAAAACATTTGAGTCCTGTGAACAATTCTGAAGTAATCCATGCAGAGCAGACTTCACCATATTTTGACATCATACTAGAGAAACTAAAATTATAAATGACTGTAGCAAATGAACCCATCACAGTTCAGGCTACCATGAGGAAGACAGATGCCAACAAACCAGTCTGTGGAGGAGAGAAACCCAACCAACCCACAATTTTAGGCTTACAAAATAGGCTGCAGGGCTCTCAGGAGGCAGGAGGGATGAGACTAGAAGGACAATGGTTTGTAAAGAAGATGTGTCAAAGGAGATCGATGCAACTCTATCTGCTTCATCTCAGATGTTCATTAGACTGAGGGTGAGGAGGCGGAGATATAAATGTGTCAGCTGTCTTATCAGACAGCAATAGAAACTGAGGCCAGAGCCCCAAGGCTGCCTGTTATCAACAGCATTATGATCAGGGCCACTTAACCTCTTTCTATGTGCAGTGTCCTAACCTCAGGCTTAGCATCAATAAGTAAACACCTGCTCTTCTTTTCTTTCTCTGTGCATGGTCAGTAATTATACCCAACAATTGCAGGGGGAAGAAACTGACATTAGATCCCATGGAAACTGTTCTCTGTGGGGGTGCAAGGGAACGCTTTATGTCATTTCACTTTCAGTGAAGCCTCAACTTCCGCTCGCGGCGACAAAATCACTTCAACACAACTTTCTGCTTTTCCTCACTTATTTAGAATCAAATACTGAAGGAAGGGAACGGAAACGAAACTGAGGGAAAATCTTTTGCAAGCCTAATTTGCCAAACGCAGAACAGAAAGCCAATAAAATAACTCTTAAAATCAACTTAGATTCCCAAAATATATAATAAAACTCATTCATTAAGAAGAATGAGTTTCATTTTGAGCTTAACTGTCCATGAAATATGATCAAGTTTGAAAAGAAAATAAAGTGAAAAATAATCTTGTGTTTAAATTGGCTACAAATGTAATAAAGTCAACATATAGGAGCAAAACTGTGCAAATAATACCTGTCAAAAAGCTTAAAACAACAAAAAATGTATCAGACCAGGGCAAAAATACACCAGCATATCAGAGAATAATAAGAAAGTGAATTAAAACTCTAATGCTACCCATTAAAAAGAGAACTAAAGGAAAAAGAGCACTCCCTTAAAATCATTAACACTTATGGATACTAAAGGACAATATTAGAACAGGATGTCACATTATTAGCAGCATTATTTGGCATAAGGCACAGATTTAGTTTGAAAAGATTTATCTTATTAAATATTACTAAAACTACTATATCAAATTGACTGCATTGTATCAAGATGAGTTGCAGGATGAATAAGAATCCTGCCATTGAAACACCCAGAAATTAGATAAAGACAGAAGTGAAATGAATCAACACTCATATTATTTTAACATTAACAAATTTTTATTCAAATCTCATACATAAAACTTTTGGGTTTTTTTTTGTTTGTTTGTCTGTTTTAAATTCAGCTAAACAAATATTAATATACTGTATACTTTATAAAAGGAGACATTTCAAACATTTTTTTTAAATAGTAATACTTCTTATTTACAATTCAAAACATGAAATAATAACCGTAACAATGCCATTTCAATTATAAAAATGTTACAAAACACGTTTCTTCCTTTTTTCTTGTTTGTTTTCTTGTTTCTGCTTGAAAATTGGCACGGCGATATCCGTTCAGAATGTTTCAAGGATACAAAGTAGCAATGTGGAGCTGCTCTACATTCAGATAGTAGCTGGAGATCTGTTTCATACCTCAGATTCTTAGGACCTGCATTCAAATCCGCTTTTATTTTTCACATTAGCCTTCTTTAGATAGTTTGAAATACGTTGGGATTCCATACGTAAATAAAAATGTAAAAACCGTGCACCAGAAATGCACCTCCGTCTCAGTAAGGTCACCGTGCTCTAAAGGGCAAAGGGGCGTTGGGAGAGAAGGCGCATGTGTGCGTGTGAACAAATACATTGTACGTTTGTCAGTTTATATTAAATCAGCTGGCAGGGCGGCACAACCTGTACCAAACCAACACAAACAGTAGCTAACAGTCCAGGGGCCTGGCCTCTTTTGTAGACAGTCTAAACTCAACAATGGGACTACAGACTACCACAACCACGCTCTACACACTTCTTCTCTTTGCTTGTCTTTTCTCTAAAAACACGGCAGTCACAGTTCCACTAATCTGCCGCTCCAAGCAGCAGCAAAAAACAAGATCACAATCAAAAGCAATCAAATGAGCAACGCTCAGGCTCAAACTGGCACAAGAAATTTCTGACTGTTCAGTAGGTGCTGTGTCGCTCCGATCCTGGTTGTCTTGTGTGGGGAATCTAGACAAGGGCAAGAAAAGAAAACTCGAGTTGGAACAAGAAAATCTGCGTTTTAACGCTTGCGCTTTGATTCGACAGGTAATTCAGTAAGCATGAAGCGAGGCGGCTTATGAGTGGTGACATGGCACAGCGGTTTTTAGAAGGAGTGGACAGAGAGGAGGCACTGAAGGCAACAACAGCATTTGTCAAGCTACTAAAGTTGAAGGGAGAAAAAAGGCAGAAAAAGCTGCAGTTTAAACAAAAAGTCCATGGAGTCCATGAAAATGCAGAATGTTTGATAAAAGTAATGCAAATTAAAAGATGCAGTGCAAATGCAATCGAAATAAAGAAGCAAAACCTATTCAGAACAGGCACAAGATGGTAACGAAGTCAGTGGAGCTACGTCTCATTGTGATGTGAGACCTGTTCATTCATGATGCCAGACAACTCAGTGAGCATGTCCCGGTAGTGAGCCCTCATCTCCTCCTGGTACTCCAGCTGGTCCTCCTTGATGAGGCGCTCATTCACGTCCAAAGCCTGACCGCAGGCTTCTGCAAACTGCCTGCAGAGGACAAATCAAATGCATCTCATTTGGCTTATCAGTAAATGAAAACATAAATGAGCAGGGATGATAGCATGTTATTCAATTTTAGCATTTTGTCCCTACAAAATGCTTGCAAAATGCTAGACTATAATACCTAACTTTAGATAATAAAAAATAGACATACTAATAATACTAGAATGTTCAAATTAGCGTTTCATAATAGGTTGCGATTTTGTGACTTGCTTGTTATGATTAGCAATTCCAGATCCCAAGTAATCGATTAAGACCAAAGCTTTAGATTTCAAAATTTAGAGCTTTTCTAGAGTCAGGTTACATCTATTAACACCAAATACTTTACATTAGCATTGCTATTGACGGCAACATGCTAATGTTAGAATGATTGCTTATCCTAGCATTTTCTTTCTATATTTTATTTTTATTTTTTTTTTTAGTTTTTGTCTTTGCATTTTGTTGACAATCACCAGACAGGACATGGACAGAAAGAGAAAGACATGCTGCAAAGTTATCAGAATCAATAATTGGCTTCCCAGGTCGCCTGCATTCAGATTTTTAATTATCTATAAATGGACATGTCCCAAAATAGTTAACCATTTACATGAATCAAGTGTTACAAAAATATGTTCTTCTTGACTATTGTTTTCACTATAGGAAAGTAGAAAACAGGAAAATCCTACCTGAAAATCTCTTTTAGGAGTTTGACCTGGTTGTCAGGATATTTCTTTGCATTCTTCTCCTCCAAAAATGCTCTGGCATAAGCCATAGGTCCTGCATTCACCTAGGAAGGACCAATCAGCAGCTATAAAGCCAAATATTTAATGTGGTGTATTTGTATCTTACTTTTTTTTTTTCCTGGAGGAGTACTTACTTTGACGCTAACACTGCCTTGAAGTTTTAGCTGGAGCCGGATCATGTCCACCTCTTCCATGTTGCAGAGCTGGTTGAGCTCAGAAACTTTACGCGACATCTCATCAATGGCAACTTCGATTGGATTCATCTCTGTGCTTTGCTGCTCCACCACCTGCATGCGTTTCTTTAGGTAGGGAAAGCTGGAACTTGCTGCAAAAATGTAAAAGTGTCACACCACCGTTCACCAAATTCACTAACAGACTTGAGTGTTTTATGTAACTTCTCATTTGCACAACCAGGAAAGATGTTTGGAAAAAAGAATGAAACGAGATGTAATAGAAGAAAAAAAAAGTATCTGAGGTTTAACAAACTTAGAAGTTTTACTAAGATTTCAGGCATAGTTGCTTTTCATTCAATGCACACTATTAGAATTAAAGATTTCTGAGCATTAAGCAGCCATCAAACAAACAGAAAATAGGCAAATGGATACACAAATACTAACTGGTCAGTATGGTGCGTCTCTTGCATTGCTCCTCCACATCTCCATGTTTCTTTCCTGACAGGGTGAAGGGTGTCTCGAACACAAAGCGGTTGATGTTGTGGTGTCTCTCAAAATCTGTTCTTTTGTCATGTTGCTCTTTCTCGTCAAAGTAGGGCACTACATATGTCACCTGAATGTAGGCGTACTTGGATTCCAGGTCTTTAGGATTTACCTGTTTTGGACGAAAATCAGGAACAAAATGTGAAACTTTAGAAAAAAACGAGTAAAACTTGGCAAAACTAGTAAAAAAAACTAGTAAAGGTAAAAATTTGTACAACATTGTCATTTTTTATTGCAGTTGCATGATGTGAGAATGTTTTGAACCTATTTTTTTTATGTGAGATTAATTTTCAGGACCCTATTCTCAGTACTTGATACAACTCTCTTTAGAGATAGGACTCCACCTAGATTTCTTCAATGAAATTTCACAATGTTTGACCATTCCACTTTGCACAACCTCTATGGCATCCAGAGTTCTGGTCTGTTCCTATGCTCCATTTCCTGCAACTCACAGCACAAGTTCTCAATAGCATTGAGGTCTGGAAGTTATCATGGTCACAGAGGAAGGTGGACCGTGTGCCTGCTAAACTATTCCAGTGTTAATTTGTTTGATCTTTATTACCCATAAAGATCAAATAACAATCCCCTTTTTAGCAAACTGACAGGTTCTGCCATATTTTATTCAAATGTTCCTGATATTTCAGAGTTTATGATGCCATGTACTCTTCTAATGTTATCTGGGCCTTGTAAAAGAAACATGGCCACATTATCCTCCAACATACTGAACATTAGGCATGAGGTTCTTTATTACACAGTCAATGTTTGCTTCATGTCAATCACAGATGGAGGGTTTGTTACCAGGAAAGTCAAACTTAGCTTCGTTTGACCAAATCACGCTGTTCCGGTTGTGTTCAGCAAGCTCTATGAAATATGAAATGATTCTTTGTTGACTTTTTCTCACACTGATATTTTGGCTTTGCCATCCTTTTTCTTTTATCGTCATGCTCAATGTGGTGGTGGCAAGATAAGTGTGATTTCTCATCAAATCTTTGTTATCTCGCTATGACCGTAGCGAGATAACTGAAATTATTGTGGTCTAAAGATGAATTAGTTACAGTTTCTATGTCATTACAAGAAACTGATTATATATTGTTGAGCTCCTTCAGGAAAGGAGCTCAACACAGAATTATGCGTGAGCATTTTGCAAATCTTTACCAACTGTGCAAATACTTGCTGTGGTTGCTCAATTTTTTTCAGATCACATCCACATGTAATAAAAACCAAGTAGATAAACCGTTGTTTCAATGGAAAAACTCTACCGTTACCTTGTTAGAGTCCTGGATCATCTTCACATTGTCAGGTCCAAACTTGTCAGAGTAGAGTTTGAGTAATCTCTGGGAGATTTCAGACAAACCCGTCAGTTTTGGCTCTTTATAGATAAACTCTTTGCTCTCCTCCTCCTCAAAGAAGCCCTAAAATCACAGATGTAGATAATTAGTAAAGTATAGATAAACCATAATGTTTTCTTCATTCAAATCTCTTGAGTCAATGATGCTGCAAATAAACACATGTGATCGTGTTAAAGCATTTCACTCTGTCCCAACAGCATGTTTGTTAAGTTTTGGATGGAAGACTAGGAAGATCATTTTCAAAGCAACGTTGGGATCAGATGTCAAAGGTGAGTAGGTTTTGCTGAATGTGTCGAATGTGGGTGCATGACATCAACCTGTCTTAATTTTTAGGGGGAAAAAATAACTTTGTCGTCAGGCGTTACGGGCAGTAAGGTGGACCACAAGAGTCACACAACCTTTCATAGGGTCAGAGCAGCAGATGTTATTATTGGTAAAAGGACAACAGAGGTAAGAATGAAATAAAAACTTAAGGGCACTCGAGACTTACCGCAATCTTGAGTTAAAAAATACAATAAACGGGAAAGAAAAGAGCAAACAGAGAGATTAAGGATTCTGACTGCAGAGAAAATTTTAGCTATTTAATTTTGTCTAAACAGATTTTAGATTTGTTTCCAAATCAAAGCAAAGTGTAACACTTGCATGTTATCTAAATTACAGTAATTGTAGCTGTGGAGGTTAAGTCTCTGCTTCGGAAGTTGGGTGCCCATTAGCATCTCGTGAAATCATGACCACACTTTCCCAGCCAGTGTTTTGTCTTCATTTACATTAATCGTCACTCACTTGTCCATAAAAAGCCACACGGTAATAGCGTCCGAAGAGCCGCTTTTCTGAGTTGACGACCTCCGTCACCTTCAGATATGAGCGATGAATGTCGTAGTACAGCTCCGACAGTCTCTGCGGAAAAAGTGGAATAGCACACACACTTAGACAGATTACTTATATGGCACCAATTCACAACAAATATCATTTTAAGGAACATTTTCTAATGCACATTCAAAGTTGAACACAATCCGATTCATTTCTATCCAATGATGCAGCCGTCTTGTAGCTACATTTTGTTCGAATACAGCGAAACTCTCAAAATCAGAAAACGGATGTAAACGTTACCTTGAAGTCTCTCCTCTTCTCAAAAACTGCAATCACAGGTTTGTTTATGTCTGCAATAAGCTCATATCGCTCAGATTTCCACAGATAGTCCACACACAGCTCCAGCTGCTCCACCAAAGTGTCCTAAAAGCATAATCCAATATATCTCTTTTGTACCAAACCACTGTTATCTATAAATTATAAACATGGATGTTTTTCTGTAAAGGAGAACACTCACCTCAGTGTATGGCGTATCTTGTGTACCTGTATCTTCCTTCATAGCACCTTCCTCCTTAACATTGGGACTAATGCACATAAATGCTGCCCAGCCCATGGAGAATGATGCTAGAGTGACAGGCAGGTAAAACTGACATTAGGGCATGCAATTCAGAATATATGCAGTAGAGACCTTCAGATTTCCCACTTAGATTTTGTGCTAATGGTGTTGAAGTCAGTTCCATTGCAAAGGTTATTAAAGCCATTGAACATTTTCAAGAGAAATAATCGTTTGTGGTTCTTTCTCTTGCTAAGAACCACAAACATTTATGCATTTTTTAGGGTCTCAAAAGTAAGACTAGTGACTAGTTAAAATTTGTGGTTATGAAAAGGACAAAATGTGAAGCATGTGCATAAAATATAATGTATAGTCAGGCATCCGTTTTCGCTGCCTTGCACAAAATTAACATTGTTGAGTGTAAATTGTGAGCTATAATATAATTTGGTGATATATGCTGTCAAACAAAACTGGTGTAAACAACACTAGGCAGGCATTGAACGTCATTTTATTTCCTCAAACAAGATACCGGACATAAAAGCTAAAAGGTTTCATTCCTAATCTGGGCAAAAAATATACACCCTACAGGAGAGAAAATGTTAAGAAGAACACCTGACAGCATAGTTTAAGTCTAGCTCATGTTTCAATATCAACACATTGGAACTCCCAGTCCCTCCACCCAGCAGGCCCCCAGACGCACACACTCACTGTCTTGATCTCGGGAGGAAGTTAGTAAGGAGCTACAGTTAAAGACAGGGCTTTCTTCAGGGGACACACAGGACATTCCAGCTTTGTCGGCTCTCCAGTAGCCTGTTTGGTAGGAGGGGAGGAGGAGCAGCAGGTTTATAAAAATATGCGTCCACTTGCTTTGATCATCTATTCACGAGGACGAGATTCACAAAGCGGCTAAGCAACAGTAGCTATGGGCTCGGTTAGTGAAGCGCATGCAAATGGATGCCAGGCACATTGATGCAGGCTTTATATGAGGATGCACAGACGAAAGGAGCGAGTGGAGACAAAGATACAAATGAGAATATGTAGAGATCAGCCTAGAGCGCTACAAGAAACCAAGAGACTGTTATTCAGAGCTAAATATCGTCACTGCAACTGTGCAGTAAAGTAAAATCAGCTTCAATTCATGAGCCATCTGCACTAAGCCGCTGTGCACATATTCCACTATTTTCAACAATTTTAGAAAGAAATTATGTCTGAAAGTTTCGATTATCGTGTTCAATGTGAACAACGGTTTGCAGATTAAAATTTATTTATATAGCTGTATATTTTTGTATACAGCTATATTTTTAAACAAGTTCTGCTAATAAACTAGTAGAACTTATATAGGCAGAGATGAACATAAATAGATGCTCAGTAAGCAAAGATTTTTGGGCAAAAAGTTACACAGGCAGACCATGCTGCAAAAGAAAGCTTGTTAAATTTAAGTGGCCAAGGGCTTGGACTAACCTCTCCTCTTCAACGATTCAGCAATCAGGGCTGAGATGTGGATGTAGCACATAGCAGCCTGAGAAAAAAACAAAACATTAACAAATGCAGTTTTCAGGTAAAATCAAACACCAGAAGGTGATACATGCAATAAAACGTTCCAAAGAATAAATGAAATAGATAAAATAATGTAACAAATGAGTGAAACAGAAGAATCATGTAAACGGCGCCTAGCTTTTTAGCTGACCCCTCTGCATAAAAGCCTTGTGACAAGGAGCAAAATGGTGACACCGGGCTTATAAGGTTGAGAATAAGGGTTATATGACATTAACATGATAAAAGTCAGCATAAAGTTGTCACGAGTATGTGATGGAGGTGTAAGCAAAAATGCTTAACAGCAACAGGCTTTATACAGTTAGGGCCAGAAATATTTGGACAGTAAGACAATTTTCGTGAGTTGGGCTCTGCATGCCACCGCATTGGATTTGAAATGAAACCTCTACAACAGAATTCAAGTGCAGATTGTAACGTTTAATTTAAAGGGTTGAACAAAAATATCTGATAGAAAATGTAGGAATTGTACACATTTGTTTACAAACACTCCACATTTTAGGAGCTCAAAAGTAATTGGACATATAAACATAACCCAAACAAAAAAGTTTTTTCTCAATATTTTGTTGCGAATCCTTTGGAGGCAATCACTGCCTTAAGTCTGGAACCCATGGACATCACCAAACGCTGGGTTTCCTCCTTCTTAATGCTTTCCCAGGCCTTTACAGCCGCAGCCTTCAGGTCTTGCTTGTTAGTGGGTCTTTCCGTCTGAAGTCTGGATTTGAGCAAGTGAAATGCATGCTCAATTGGGTTAAGATCTGGTGACTGACTTGGCCATTGCAGAATATTCCACCGTTTTGCTCTCATGAACTCCTGAGTAGCTTTGGCTGTATGCTTGGGGTCATTATCCATCTGTACTGTGAAGTGCCGTCCAATCAACTTTGCAGCATTTGGCTGAATCTGGGCTGACAGTATATCCCGGTACACTTCAGAATTCATCCGGCTACTCTTGTCTGCTGTTATGTCATCAATAAACACAAGTGACCCAGTGCCATTGAAAGCCATGCATGCCCATGCCATCACGTTGCCTCCACCATGTTTTACAGAGGATGTGGTGTGCCTTGGATCATGTGCCGTTCCCTTTCTTCTCCAAACTTTTTTCTTCCCATCATTCTGGTACAGGTTGATCTTTGTCTCATCTGTCCATAGAATACTTTTCCAGAACTGGGCTGGCTTCTTGAGGTGTTTTTGGGCAAATTTAACTCTGGCCTGTCTATTTTTGGAATTGATGAATGGTTTGCATCTACATGTGAACCCTTTGTATTTGCTTTCATGGAGTCTTCTCTTTACTGTTGACTTAGAGACAGATACACCTACTTCCCTGAGAGTGTTCTGGACCTCAGTTGATGTTGTGAACGGGTTCTTCTTCACCAAAGAAAGTATGCGGCGATCATCCACCACCGTTGTCTTCCGTGGACGCCCAGGCCTTTTTGAGTTCCCAAGCTCACCAGTCAATTCCTTTTTCCTGAGAATGTACCAGACTGTTGATTTTGCTACTCCAAGCATGTCTGCTATCTCTCTGATGAAATTTTTTCGTTTTTTTCAGCCTCAGGATGTTCTGCTTCACCTCAATTGAGAGTTCCTTTGACCGCATGTTGTCTGGTCACGGCAACAGCTTCCAAATGCAAAACCACACACCTGGAAACAACCCCAGACCTTTTAACTACTTACTTGATTACAGGTTAACGAGGGAAAGGCCTTTTGAGTTACTTGCAGCCTTTGGAGTCCATTGTCCAATTACTTTTGGTCCCTTGAAAAAGAGGAGGCTATGCATTACAGAGCTATGATTTCTGAACCCTTTCTCCGATTTGGATGTGGAAACTCTCATATTGCAGCTGGGAGTGTGCACTTTCAGCCCTTATTATATATAAATTGTATTTCTGAACATATTTTTATCAACAGCTAAAATAACAAAACCTGTGTCACTGTCCAAATATTTCTGGCCCTAACTGTATATATTCACGCAAATATTGACATGGGGAATTATGGAGAATTATAAGAACAAAAAACAAGACATCATCCCAGACTTCTTTATCAACAGCGGAGCAGAGAGGTGGTCTGATAAGTTGAGTCTGACTTTTTTTTTTCCCCCTCGAACAACGGCAGGGAAAGGATGATCGGGTATGTGCTCATTTTCGATTGCTGCACAAATTATTACATCGATCACAATTGTGCTTTTGGAACATAAGAAACAAAGCTTATTGAATGGATCCCTGATTGCAGCTAAAGCCAGCGCAGCCTCCTGCTACTCCTCTGCCCGCAGTAGGATGCTGCGCTGGCTCCTGTCAGCGGTTCACTGTCTTTGCCGGATGCAGTAAAATTGCCAAGCCTTGACCAGTCCGAGGTAATAAAAAGGTTGGGGACCACTGCCCTAAATGACTTAGATCCATATTGGTAAAAACATTAAAAATTCTAATCGAGACATCCCAAATTGAAAGTGTTTCAAAAGTCACTTGGATGAGATCAGTCAAAGGAAATCTGAGATGTCTGACCTCAGACAAGTCCCCATTGCGGACGTGAACCTTGGCCATGCTCTCCAGCCAGGTGCGTCGGAGCTCAGGAGTGCTGGCGTAGGAGTTAGCCAGACTATACTGCAGGTCCACCAACATTTCTGGGTCTTTTTCATGCTCCTTCATTTGGGCCGTAGCCATCAGGACCGTCCTGATCCGTTTGGTCAAATCCTTCACTTCAGCAGGGAATGATGTGTTCTGAAGGAATCAGAAGAACATTCCTTATGTTAAAATGTTGATGATTCTCAAAAACCGTATGACCATAAACTTGCGTTACCTTGAGCGGCACGTCTCCGTTGGCAAAATTGTTAATGATGGCCAAGGACTGTTGAAACCTCGAGCCTCCAATTCCAGCATCTGCGATCAGCTGGCTCACTGCTTTGATAACCTACAGTGGAGACAGCGGCTCAGCGTAGCTCTGGAAGAACCCTCGTACTTCCATTACTGTGAATCAAGGGGTTGGGTGGCACTGACCTGCAAATGTGAGCGGACGATTGATTTGCCTTTTGTGAACTCAAAGTTTTGCCTCATGAAGAAATAGAGCAAGGCAGCTGCCTCCGTCTGGGTGGAGCTGGATCGATGGTTACAGCATTTTAGGATCTCATAGCACAGACAGCCACACAGGTCTGCCTTACCCTGGAAGAACGCGCTGGGAAACTGCGGAACGAAAGGACAGTCACACCCAACATCACATGAGAGAAGCTAGCGGAAGTCTTCGAATGCACTTTTTGTGTAATTAAATGGGGCTTGCTGGACCTTTTGCACAAAGAGCCTGAGGGCAGCAAAGACGTGGCGCAGGGTCGCAGTTGATTGGTTGATCTGAAAGAAGAGCAAGTAGGTGTCCAGCACCTTCTTCATCAAAGTGTTCTGCCCTTCGTCCTGCAACAACTGCTTCTATATGAAGAAAGAGGAACAAAGGAGTAACTGTGTGTTATTGTGGTCGTTACATTTAATAATAGGAATCAATATCATTGAAACCTAAGGAGGTAGTTTTAGATATTTTAATATTGTGGGGAATTAAATCCAATATGACACAAAATGTTAGAAATAACAGCAACAAATGATTGATTTGTGGCAATAAAAGAAAGAGAGTGCAATAAACCCAATTAGTAATGAGCAAAAAATAATTACATTTCAAAATTAAATATACATAATTGTCATTTTGCAGCATGCATTCATTTTATAAGTTAAAAATATCAACAATAATCCCACTTGACTGTTTTGGAGCAGCATGTAATGCCTATTGTGTATTTGGCTCTATTTCTCTAGCCAACATCTGAGTTAGTAAAAAAAAAAAAAAAGAAGGGTTTTGCAGTGACCTAGACAGAGGCCAGTGTTTAATCCGATTGAGGTGCTAAAGCATGAGTTCAAACAAGCTGCTCATGCTCAAATACCCTTCAGTGGGACTGAATAAACAAATTTGATGATGGTCAACGAAATCTGGGCCAACATTCCTTAATTGTGCCAGTTATTGCTTGATAGCAATAACCAACCAGGTTGGTTTGTGATATAATTGCGCATAACAAACAACATCATCCTTTAAAAACTGCATCGTGTCATAACTTCTGCTCAAATGCTGATTCTTATTTGAATTTCATTTTTGTTTTCTGGATGGAGCGATAACTGACATTGTTTCTGATTGGTCCACTATTGTCTTGTTTTCAATATTTTAGCTGTGAATTGTGGCTCTGTATTAATATATATTATTTAGCTCATCTTCCAAGTAGGAAGAAAAATAATTAATAGCAAGTGTGTTTCAAGATAATTGTATTCCTTTTTCGTCCAGTCCTCTAATTCTTAAACTTTGACTTCTTCCTTGGTTTACTTTTATCTTGAATTTGTTTTATCCTTTCTGTTCTATATTGGCTTGATCTAACATTGCACCAACAACTAATGAAGTATGTGAAAACAAAACAGCCACACGACACATGACCTTTCAAGCACATAAGTGCAGAGAGTGCGAAGCAGTTTTTTTCTTGCCACCAGGTGGCAGTAAAAGGTCAGGTAATATGCTGCTGAATCCATAATTCACACCACAATCCCTCCTGGATTCAACACGAACATTTATTTACACTAAATAGTTTAAGCGTTTGCTACCACAATTCAATTTTTTTTTCTTTTTCTGTTTTGTACAAAACGTCATCTGATTTTACATAAAAAAAACCAAAGAAAACTGATAAATATACAAGCAATATGTTGTAGCTTTGGCTGTGCAGCGTGATGCAGACCTTATGATGGTGAACAAAGAGCTCCAGCACATCCAGCACAGTGAGAGCCACCTCTGTGGACAAGTTGGCCTCGATGTCTGTGGGACTCAGCGTGTCGCCGTCCTGGATGCTCCCATCTACAAACAGAATCGAGCGCGGGATGCAATTTCAATTTACGAAAAGCAGCATTTTAACCCTTTCGGTCTGTGTTTTACCCGTTTCCATCATCTGCAGCAGCTTTGGGTTCATGAGAGCGTTCTTGCCCCTGATGATGGGCATGGTCTGGGAGCGAGCATGTCGGTGGCCTTCTCCTCCAGAGGCCATCCTGGGGATGACAGCACCAGGCACGTTTTAGAAATTAAACAACTGTAGCTAAACGAATTAACCTATAGAGAATAGGAAACTTTTATGCAACATAATAAATACTAACAACACATGATGGTCAATAGCTATGACGAGGGGCATGCTCAAAACACAGCTACAATATGTGGCATGGAAACACAGTGATAAAAAAAAAAATGAATATACAAAAAACAAAAAATATTTTTAATAAATTCTGTCTACTTGTAAATTTCATCTATAGTTGCATTTTCTATGGTTTCTTGTTATTAGAGATCATTAAGACCAAGAGCACTTTGAGTAACCAAAGACTCAACATCTTCGTTTTAGCTCATCGTCATCATCATAATCATCATCATGGCTGAGGTGGAGGATGATTACCATTGTGGGAAGAGGCTCGAGGGTTGAGAGGACTGGGAGGGGTTGCTAGAGCCCTTCAGGGTGCCATTGGCCTGGGTTGCCTGGGCCAGCTTTACTGCCGCTGCTAGCTTCCTGTTCACAAGCCAACCACATCACAGCTAACGTTAGTTACTGTAGTTAGAGCAGTCAATGTTTTTTATGTCCATCATTTATCAGTCAGTGATCCTAACTGTGAGTGGCAAGCTAGTATCTGTCGTTGCATGTTTATATAATCAATTGAAGACCTTTATGTGAACGAGATGCATATCAGGGAGGTTTTAGCTCTTTTGTGGCCTTGCATAGGTTTAGCAGCTGCCTCACAATGTGTGTGTTTTCTTTTTTCCCCAGCAAAGCAAAATGAAACGCAAAAAAAGCATTCAAGATCTGCAAAATGGACCTTGGTAGGATGAGAGAGCAGCTGGAGTCGGAAAAAGAAATTCAGCTTGTACAGAGTGGAAGGTCAGCCAGATGGGAAATCAATTGTTTTAGTTTGCTATTAGTATAATCCTACAGAACTGAAGTGATGAACAAAAGGTTAGAGTTTGCATTAATGTAATGCAAATATCAGCGTCAGAATTAAAACATATGGATTTGATCATGCTGAATGCCAGCAATCAGATACCTGACCTCAGCGTAGGTTTGTCTAGGTAAACACTTGCTGCCTTTGTAAGACAAAAAAAAGGGATATGGAAATGTTGCAGATGGATTCACAGAACAGAGGATTCCATGCACCGTCGGTGAGAAAAAAAAAAACATAACCACACAATCAACACAGGAGAAGCAATCAAGTAAACACAGATAAGTGCTGGATTGATGCAATACATCATACACGTGCACCAATATGGATGGTCACCATGCACACGGATGGGGGGAGACATGCAATATGATGCATCTTACAATACAATATTTAACAGTGACATACTCTATTAATGTGTCAGATAGTGTAGATAGCCCAGGTGACCCTTGACTACGAGGGTTACCTTAAGGTCGTGATAATGTGGATTGGGACTAAGCTAAATTGTTTAGGAAAGCATAACTTTGCAAACAATTCTTTTCCAAAATGTGAACATTAAGGGGATATTGGAGGTAGTTTTCTGTGTCAATATGGTGTGTAAAATAAAGTCTGGGTACGCATAAGAGTAAGATATGGACAAGCTATTTTAAAAGAACCTGTGCTTTCTATGCCTTCTCGGGTCATGTCTGAAGTTCATTCAAGTTGAGAGAAAGACTGCAGCAGATAACAGAAAAACTCTGGTTTCCTGCTCCAACATCTGTCTGTATTGAATATGTTGAATTTGGAAATGTTGGCAACCACTTGGAAATGTCAGAGCTAAGGATCAACACTCTGGAGCATAAATGGAAACTGCTGTTTTAGCCACGCTGGCCTTAACAGAAGGTATATGGATTTATGTCTTTCTTTAAACAGATAGTGTCAGATAAAGGACCAGTAAAACGCCGTTTTAGAGTGATTGTTTCTGCATCAGTCACAATGTAACATCCACTTTGAAACTAAAGAATTAATGACTTCTTATATGAGGTTTAATTTAAGAAAAAAAATCCATCTGAAGGTCAAAGGTTTACAAAAATAGGAGGTTTAGAAATTGGCTACTAAATTCTTGTCATTGCATCTCTTAAAACTGCTAGATTTTGCACTATGTGAGAATTATGAAAGGATTATAATGTCAAACCTGGACACAGCTCCCCCCCTCTGGATGACTTAATACAATGTGCCAAGTCTTGAAGCCTATATTGTTGTCTGGCTTGGAGGCTGGCTACACACTGCTCATGTACTTCAGCCCTCCTGACCTACAACCGGAGCCCACACTGACTCAGAAAGGCGCTTAGAAAGGTAGACAATGATACATACACAGGCGTATGGCGGTGAATCCTCTGATGGCCTGGTATTACAGACGAATGTTAAGCAGCTAGCCGAGAGCCTTTATCAGCCTCCCAGCTATCCATATTCAGTAAAAGCCTCCGCATACAAAAAATCAGCGTGTTCATTCAGTCTTTTTTTTTTTTTTTTTTTTTTTTTTTGTAGGGCTTACATGTCTGAGTCCTACTGCTGAAAGGAAAAACACGGTTAATTTAATTAGCTGCAAGGAACCAAAAGATGGAAGGGTCTAGCAGTGCCAGTGGCTCTGCTCCAACAAGAGCAGACACTCACATCTCAACCCCCATCCTGAGCTTTCCAACTCCTACAGCGCAAAATCCAGCAGTGATTCTTTCCTCGCAGCACGATCCAGGAGTTTCACCTCCCCTCCTTCTTTCCGTCTTATTCCCTCCTTATCCATCTTCTTTTCATGAAGCTCATCCACGAGCATGCACACGCATGCAAAGCACATATTAGTATTTCTGCCCGACCGTGCCCGATTAATTTATTTGTGTGTGCTCCAACACGTCTGAATGCGGCTGCATTTGTGCATGTGTGCAACCATGATTATATGAATTATGTATCAGGTGGTCGAGGGTGTGGAAACCCTCAGCTGCAGCAGGTAATAGTTTTTTTTTTCTCTTTTCCCCCCCATATCAGTAGCTTTGTGAAGAAAGCATGTGAACAGCATCAATTGAGAAGAAAGCAAAGAGAGACATGGACATACCTGGCTATGTGGCGTTTCCCCAGAAACCTGAAGTGCTGAAGACAAAGCCTGAGGGAAAAAAAAAAAAAAACAGCGCCCATTTGGAAATGTCTTGTGTTTCAAAGATTAAATGGGGAAAAGAAAGTATCTCAGATAAAATTGTGCAGGATGCAAACTAGCATAGATGCTGACACACACAGGAAGCATAGAAAGTTAATTTAATGCACTCCTCTGTGGATTGGGATCTTGGACTAAAATCACAAGCTGCTTTCCTTCTCTTGCTGTGTCATTATTTTCATCTGTTCCCTTCTGGCCATGTTCCCTTCCCTTCTCATTTGCCTTTCCCCACCCTTGGTTGTCTCAGATTTATTTCAAATTGCCTGTAGGCTTCTTCTATAATCAGCCAAATATGACCTGTGGTACCGCTCTTTCAACAAAGAAAAAGAAAAAAAATAAATAAATTACAAGCTCTTACTCCAGGATGTTAAAGAAGTCAGAGATCTCCTGGTGTATGGCCCGGTGCCAGTAGGATACCAGCACATCTGGAAATGGTGAAAAAAAAAAAAAATGAATCAAGTCACAAAAATTTCTGATTAGCTGAGTACCGTTTGTAAAACCAATGTTATTACTCAGTTATTCATGCAGCTCAGAAAACAACGCTCACAAAGCTTTTTGGAAAAAAAAAGAAAATATCCTTACACCAAATAAATATTACATGTCATATTGTTTCTCTGATGTTATATTCCGAAACGAAAGAAAAACAGCTAAATGTTGTGGAAGTATGCAACTTTAACAGATTTGAGACGATGCACATCACCATGACATGCAGGACTCCAGGTGCAGTTACAAAACGGTCAGAGATTTGGTTAATTTGGAGGTGAACACCTTGATTTCTTTTCTGCATTCAGCATTATTTTACTGAAAAAAGGACACAGTTCTCATAGAATGACAATCATAGGCTATAATGTGATGCTTGTTTATCACATGACTTGGGATATACAACAAACCAGCGCCAAAAAAAAAGCAAAAATAGATGGATAAAAATTTGGGAAAAGTAAGGGGTCAAAGTAGGTTTAGTTGAAATGCTAATTTTAAATCACAAGACTTCCACCACAATTCATTGTAGTCATGAACTGAGCTGTCCTGCTCTAGTAATATGATTATAATAATGTTTCTTACCTTCAGATATCGTCTTCATGATGTGTAGAAAGCACATGAGGAGACTTCTGGTCTCTGCTTGGTCCAGCTTGTCACAGCGAGAACCATAACCAATTAAAGACTGTGGACGAGCAAACTAGGACAAAGACAGCAAAACAAAAACAAAAAAAAGAAAGTTAGTCGAAAATAATCTGTCAGCTATGTGATGATAGACATTTTCATCTCCTCTTCAATTGCTTATAGGTACTGTAGGCATTCAGAAAATACAGAAATTGTATTTTTAATAACGTGCAAATAAATCAAATAATCTGATCTGAATCAGACTATTTTCTGTCTGGTTGTTATTCAGGACCAGCAGGTCAAATACTTCAAAAATTACTTTCCACTAAATGTTTCCAATCCTAGAACACACACCATGAAGAGTCTATGAAAGAAACTTAACATCCATTATTTTGCTCTTGTTTTAGTTACATGAAAATTTGATAAAAGTTAAGAAAACTACCTTTATCAGATAAACTACAGCACACAGTTCAAAGTTCAAAGCAGTGGTGGACCACAAAAATATATCCTTTGTTAAATTATTAAAAATGCAAAAACCGCTTTCCTGTGAGCTTTTTCTCTTTTACCTGCTCAACAAAAACTAAACACAATAATAGTTTAACAAAACAAAGTATTGTTAATTCAGACTTCAGAAAAACATGAACAAATATGAGTATTTCTTTTCATAACTGGCTCAAAACGTCTCATTTTTCTATATTTCTCTACATGTAAATATTTTTATTAACATTTATCCAGGAAGATTGAGGACAGAACAATGCAAATACAAACATTACATAAATAACTTTTGCACCATCTGAGAAAAGAAAAATCTGCTTTTCATAACAAAAGGAAATTGTGAAAGCTCTCTCAAGTGTTTCCTCTCTCACCTTCTCACATCCATCCATCTTTTCACTGTTTCTGTCACTGTTGCTGGGGTTGGAGTCCACGCTGATCAGAGAACCTCGGGAGTCAGCCTGGTTACCCGTAGCAACCGCCAAGGATGAAAAAGCTGGTGCAGGGGAGGAGGAGCAGGAAGAGGATGGGAGGGAATCGCTATCATTGTCTCGACCCGTATGCTTTTACAGAAGATCGGCTCGCAATGCAGACAGGCGCATATGTGCACTGGCATACCTGTAATTGAATTGAGCACTTCTTTGGAAAAGGAGGCATCCACAGAGTTTCCGTGGCGAGTCACCCCTCCCGCCACTCCCCCACTAACGCTTACATCATCCCGAGAGCCCTGCAACGCGGGCAGGCAGAGAAGCAAAGAGGAATAGATCAAATGCTTGTCATCCACAGTGTTTCTAAACCTAGAACTAATCATCAACTTGAATGATTTTAAATAAGTCTGTTTTGTTCAATCCAGACCTTGAAGAACTAGAACCTTAACATATAAACAGAAAAAAGAAAAAAAAGCTAAACAATTATGTTAAACTGAAGGCTTTCCAAACCTTGTCAGTAAAAATCCACATATGTAGAAGATATATGTCAGGGTTATTGGTATTCAACAGTAACCTTCAAAGAAGTGGAAGTTGCTCATTCATCTTTCATTTGACAGACCTTTGGAAACAAATGCAGAGAAAATCCCACTTGTACAACGGCAAAAAAAAAAAAAAAAAATCCTCTCGGGAATAAATGCTGCATATCCATCCTAGAGAAAAGCTTGTACTGTCCTTTCTTTTATTAACTAAAACTTATAAAAAGTGCAACAACATGTGCAGGAACTCAGAAACATCGTCAATCTCTCTGACTTACTTGGTCGCTTGAAGTGAAGTAGATGGGGAAGAGGTCCCTGAGGAAGAAACGAGGCATGTTGTCTAAAATCAGTCCATACAGAGGCAGGTAGAGGGATGCGATTCTCGCCTGCTTCTCCTGGAAGACAAAAAAAACCAAATCACCCGGTGAAAAAGGATCAACACATGAAGATTATTAGAGGAAATCTCCACTTGGCAATCAATTTTAGGTTTAGGGGAACAGCCCATTTTCTCATATTAACATGACTTGAATGACTAACAAATGTTCAATGTTTTAGGCTTTTTAAAGGAAATAGAAAAAAACCCTGAAAATTACTTTCAAATGACAACCTTCCCGTTTTCCACGAACTACCCCTTGTGGCACATTGGGCTTTGACTCAGACCTCAGGAGACTCGGTCAGGATCGAGACCGTTTGTTGTGGTTGGCACTGCTTATCCGAGGGCAGATTATAGGCTTAATCTGATCTAGATACTTCCCAGCATTCATTAAGAAATCCTGACTGTTGGTTGCAGCTGCCATGAAGAATCATGTCTGTGTGTCTGTGTGTGTTCTTCTATGGATGAGTCACAATTGAACGATTTCTGCTGTGTGCTCATGAGTCAATTCCATGCCTTTAGAGTTTTCTTCCAAACAAACGCGTCTAACCTTGGTGGCATAGCGGGAATCCAAAGAGTGTTTGGCCATCAAAGTCTTTAGCGTGGCCAAGGCTAGATGCCTCAGGTCCTGTTCGTCCTGGAGAGCCAATCCCAGTTCTCGCAGCAGTAGCCCCGTGAGGAAGTGCTTCCTGCAGAACTCTCCAGTCAGGTTGTATTCAGGCACTGAAACTAAATCAAGTTGGAAATTAGAAATTTGCTGAGTTGCAAAAAGCTTGTGAGGATGTTTGAATAGCCTCAGTTACTTTGAGAACATCTTCACATCATGAAGTCTGCTGCTCACATTATTTAGAGGAAGGCAGAGTAGCCCAAAACTGCATTTAAGTAAGAGCAGCATCACTTCCAAACATTATTAACAAGTAATGCACCAAAGAAATATTTTGAGGGAAAAAATGGTGACTGTTTCAGGGTTAAATCTGATGTATTTTCCAGATCAGACAGGCAGAAGTTGAATGTAAATAAGATCAAGTGCAAATTCTGCTATTAAACAGTAGAATAATAAAAGAATAAAGCAAAACACAAATTTCCACATAAAGAATGTGCATAACATAAACCATTTGAAACCAGTAGATGATGTATGCATGTTTGAACAGTGCAACTATTTCTAGTGAAAATATACTTTGTGTGCTTTATGAACAAAAAAAATGATGGGAAAACAAACAGGACAGACAACAGTATAAAAAGGAGTGAATGGAAATATTTACCATGAGTGCTTTGCGGCTCTGGGGATACATGATCTGACATGGTCAAATAAAACGACAGAAAAACGGCACAAAGAGAAGGACAGATGGACTTAATGTTAATAGGCATAAATAAATGAAAATGAAAACTAGTCGATGAATGGCTTTAACCACATAAACAGGAAGCGGCTGTGAGCTGCAGGGCCTCCTACCAGTGATGCGAGCAGAAGGGAGAGGCAGACTGAGAGGAATATAGTGCTCATGGTTGCACACCTCCCTCAGGAATTCAAATTTTAGCTCGCAGAGGACCTGTCAATCACAGAAAAATAAGAAAACGTCTTTACTTACAGTCCTTACGAGTTATCTCCACGCTTTTAATATTTGTGTTTGCAAGAATTTCTTGTTACCTTGCTGTCTGTAGCAGTGATCATATTTATGTAGTTGCTTATCAGCTTAAATGTGAAGCCTCTGTCCATCAGTGTAAAACAGCGCTGCAAACACACAGACAGTCACATCAAAAACTCGCTGAAGATAATGCGTATCGCATTAAGGGAATTTGATATGGAAGGAACGGAGACGCACCAATGGATCGGCTGGTAACTGCAATCAGACCTTTTTCAGCTTCATTGGTAATGATCACTGACAAGCCAATCACAAGCTCAAAAATGTGAGTTTTCTCTAAGAGTAAGGCTACCATTCTAAGCACAACGAGGTCATGCTGACATCAAGACTCTTAGCAGGGACGCTGTTACTTAGGAAAGACGATCAGCCATGTTTGCTGATACCATGAAACAGGCTGGATGCAGAAATGTTGGCAGCCTTTGGAAAATCCTAAAGTTAAAATTAGGAGCTAAGTTTTCTAGAGAATTCAGATGGAGACATTAAAATAATATTAAGACCCAGTTTCATAGTAATTATGTGCTATGTAATTCCTCCTTCCTTAAAGAAATAAATATTTACTACTACAACAAAACGGGTAGAGAAAAGGATTAGGGGTTAGGGTGAAAAAGGAAATCAATATCCACAGGGTAAAACTTTACAGTGCACTACTAGTGAGGATGATTATATTATACACTGACTACTTCAAAACCATAAAGCTGTGAAGTATTCAGAGCAGTGCCGTATGCAGCAATTTTCCCTGTAGTTTGTTCTCACCTTGACAAAAGATGCCACAGCTGAGTTGGCACTGCGGGTTTCCTCCACCAGATCTTTATACTTCCAAAAAATGTGTTCGGACACCGTCTCCACCAGCGTCTCCACGCGGCTCAGGTAGGACGAGGGGAAACGTTGAGGCCTCGGAAGCTGTGGGTACAGCAAATGATCAGATGAACCTAAATATGCAGTTATATCTCTCTTGATTAACTAATTAGCCTTTTTTTTTTTTTTTTTTTTAAAGGCGGCGACAATTTACCTTTAGTTTTTCAGAGTCGACCAAATGATGAGCCATGGACTTGACAATGAGCTCAAAGAAGAACCAGGAGAACTGAAACCATGAAATATTCAATGTAAAGCTTCAGCTATCCGGAATATTTACAAAATATTTGCGTAAACAACAACCAAGGAATTTTATTTTTTTTTAATGAATACAAATATATCTGGCTTAGTGAGTGGAGTCAAACCTTGAGGACATTCCTGACTGCTGCCTGCTCATTGCTCTTCAGGTCAAAGGTCATCCCTTTGGCCAGCTCTTCATGAACCGTCCGAAAGCCATGATCCTCTGATTTAAACACATACTGAAAAAAAATAAAATAAAGATTAAAAACTCAGGTTACAGGTATACTTCCAGAAGGGCAGCGGTCTCACAAAAAAAAAAAAAAAAAAAACTCATGCTTTAGTAGCTCAATTTTAGACAGTTTAATAAAGAGTATTTTGTTGTTCACGAACATCTAGAATAGACTGAGATGTTAACTAGAAAGCTATGTCATAAAGAAACTGTTTAAATACAACATGATCATATTTGATAAAAAATAAATCAAAATTGAAATATTTAAAAAGGCAATTAAATATATTTCTTATCCATTTTATATTGGAAACGAATCTAGGAAAAAAAGGAAAATGGCTATAATCATTATAAGCTCTCTCAGACTCACTCAGCATTTTAAATTGGACACCACTTCATCATGCCAGTCTGTTACTATGGAAACCTCAGTTTCATTAGCTCTATTGGTCATCTCCTCATTTCTCCCAGCACTCCCTCTCTGCTGCTGCCTCTTCAGACTCTGCAGCCTTCCCGCTCTGTGGCCAACATGAAGTGGGTCCATCTCTTTTGTCCAATTTTCTCTCTTATTTTTTACAAAATAATAATATACAAAAAAATAATTTTATGTTTCTCGCTGAGAGGGTTGAGTGTCCCCGATCTGCGGCTGTTTCTCTTAGTTGTTTCATCGAGAGCTTTTAAAAGCATTGTGCTATCTTCCTGAAAATGACTAACAACACGGGTACAAAAACAAAGTCTCCTAAGTTCCCAGAAAGCCACATAACACACACATTCATCTCTTACACTTTACCTTAATGTAGGACTGCAGGTAATGATCCAGGTTTTCTTCGTGACACTTGCCAACAATATGAACCAGCACTCTGCAAGTAACAACAAAGATGTAATTTCTTTTAACTAAGGCATATGATAATTTTACTATCTATAAAATAAACAAAAACTAAGGAGAATTTGTCATTTTATTATTATTGTTACTGCAAGCTTTTCATTTCTTAACTAAATCAACACCAATGCCTTCAATGTGCACAGTGGCCCTGCAGCGCCACTGTTTACCTGGTGGTGGCAGTAGTGACCTCATCGTTGTCATTCTGAGTCAGAACCTTGAACAGCTGGTTGAAAAGAACAGGCAGAAACCGAACAATCACTGGGATTCTCTCCATGCTGAGGAGGCCCTGGAGATGTATAGGAGTCAAAAATAAAATAAATGAGCCAGGTAATAAAAATAAGTTAAAAAGAGGCTTAGAAAAGATTCTGATTTGCAGTCATATTCATTAAAAGTAGGAGTTATAGGCCTATGTGCTTAGTTTCTGTCTCAGTTGCAGCTTTTTGAAATAAGAGCAGATTTTGCTGGCCTTCCTCTGACCTTCAGGCAGTTGAGGAAGTTGGAGGTAGGAGGCTGAGAGAGGTCCAGCTCTCTCTTCTGGCACTGCTGGAAGAAACGGTTCAGGTGGGGGTCCTGGCAAACAGAGACGGGTTCATAAAAAGCAGCAGCAAGCAGCTGAAACATTACTTAGAGAGCTCCTTTCGTCTTAAAAGAACGCAAAACCTCAGATATAGTTCCCTAGCACTATGTAAATCACATTACCTACCTGAGGTCATTGGTTCAACGTCCAATGCACAGAAAAAGTTTTGTTATTGTATGTTTATTTTTTATTAGCATGCCCTACAGGCTTTAGTCACAAAACTGAATAGAAACTTACATTTATATTAACTTTACATTGGTTTGCACACATGAGCGTTTCTGCATACTTTGCGTAACAAGACACGATTATCATTTTATGACAGCTTTTGTCACACGTAAGCTGGACTCTAAAGCTGTGGTCCTGCTTTCTTATCCTGGAAGATATTTTGATCAATTTAAAAATGCTTTTTAACTGGGTTTAAATAAAAAAAAAAATGAAGCAAATGTGTCAGTCTTGTCACATATGAGGAGTGTGGGAATTATTTCTTATGCTCCTTTTTACATATATTATTTATCTATTATGAAAAAGGGTATTATATTTAAAATACGTTGATTTTCTTATGACGTCATCTGGGTCATCTTACCAACTTTTTTTTCTGGTGAAAAAACTTTAGGCGCCTGTCTGGGGCTTAAAGTTCAAAACTTTAGACTGACCCAAAGTGGTTAAATATGTATGAGCTGTTATAATCTGAAATAAAGTCGACTGACCCGCCATATTAGTTTCAACACATGACTATGTTGAAACTAATATGCACAGTCTCTTGATAAGTTTAATAGCAGTAACACCTGTTAGTGGCATACAGAGTCTCTGATTCAGAGGAGCTTTTTAAAAAGTATTCAAAAAACCACAGCAGCCTGTAATTTGTCTGGAGGTCAGATTAGATTGCGTGGAAAGGTGAAGCCTCTAGCGTCGCTGTCATACATCATAAATATCAAAGGAACGTGTATAAAAGTGTGAAGGCGGTATCGCTGTGCTAATAAATTAGGAGGACTTGCAATAATAAGCAGACATTTCAAGAAAGGCTATTTCACCAAGGGGTTTGTAAAATGCTGCGTTGGAAAGTCTCTCCTTGCATTTGCATGACAAGGAGACACGTTGCAACGCCATGTTGCAACGTGTCAACGTGGTGTGAAATTTGAAAAGAAGCAGATACTGAAAACACAGTTCACTGTCTTACCTGAGTGTATACAGTTGAAATGACATTGGTGGAAACTTTGAAGATGGCTTTTCCTCCATCAACCCATTTCACCTCAGCTCCATTCTGGTAAGAGGAGATAAAAAGAGCTTGAGTTGTGAACTCTAGAAAAAAAAAACATATTACACTTCAAATCCCTGTATGTGGTTTTCTTTGCAAAATCCTTTGTTGTAATCATCTAATCTTCTTAACATCCATTTGTTACTCTTACCTTGGTGTTGCTGGCTTCTTTGATGGCAAGGTATCCAGGAGGCAGGTTACAGGAGACAGGAATGTTGAACTCCTGAGATGACACTCGACCTTCTTTCAGTATAGGCAGCCAAGAATACCCCACTGACAAATAGGACATATATTTTTTTCTAATGCGAGAGACCGAACCAACGTTATCCCATAACCTGACTCAGAATTTAGCACGCTCTCACCTGGGGTCTCTAAGGCCTCTTTCCTTTTTGAGCTCGTCTTCGCGTTGATGTCGCATGTGACGTGGTAAAATGAGAAAAGTAGATGGTGCTTTTCATGAAGCTGAATAGGAAGCTCAATCTTCACCTGCGGAGACGCAAATGTTAGATGAGTGCTGGAAAGATGCAACCCTGTCCAAGAACCAATTCATCCCTCATAGAGCCGACTCCCGACATCTCCTTTTCCGGCTCACCTCGTCGTAGAAGTCAGGGTTCTGAGAGTGATGTAGGACGGTGGAGCAGGCTGCTGTAGTGAAGACTGGTCCTCCAGGCTTGCCATAGATGCACTAAAATAGAAATCCCCCCATGTTGGAGAAAACTTATTTTGGGCAAGAAATGAATCCGAAAAAAATCCCATGAGGATTTTTTATTTATTTTTTATATTAAGAGGGATAATGTTGTACCTTTAATGGTTTGGCAACTTCTTCGTCTGAACTGCGGAACTCAACGTAGACTGCAAGGTTACGAGCCTGCAGACAATAGGATCATTGTAATACTAATGAGTGAACACATAAACCGCACAATAAAAAGGGCATTAGAAATATGCATACCAGGAGGATTATTGGAAGTAATTTAACATTTAACTTGCATCCCTTTTTTACAGACTTTAAGTCAGGTTTTAGCTCAACAAAACCCACCTTGGCGAAACTCTTCTGGCTGTCGTACTTGAGGTGTTTTGGGTAGACATAGATGTGGTTTCTGTAGACCCGGTGCGGTTGAGTGAACTTGGTGGTGTCCTGTACAAACTCCTCCATCTCAACAGTAGGCTGGTGTTTGCTCAGCTCTTCAAAAGGCTTCACCGGAACATATGAGGACGTCACGCAGTCTGAAAGATGGGGTTTCGGGTTAGATCAGAGACTTGACAAAAGCAGAGAGTGGAGAAGTACAGGGATACATACTGGGATGCTCCATTGGAGCATTTTCTAAGGCTATGTCCAGGGTCCCGGGGACTGTCTGTAGCTTACTGGTCTTCTCAGCTCTGCAGAGGGAAAAAAGCAGAGGTGATAACTCTGCAGATAGGACCTGCATGTCCTATTTTGAAGACAAGCAGGTCGTTTTCGTTTCGCGTTCAAGTTATCTCACCTCCTGTATTCAGAAACCAACTTTATCAGGTCATCAGTAGAAATCTTATTGCTCTCTTGTTTGAAGAGAGGTGAGAAACGGGACTCGCGGTCCAGCCCGCCATGGCTGTCTTTAAACACCGGCCTAATAAAGACAAAATGGAACATAAATCATGAAGTCACTGATAGCAACTATGAAGAAACATTTATCAGTGTGTCATTACTCACCTGACAGACCAGGCGAATGGCATTCGGTATTTCCCCAGTTTGCTGCAAAACTGCTTGTTGGTTTTCAAAGTCTTCTGCACAGTCTGTTCAGATGAAAAGCAAAAAAAAAAGTGGATGAGTGGGCAGTCAGTATGATGCAACAGCTTACATTTTTGTGGTCAGCCTTAGAGTGAACCTAATATTTAACAGACTAAATCAGGGGGGTCGTTAGATGCAAAACCTAAGGTAGCTTATTGAATGTCTGCTGATTAGCTTAGGAGTATGAAACATGGACAGCTGAAAACGGGAGAAGGAAAAGGTAACATAGGCGATAAAATCTTAGAAAAATCCAATATCTGAACAGTGTAAATAAACCACTGACCTTGCTTGAGTCTGTGTTTTTGATGTAGGGTTCAGTCCCAGACGCAATGTTTCCCATCAGCACCTTTTCCACTCTTGCCACCATGACAATGTCAGTGTGGGGGTTGGTAACTGAGAAAATGGCCTGCAAGTAAACCATGAAACAGTTGACTGCTACACTCATTCTATGGTGTAAGAGGCGCAACAGGAAAAAAAAAAAACAACAACTTGTACCTGTTTGGGGAAGCAGAGCCATTGCTCCAACTCCGGGCTGAGGTGACAATCACCTGGCTTCCTCTCAGCAGGAGAGGACAGGCCATTTTCCTGAGCTTCCACTCCCGAACCGGAACCCACCGGCCTGTTGGCGCTCCCTCCGAGCATCTGACGCACGGCTTCGTGATTTAGGTCTACGTGGAAGTCCGCAGAAACTTTTCTTCCCTCTCTTACATCCAGCAGAGCCAGTGACACGAAAAAGGGTTCAATCTGGAGGAGATTTTAACCTGTCAGCGTCTGCACATTTGCAGTTTTAAAACCGCTGCATTTTTAATTTACTTAACCAGGAGGAAATAACCAATAATCATCAAATGCCTTAATTAATCACTCGAGTTGAAATAACATTTGGAGGAAAAAAAAAAAAGTATAGGTCAACATATCCTATCCTCACATTTGTGACTGGCCCAGTTTCACTTTCGGTGACGCAGCCTTGCAGCATCAGGTTCAGGGATTTGCAAGTTATCATGAATCTTCTGCCAAGCTTCTCCTCAAACGGACGGACCGGCGCACCATCAGACAAAGAGTGTTCAGTCCGTGGGCTCCTCAAAACCTGCAGTTCGATAAACACTTTTGCTGTGAGCACAGACGCAAACAGCTCAGAATAAAACAAGTAAGGATTTTTTTTAAAAAACATAAAAAAAAAATCTTACAGGTGTGTCTGGATCAAGAGAAAACAGATTCAATCTGCCTTCTCTTCTGACAGAACGAATTCCCTCATCTGTCTCTGAAATATACTGTAAAGAGATGGATAGTAGAAAAATCAGTGTGTGAAAGTACTACACTGGTAAATCTGAAACGCTGCAGCGAAAGACCTCATGAGAATTGAAAGAACACGTCACATTTGTTGAATTCTAGCTCCTCATCAGTTGATTCTGGTTAATTTGTTAAATTCAGAATAAAAAAAAATACCAGTCTTACATATAAATCCTCAAAGTGCTCAAACTCCAGTACACAATTGAGATCTCATTGTTACTTATTGTCTAAACAGGGCATTTCTCTCCAAGTCTGCAGATTTTTCACCTATCAGGCGTTTCTCCTGTGGAACCAGTTTTAGTCTTTGTCTTGTCTATGCTATAAATGTTCCTGTCTGATAAAGCTGATTGTCATTATAAGTTATCCTGTGCTATCTCTGCAGTTATGCTGCAGAAATAGTGTGTAGTGTATAGTGTTCTGGAAGACATAATCCCATTGGAGGGATTGTTCCACTAAAAGTAGGAGACCCAAAGCAATAGTTTGGATTACTGTAGATAGAAGACTTTTCACCAATTGCCTGGCATGATGAACCTGTGCTTGGCTCCATTGTAATATAACTAGGACAAGATTGGACAGGACATATGTTTTTTTTTTAATGATTATTATTTGTTTGCAAGATTGGATTACTTTGATTATTTACTTCTGTATAATATTTGCATCAATTTATCGTCTAGAGTACCTTGAGAAGACATGTATTTTGAGTCGGTGCTATGTTAAACCAAAATGAGTGAAACTGCATTTGGAAGCAAGGTTTTGTCTTTTACAATTTAAATTGCATTTGCAATCTTTTATGACAACTACAATTGGTGTTATTTGATAATTTATTTGTCTTCTGTACTAAATTCTTTAAAATTCTACAATGTCTTCTTATAAGTGGCAGAGAAAATGCCCCTGGCTATTAAACAAAGGGTGAACTGGTATGGTCCAATTTCTGTTCAGTGCATTTACATTTATGCCACCTTCTTAATAGGTTATTCTCTTCATTTATCTATTGATGTACCAATAATTCATCCAGTAACCCAAGACAAAGTTTTGGTCTGAGGTCATAAAACATTGGAATCCTTGCAGTTTCTCTTTTAATACCCCGATAACATCCAGTAACTCACCTTCCGGCTTGGACAGAATCTTTCAGTTTTTACATCCTCTTTCAGGAATTTTTTTTTATACAGATAAAAAAATAGCTTCCTTTGAGTATACTCTTCCTGAAACTAATTTCTTACAAAATTGCAGTTCACTCATTTTCTTCAAAAGAAGTAGTCAAGAGTTTCAGGTTCCCTGATTCAGAACCAGTCGATGAGTTTATTTCTTACAACCATCATGCAACAGTTTAACCTCCATTACGTATCATAAATTATGAGGCACTTCAGCTCTGATTATAATTGGGATACAGTGCTTATTTTGGTAAATTCACCCAAACCTCTCACAATTTAAGGTAATTCACGGGGCCTAAAGGTCCATATTGAAAATTGGGTCAATATTGTGAAGGAGAGGCAGAGAAGAGGCCACTCTAATCATATGCTTTGAACCAGATATGCTTTAACTTAACTCTGGAAAACAGTTTTCCACAGCAGTCTGTTGGATGGAAACAGATCCTAAACCCTCAATTTGTGCTCTTTGTTGCCATGGAGAAAGAAAAATAAACTTATTACTTATGTGAGACATTTTGTGCTGTAATTTGCCTCTTCGGGTCCATTTTTTAAATTAGAATATTCTGAGCATAATACTATACGACAAGGAAGATTGAAGATCATCATAAAATAATTGTTTGATCCCCAGAATTTCAAGGAAGATGAGATAACAGGCGCTGGCGTTAGAAAACTCATTAAAGAATGTTCATAAGTTTCTACACAACTTTTAATAGTTGGTATATAATGGTTTAAATGTTTTAGAAGACTAAAAAACAGGGTACATTCTGCAGTGTACCCTGCAACAAGAACAGCAGTAGTTATATGCAGTTTGAAGCTGAATAGTTTGAAGTCTTTGCTGGAACAGCAGAGCTGTGGGACTTCTTGTAAGAGGTAGCCATAAGTGGAACCAACCTTTGCCAGATCTGGATGGATGCCGTTCTCTGTGGTTTCTTCGTTTTCCTGCAAACAACTGTCACTCAGTGACATGTCAAACACGTCTGCAGAGAGAAGAAAACACAATGAGGACTCCCTGGAGTCTGTCCATAAGCGATGACTGCCGTCATCGATCGGATGCGAATGTTTACGCAAGCGGTTCATATTACGTAAATACGAGGCCATAAAACATTTTCTAAAACAGGTTCGGCATTAAACTAAACACTCCGTTACCTGAGCCAGCAGACATATATCCAATTAAGTATAAAATATGACACCATTTGAACCGTTTATGGGTAATAACGCAAGCGGGCCTCGGCAGAAATATACCTCTTATGTTGCCTGGAGCTATTCTTCCAAAAAGGCATGCTGGCTCATTAATGATAGGTCACCACACACCCACAGCCTGATTTAGAGGCATGCCAGCAGACCACAGAGCCATGCAGCCTGAAGCCATTACATCATTCCTTCACTTTTCACTGGTTTAAAGAGTCTTACAGTCTGTTATGTTCAGTTAGAGGCTGTGGGCCTACAAGAGGTTTTGAAACAACTACTAAATAAAGGGTGGAGTCACTGTCAGGTCTCATTTCCTGAAATTGAAAAAAAAAAAAAAACTCCAAACCCTTCAAAACAAATTCCCCATTACAGCAACAGCATGATGATAGACAATACTTCTCCAAGCTCAACTAGGAGAAGCATTACGTCTCCTAAGGGATTTGTTCAATTGATGCAATCAAAGAAAGAAATTTCTCACAGTGAATTTTGTATTCCAGAACACAATCACGTCTCACCCTGCTGTTTTTCGGTGGTGAGTTCCAGACTCTTGCGATCGGGAGCCGGCCCTTCGGGGGGACTTATCTGCAAAATGCGAGTCAACGTGCTGATCCACTCCTCCATGTCCTGCTCGCTCTCCGCGGCCAGCACGAAGTACGTCACCTCGTTCATCTTCAGCTCGAACGCGTGCTTCCTCAGACGGTTGTTCTTTGAGGAAAGAAGAAAAGTAAATTTCTTACTCATTCAGAACACAGTTCCTTCATTGAAGGTTTCTCACAACTTTTGAAAATCGGAGGACCTGGCGTTTTTGTGATATGCAATTAATCGTAAAGCTGAGTTTGTCAGTAGGGCAACTAACCAGGCTTTTATCTTGCACCAGATGTTTGCTTCTGAAACCTAACATGTTAGTTGAAAATCTGTGGCGGTATTTTGTGGTCTTGAAACCAGACAAGCAGAACCTGGTGCTTGTCTGGCCTGGTGAAGCATGATGGCTGCCTACACAATAAAGTGCACAGCAAACACCGAGTCACAATCATAAATTTGGTGAGGCCTACCTGTACAACACCTGTGCATGAGTCGAGGAAGATGCAGCCTTTGGGTTCCTTAGAGATCTTTTCATCCTTGTAGAAGTTCATGATGTATGAGTTATCTGTGAGCTGAGTGAGCTGGAAGTATCTCCGCTTAAATGACTGCACAAAAACCACAACATATGTTTTACAAGAGTAATAAAGAAATTTATATTTTATACGTAAAACAAATAAGAATCCAAAAAGATCAAATAAAACTAAAGCCAGATAAGCAATACTGTGCACTTTAAATAATAATGTAAGCACATGTTTATAATTAATCCTTTTTATTATTTGAGAAACTTTTGTGTAGATTTCAGCTGAACCAAAGGTCAGCGTCAAACAATAGCATTTTTTGGGGGCAAAGAAAGAAAAAGTGTGGCGATAAGCTGGTGTGCAAAAGTGGAAGAAGAACAAGACGACAATGCAATTCTCCTCACTCGGACAGTGATGCTGTTGTTAACTGTGCTGTTGAAGTTTCCTTTATAAAGCCAGCCCGACCGAAACACACCAATTCCCCCTCCGCCTCCTCCACCACCTCCGCCCCCTCCTCCTTTGGATGAGGACAGAGATGTGGTGTCCTGTAGAAAGAACACAATCAGTTATAAACGAATAATCTCTTTTCAATAGAAACTCAACTGCTAGACACTAAACCAAGATCTTTTCACAAAACACGAGAGCCATAGTTGTAATAAAAAAAAATAATAATGAAAAACGAGCAAGATGTAAGCAGTGTGCAGAATTTTAACTCTACCCCTCCAAAAAAACAAATGGTGATTACAAACCTCATCTTTGTCCACATCTTCATAGTCAATCTCAAAAGAATGGGATGGCAGCTTCTCCGGTTTGTACAGTTTTCTTGAAAGGAAATGGAAAACCAAACAAGTATTTGAATCAGCACGTCTTTGATCTGATAGAAGGGAAAAAAATCATTTGTTGTGTTGGATTATTGCTCTCAATTGGAAGGAGTGCAAACAACAGTGGGTGGCTGCCTCCGCTCCATCAATCTCTGCCAGGAGTCAACAATAAGTAGCCCTCACTGGATCCCGCTCCACTAATTTTTACAGGAGGACATGTCTTTGTGTCTGAGCGAGGAGATGAAATGTTTTTTTGTGTGTGTGCTGTGAGGGGCAGACTGAAAGGCTGGAGTCTGTGGAGGACGGCCCTGGAGCCAACCTCTGCGAAAGGTCTAACCGCAGTAAAAGCTGTCCGGGAAAACATCTACGTTTAGATGAATTGCGGCGACTGCGGGCTGGCCACCAACATGGGGAGACTTCTGCTGGATGGAAAACATGGAAGCCTCTTCGCTCAAATCACAGCAGTGACAACAAGCTACAATTCCTCATTGTCATGTGGTTTTTAGAGCACATTTCACTTCAGATTGTTCCATAAACCCGGAAGCAAACATGTTTACATGTAAATTAAACAAACCCTACAATTTGTGTGCCCTATGTTTTAAATGACAGCACTTTACAAGTGTACTCTAACTTGTCGTTATGCCTCTGTTTTAGTATATAGTTCATCCACGATGTCATATGGAGGTCATGTGAACTGGCCGAAAGAATATAGTGGCAACCCAGGGGACAGAAGAGGAACATTCCTGTGGCCGAAGGGCTGTTTTGGGTCAGCCTCCCTGGGACTCACTAAGCTAAAGTTAACTGACTGACAAACTGATTCAGAGCAGAAACTACATTATTCAATCCATATCTAACAGAATGACTGATGTTAGAAGAATGGGATAGTAGAAGAAATGTAAGGTCCTTGGGAAATTCAAGATGGCTACTAATGTAAAACAAAACAAGTAGGAGCATTTTCTCCGATATTAAACGTTAAAGTTCCACCTTTAATCTGAGAACACCTACTAAGTGAGTGAAAAAACTGTACTAATTTATTAATTCCAGTAAAATAAATATAATGATCATATTACGTGTAAGCTGCTTTGCTTTTTCTGTTGACCAGAGTATCTAGCAGCCTTTAATTGGAAAACCATCACTTCTGTTTTCTAGGGGTATAAATATGGCATGACACAAGATCCCATTTCTCTTAGTCAATCTTTTAAACGGGAAGACGAGGAGAAAGACGTAAGTCAAGTAAGGATGTGCAGACACACACTACAAGAAAATAATTGCTTATCTAACTTACCCATGTCTACAGCATAAAAGGAAACGACTGAAACTGTAACAAATCAGGCTCGTTCAGGAGGCAAGTATATCTTCTGTAATCAGGACTGCATGACAAACACTACACGTTATCTACATCCTGACTGCTTGTTTGGGCGTGTAGCTCGGGGAAAAGCTTTTCTGTCCACCCATCTGAAATGTAACAAGTGGAGTTTACCAAGCACTACAGGAATTTGGTCAAACGAGGCTAAGTTTGAGCAGATAGCAAACAAAACAAGAGATTTGGCATGAAATAAAGGACACACAGGCCTATGTGGAAAAGCGCCTGATGTTCACCGTTGTGGGTGGTAGGATAGGTGATGATGTTTCTCTCCCAAAGGCCCCGAGAACCTTGTTTGAGTTGCTATATTGTATCACAACCCCTTAGAAATTAAATAGAAATCTGGTGACACCAGACGGAAAACCAAAAATGGCAACTTGTTCGATCTTTCATCAGGATAATGTTTCAAAATTGTCGAATTGACACAAAAATGGTTGAGCAGACACGCAATTCACCTTTGTCATGTTCAAGTCACACATAAGTATGCAATAAGAGTCCTATTTTCATATGTAATTCAACTGCACTGGAAAGAGAGAAAACTTTGAACAAAACAAATCACTGCAAACAAAAACATAAAAGCATGGCACAGCGTAATACGAAACAATTAAACAGTTGTCATTTTACAACTTTCTGTACAACAACCAGCTGCAAAACTCAAATACTTACTCAAATTATAGAGCTCCATCTTTGCGTACTTAGTAATTCACTCTTCATAATTCACAAAAAATGTATTCATTTTTTTTTGTATTAATATACAAAGAAATGTTACATAAACAAAAAAAAACATGTTACTACCTTGGCAGCAAGCGATAGTCTCCAGCATAGTCATCATACTTGAACTGGACCACATTTAGCTCAGAGTTATAATATTTGCAGGCCTGAAAAAGAGGGTGAGAATGACTCTTTTTTTTTCTTTTAATAAGACAATTTCTGTGGAAAACGTGGACATAAAGCAGGTAAAAAAATATATTCACAGGTCAGAAAGACAGGGTAGATGAACTGACTCTATATCAAAAAATAAATAAAGAAGTTCTTTATCATTAGAATATTTAAATTTAGATTGTCACCAGATACATCTTTAGCTTGCCAGAGATTGCTTGACTGGTTAAATGACTATTTTCAAACAGGTTATCTGCAGTCACAGAGGCTGCAGGGAAGTTTCACATCCTGCTTGTTTGGTTAACATAGTTTTGCATTTCCCTTTAATCCATTTATACAACATCAACATAAATAATTTGTTGCCAAAGATACAAAAACTAGCAAGGCAACGGTTACTAGATTCAAATGTAACCATAAGAAAGTGTACACATTGAAAGAATGTGATCATTGAGTTGTACCTATCTGATATCTCAGATATTATTCCAAGACGAACCCCATGTCATGTACATCACCGCTAGTTTGTCGCAGAAACGCAAAAGAACTTTTCATTTTGCATCAGGAAATTGTAAAATTAGTGTAGGTTAAACTGACAGACGACCACCAACCAATTTTTCTTTTCCCCTTCAAACCACATTGAATTCAGTGAAAGGCTCTTGCAGAGCAACAGCAATGAAGCACTGTCAAACAAAGGGCTGAACAATTAGGAGGAGCCAAAAACCAAAATAAAACAACCGAGTTTAAAAACAGACACTAAGTAAAGCATTAAATCAATGGGCATAAAACAGTAAAAGCATCTTACTTGTCTGACCAGCAGACACTCAGCCTGGAGTTCTGCCCCTTCAGGGACAGTTGAATTGAGAGTTCGTCTCTCTTGAGGCACCGTGGATACCTGCAAAAACAAATGGGTGGATGACGGTCAAATTGAGAGATACTTTAAATATTTGCTTAAATTAGTTCATTCTCAAACATTGTTTCAGAATCTACTAATGAATCTTTAAAAAAAAAAGAGATGCTGTAGTGTTGCACTCAACCAGAACGCTTGTATGCAATAAGGCGAATGTTTCCAGCTGCAAAAAAAAGCTGTAACAACAAGTTCCTTTAAACCAAGGAACTTGTTTAGAAAACTACACCTTCAAGCTTGATTGAAGGTGTAGTTAAAGTTAGACTTGCATTGTTTCCCCTTCAAATTTCCCATAGATTGACTTCATTGCTATTGGTGCTAAAATCTAGTAAGTCTCATTTTAATGACATGGATTTGTCTTACAGGTCTAAACTGCCAATTCTTATTTTGATCAACTCTGATAACACACAAAAATGAAAAATAAATAAATAAATAAATAAATAAATAAATAAATAAATAAATAAATAAATAAATATTCCTTTTTTAAAGATAGTGGGTCCAAGAGTAAATTTATGAATGAATTTTACAGGCACAGCTTAGATATGTTTTTATTTATGTTTTCTGAAAATATATATAAATGAATAAAATTCTTATTTTTATCCTTAATAAAAATCAATGATAAAAGAATGTATTGTCATTGCTTTTGCATGTTTTCACTGTTTCTGTAACTAATCTCTGGCGATGAGCCCTTGACATTGGAAGGCCTCCTTGTCATCACCATAATCTTTAGCTTTTGCCTGTCAGATTCAAGCATAATTTTGGCTGCACCATTCTTAAATGTAAACATGTCTTGTAGACTGGATAAGAGGGTTAGTAAAATAATAATAATAATAATAATAATAATAATAATAATAATAATAATAATAATAATAATAATAATAATAAACATTCTTTAAAGCCAAATCTGCCAGGCGTGTGAATATGTTTTGGCCTTATTTGTAGCTGAACCAAATGGTGGAAGCATGTGGGACTGGTGTTACTCTATACAAAACAACTGACTGGGTGGGATACTTTTTAAAATCCACATCAACAAAATTTTGTTGGCATTTAGTTAGCTTTTATTTAGCTTTTTAACAATGTTTGCATTTAACGTAAAAACAACTAGATCATTTTGTGAGTTTTTTCTTGTAAATACAGTGAAATATTTGTACTTTTACAAACGGTTACTCATACCATAAAAAAAATTATACAAAGCTATGTTGTTTTCTTGACTATATTTCTGTTTTCTTTTGTCTCCTTATAGTTTCTCATAGTTTTTAGCGTTGACATTTGGTCCTTCTTGACATATGCAGCACATTGAAAACTGAATTAACAGTGCAGATTTTACAGTGGCTAAATCAGTTCAGAACTTGTTTGACCACTTGCTATTTTTTTGGAAACTGAAGATAAGAGCCAAACACCGGCTTGAAAAAAGGTGACAAAAGTTTTAGATACAGAAATCAAGTTTGACACCTGCAGCCAACACTTCAGAACTCAAAACTAAAAGTTACTCTCTAATATTTTGACACCAAGACATTTGTCTTAAAAATCTCCCTCCATGGGGTTTTCTACAGACACCACTGCAGATGAAACAAATACCCAGAATCCTTAGTGTTTTTTGGACTTTTTTGATAGATTCACACATTTTAATTAGGATGTCTTTATTGTTATTGTATACATGAAGCACCACAGGACTTCATTTCCATACAGCCCATCCAAAAACAGGTGCTCCAGGCTGCAGCCATTGTGGGAGGCGCCACCTTCATTGTGCTGGTGGTCCTTTAGACAACTATGGTTCAGACTTTTAATCCTTAGTAGCCCAAATTATGTCCATGAATGTGCCTCATTCAGCTTTTTACAAGACTCTGGGTCGAGATCAAAGAGACCTGATTTCATTTTTTATGGTCAGTGGAAGTTTTGGGTGAATATCAAATCAATGTGAATCATCCTCTACAACCACAAACAAACAGTGTTACAAGCTGACAATTCAAAATGTTGTTTAGTCTAACACCATCTTGGTTAAGTTGCATCTTAACCAAGATGCTGAGTATTTGATAACAAATACGCCTCATGGCTAGAAAATGTACACTTTTTTTTTTTACAGACCTGCATGAGACAAAATGTTTTCAAAGGTTTTACTCTACATGGCAAACTTTTGATCCTGAAAAATTATTCTTCTGTTTTATCAAATTTATGAGCTTACATCCACTAAGATTATTATAAATTTAAACATTTTGTGAGAGCACATCAGAGGACAAAGGTATTTGGTGTTACCTTGTAAGCTTAAGAACACCATCGCAATGTTCATGCTTCTGGTTTAATGTGTCACAGAGAAATCACAGGTCAGCAGTTCAAAGTTTGCAAAAAGATGGAGACAGGAAAATGGCCACAAATCTCCTCAGATCCTTCAGCAACTTCATCAAACGATTGTTTGAATGCATTTAACTCATAAATTACACAAATTTAATTATCAAAAAGCCTATTTCCTTATCCATAAACTAAACATCACATTTCAAACAGACATCAATAACCAGATTAAATTGCTTTGATACATTTTTACAAACCCACGAATGCAGAAAAGGGAATAAAACCCAATCAGCACCAACATTCAGACTTTGATTTAGATGCTGTGCTGTGAGCTGGCAACAATTTTTATTTCTCCAATGATTTAGCAAAAGAGCAGAGCCAGTAAATACTTTCTCCTTGATTAATACTCTGGCAAGACGCTTTGACTTATAAGAAAGAACATTGACAGCACACTGCAGACATAAAAATCAGAGAAGATTGCTTTGCTGCCAAATGAAGCTGGCAACCAGCAAAGCCATAAAAAAAAAAAAAAGCTTCAGTTCTGGGGTCAAAAGCAAATAGATCCCTGAAACACAAGCATCCAACGAGGCCATTTTATTGCGCAGTGGATGCACATCTGCAGCAAAGCATTAGCATAGTAATGAAGGTGCTAATGAACAAAGCTAAGGAGAGTCTAAGAGAATGAGCTATTGAGTGATTGAAAAGACTGTAAGCCTCTACATGCATGATTAGAGTGTGTAAATGATTGGCTTCCATAATGAGCGAGAAAGTAACACACAGTGCCTTTTAATAATAGGTCTATCTCGGTCAATTTCATTTACAATCTTTTGGCTTCATTACCATAAACAAACAAAACGCCCTGCCAATTCCTAGCAATATTTAATGCTAATTTTAAATAAGTAAATAACTTTTTATGAAGCAGACCTGAATTCTTCCAGGAGGTCCAGCTCAACGACTGACTCACCCGATCAGCTAAGACCTTTTTTTTTTTGCTGTTCTGTTGTCGGGAAATGCTGAGTTAAACTAGCCGGGGTTCAGATGAAACGCTTTGACAAATGTCCAATGACAAATGTCCAATGACAAATGCAATTTTTTTCTAACACCAAATCGTCATTCCAAAAAGGTCAGACGCAACAGAAAGGTTTCTTGTTGTCTTGTATGTGTCAATGACTCTATAAAGCCTGAATGCAGCTGTGAACCTATAGATTGCTTTCTCCACAACGGCACAAACCACTGAAACCTTTCACTTACCGAGAAGTCATTGTCGGGGAAGAGGAGCAGCTCCCTGAGCGGGTCCTCCTTCAGCTCCTCCCAAAGTTCAGAGATGACAGCCTCATAGTCAAGAGGATCGATCACCTTCGGCTTTTCCTGCTGCAAATGCAGAAAGAGGAAATGGGCAAAACTTAATTTTGGATGTGTGTTTGATCTGAACACTATAAAATACAGTGTCTTACAAGATACCATATAGCGATCCAATCCGGAGCAATCCTGCGTTGCATGGTGCAATAGAATAGATGATAGATGTTATTTTAATATAACTTGAATGAAGGACACCATAAAGTATTGCATCATAATTTTGTGCATCATATGAGGCAATTGTGAAAAGGGAGAAAATTGTTTTTCAACAATTTTTACAAATGCAAATATATGAAAACTATATCATGCATTTTTGTTGGGCCGTCTGTGCTCCCATAAGTAATTTCAGAGCAGCCAACTAGTATCGGCTGCATCAAGGTAAAGTGGAAGCAGCTGGATGCAGCCCAGACCTGTGAGAGGCCACAAAAGACTCTGACAGGACAGCAACCCTAAGCATACAGCAAGAGATGGTTTAACTCAAAGTTTATTTATGTGTCAGAATGGCCCAGTTAAAGACAAATCATCAATAAAAGCGTGGCCAGACTCAAACGAAATCATGCTTACAAACACTCCCTAACCAATTGAGGTATTTTGTAAAGAAAATAAAGAGATTGCAGCAAAAAGTGGTCTTACTAACACTCAGCTCAGCTTGACATAAATATGTGCCACACTTTTCAGATTTTTGTTTTTTCTTAGGGAAAAAACTTAATACACAATGTCTGTTTCCACAGTAATGCACTACTTTCACATAAGACTTCAATCGAATCCAAAAAGATACAAGTTTGAAAAGGTTCAAGGGTGTATTGCTGTTGTAAGGCATTAACACAATGTAATACAATGTGACAAAGCACCACAAGAAATGGAACGTATTGTAAAACGTATATATAATAACCAACAGATCATTACAATAAATCAGAGTTATCTTTTTACAGATAGAACGTGTCATATCACAATCGCAAGCAACTGCATAGACAAGGAAGGAACTCACTATTAAGTGTAATGCATTTGTATTTTGAAGGCCATTATGTTCAGTGATGACCAAGCAACAATGTTTCACCAGGGTAGAAAGACGTTTTACAAAACCTTGCAAACTCCTAAGTCAAGCAATGCATTCTTTATCTTTATCTTTGCTTCCTGATTTTGCATGAAATAATCAAAAGAGCATCCATTATTAAATGGTGAAGTGTTTAACATGGCTGAACTGACTAAATGTCTCCACTTGGGTACAAAATGCAGTATTCTGTAAAGTAAAGCTCTCAACATATTTACAAAAAACATTTATTTTTCTGTTCAAACCACTTTGTGATGTTATTTTGATATTTCAGGTACATACCCCAGCCGGATTCAAGCAGAAATGTGTGTGTGTGTGCAAATGGCAAATAGCCATGAACATGACATTTTAGGTGTTTTACCATGACATCACAGGGACCTAAACAAGTTGCAGAGGAAGTAGAGCTGCTGCCACAGCGCAGCTTTTGAAACACTCCACTGAAAAGTGTGAAGCTTGAAAGCAAATGAGATCAATAAATTAGCGCATTAGACAGCTTCCTTTATCTCCCAGACAAAGTAATTATGTGTTTCTCCCACTAAATAATTAATAACAGTTCCTAATATTGCAGTGCATTGAATCACACAACAGTAAGGAACTAGCCACTCAACAGTTTCTGCTACTTTTACAGGTCAAATCAACCCTCTCACAAATAAAGTGAAAGCCACCAACCAGGACTTGTGACATGACAAAATAAAACAGCATTGCAGGCATGTTTACAGCAGCGCATGGCAACTTCTGTCATTGAGAGAGCGGCAGCCCTGCAGCAACAACAGCAAAGTGAGAGGTGCAGCAGGTTGTGGTCAGAAACCCAGAGGAAGTTATGATAGCTAGTTCAGTTCACTTCTATTCTGTGGCCCCGGGCTTCACCGCCGGGTTTAACACCCTGGCTGCTTTCACGGCCGTCTCTGGCATGAAAAGTGAAACAGATGGCTACAGAATGATGGAAACGCAGTTTTAGTTCTCTTCAAAAATGTGACCATGGATGAAAACGACTTCTGCCCCTAAGATAGTTTGCGTTTTTAACAAGGAAGGAAATTCAGCCTCTATTATTTCCCATCATAGAAAAAAAGAAAACAGTGATCGCTTACAGTTGTCGCTGGGGATTTTGTTCCTCATTTCTGTTTGATTGTTGAACTTTGTTAATCTATGAAAATGGTTGGAACTTTAGCCTAATATACTCATAATTGCCGCCAATTATTGAAGACCTTTAACCTTTCTAAAATAATAGCAATCGTTATTTAAAATAATCCCTATAGGAAAAAAAGCAATTAGATTACATCTAAAAGCAAGAAACAGGTGTGTAGTTGAAGTCTGAGGATTTGATTTGTATTTTATGACTTCAGTGGCACTCATGTGACATGTCAGTAAATGTTTCAAGGAAAAGTCTAGATTTCTCCTCTCAAAAACTGGAGATTATTTCAGAATTACAGTCGAGCTGTCTTCCAAAGAAAAGCAAGAGGACTACTTGTAGGTTTCTGTACAAACCAAACTTAGTATTATGGTCCTAGATTTTTAATCAAATAGTACAGTCACAAAATGTAAACCGCAAAAATATACAACTGACATAATCTGAGTAGTTACTGTTTAACTACCAGCCTGGAATAGTGATTCAATACATCTAAAATAAGGAAGAATGCCACAAGAAGTAGAAAAAAAAAACATAAATACATACAATGCTGAGGCGGGTGAAATCCGCCCGTGCTCGTTTGGTTTTTATTTTCCTCCTGAAGGTGATTTTGCTCCTGAAACTCATTGCCGGCTGCCTTCAGAGAACCATCTCCGGAACCTAAAATCAAGAAAAGCTATACAACATGCACATTGTGGGCATGTGCTCTTTCAGAAGCAGAACTAACTCTCAGTGCGACCTTGCCTCAGCACACGTGGATGGAGGGGAAGTGGATGTGTGATTGTCCAACAGACACCACACACACACACACACACACACGCAGATGCAAGAAAGTCCCCATTGAGCGAGACATAAACCAATCAGATCGTAGAGATTCTACAAATCGCTTTTCAAATGTAAGTGAGTTAACCGGTGTTTTAACGCGGAGTTAAAAAAAAAAATAGAGGCTTTCGTTTAAAAGCTATAACTGCGGCACTGATGATCTCTTTTGGTGTTTTTAGTTCAACATTTTCTTGGTGTTCGCAACAACACAGAAACAGACACGCCCACAAACTACCACCTTCCTGCACCAAGCAATGTTGTCACAGCAACTGTGAGCCAAAATAAACATCAGCACGCTTATGAGCGCTTATGAAATAATAATAAAATAATAAAAAGCATATATGTCTCACATTACAGCTGGATATATTTTACAGCAGCTAGCATAATGCTTGTCTCATGTTTGGTTGCTCTGAGACTAGCACCCACTTCCCTACACTGAGCAGAACAGAGAAATATACAAGAGGAAACAACTTTTGATGATACAACAAATGCTCATATATTTATTTTCAGACCGTGGCCATCATATGAGTGCGTTTAGATTATATTCAGAGCTACAGTCAAGTTCAGTAAGACTATGAGTTCTGATGAGGCTCATCTGTCAGATTAGTTCTCATCGGTCCGATGTAATATAATCTCAAACGCAGGAAATAACAATAACTAAAAGATATATAAGCTTGATGTATATGGTTTTCTGTCCATTCTCTTTCTATGAGGCCTGTGATGAAATGGTGACCTTTGCGAGTGGACTCTCACCCACTAAAAGGTTATTGGAAATAAGCTTCCCCACGACTTGCCATGGATTAAGTGCATATAGGAAATGGATCGATGGATGCTTTTCAGGGCTGTAGGAAAACAGACGCAGATCATTTTGGTAAAGCAGCACAAAACAGCAATAGGAACAAATCCCATAGCTCGCAACTTTGCACCTTATTGTCAGGACGTAAGGCTCTCGTGCAACAAGAAGACAATGGAGTAGCATTGTACATAGTGCAATCACATAATTTGAAAAGCTAAAGAAATCAATTAGCAGCCAGAAGAAAATTAAAGCAAAATTAAACTTGCACATTTTGTATCTACAGTCAGTGCAGCAATTTGAAATGTGAGGACGGTAAGAGAGATTAATAAACCCCACCAGCTGACAGATAGAGAGCTGGATCAAACTTTTAAACATAAAATTAAATGACAACACAAGAGAAGGTCAAGATATTTCACATTTTTTAATGCATCTTTATCATGAAATGTGTGGTGGATTTTCAGCCTTCAACAACACGAGTCACATCCATTCAAGATGAGAAAGTTCAACTATATACCAACGTTTGTCAACTGGGGAAATAATAACAGCAAATATATATATCTATATTCATTAAGTGAAACCTCAGACAGACTCTATTTCATAAGACTCGTCTTTTAAAACTGCTCTCTCATCAATTCAGTCATTGACATCTATTCAGTATCTGCAGCCCCTCTTCCCTTCGCTCCATCCTTTCCACTGCTCCCTTCCAGCTGGCTCCACCCACCTCTGCCTCTTCTCAGCAGCTCTCACATCTCATCAAACATCCTCAACAGCCTTCGGTTTTTTCTCTCTCTCTCTTTGATACCTCTCTCCATCTCCACCCCGTTCCCTTGTTCTCACCCTGTTAAACATCCCCTTTTATCCTCTCTCCTCCGTCCCGTCTCCCGTCTGTGGTCCTTCCTCCCTCCCAGCAATGGTGAGGCGGGGTGGGTGTGGCTGATGCTAAGCTCCAGCTGCATGGAGGACACGAACAGAGCAGTAGACTGTCGGCTCACAGCGCGACTATTGACAAGGATAGCTGGGAGCAAAGCAGTTTGCCCGAAATTAGAAGAGAAAAGAGATTAAACAGAAGTCAGGAAAACACAGAGACAGAAAGCTAAGAAAGACTTGTCATTCTCAAGCAAAGATTTAGGAACTTTACGTCCTATTAGAGCATAAAAAATGAAGGTCATACTGGGAGGGAGAGAGCGTGAAAAAGACAAATATTGCAGATTGATGTGGACTAATAGCGGAAGACAGAAGAGTGCAAAGACAGCTGCTGAGACAGCAGAGATGAGCAGATCCCAGACAGAAAACATCTGCTTCATATCATTAAAGCAACACATGGTGAAAACTCTGAAACTGATGGAGAGTCACACGCCTGAAGTTCCCGACTAACATAAGAGAAATAAACCGATGAGCTTGAATCATTGAAATTGCTAAAACCAGCAAGACAAAGGCAATTATCATGTGTATGCAAATAAAGTCGCAAAAGGCTGCAAAGAGTTATTTAATAAAAATAAAACAAACAAAAAATAGATTCATTAAGAACAACAAAACATTCACCTGGAAACAGAATAGATTAAACTGGTATTCCCTGGTTTGCCATAGCAAATTAATTTTTGCATTTACCTGGCTAAAAAAAACCAAAAAAACAAATTATTACAAAAGTCACCATCGATGAGGTCGACCTTTCCACAAAGATCATGATGCCTTACCTATCTGACCATCACAATTAACAGCAAACAACTAATAAGTGGTTTCCAGGAAAACACAACCTGAGCTGACTGAGAAACTGTCACGCAATCGATTGTTTAAATTTGATTTGGACAACATTGTGGGGTTTTTTTTCCAGATGTTTGCTCCAGCCTCCAGAATAGCTATCTTTCACCTTCTTGACAGATGTGATAAAAAGAAAAAAAGAAATCTTTCATAATCTTTTTTTTTTAACTATTCATTTTTACTTTATTGTAATGACATTTTCAGTTGCATTTCATTTTTATTCTTTTAATATTCAACAAGCTGAAGGGGGAATTCACATCATGCCATCGAGCATCAACCAGATGAATGCCTGCGACACAAACCACTTAAACCATCACAGTCAAACTACAAGGATGGTCATAAATAATGCACAATTGAAATGTTTTGAAGGTTTGATTTTGATCTGGAAGATCATAATATGACTTCGCTTCACCAAGTGGTCGAGCGTGTCAATTGTGATCGCAATAAGAGGCGACATGCTGGAGAAACCATTACCGCATTCCTTCAAAAGGCTACATTTGTTTTTCTTTATAAGTCACACAATCTTCAAACTTTCTCAGGGAAAATTTTGCTCAAACTAGTGACAAACCACTGATGCCACCAAATTCCTGTTCACCATCCATCAGTTTTACAGTCCGCTTCTGTTAGTAAACATCAAGAAACTCTTAATGAGGACGCAACAATTATTGTCAGAGTGCATTCACTCTGGTCTGGTTGAGTCAGACTCGAGATCTTTGCTCGAAAAGTCTGATTTGTTTGTAGAGGACCTAAAATGCAAACAAGCGTGGGTTCAGATCAAAAAAATATAAACTCTCTGACCAAAAACGTAGCTGTTGACTCTCTGCCAGCGAACAAGATCCCGGAAGCAGACTACAACACGCAGCACTGTGGGTACACATGACCGTAAAGAATGTGTGTGAAGCAAGGTAGCCAAGAGAAACATCTGGTGGTCAAATGTGGAGGGAGGATGAGTTAAACCGATACTAATAGAGTCACATGAAATTTATCACCACTGCTTGTGAGCCCTCAAAAGGCCAGCGAGGTTTTTGAGTTAATTAGTGAGAAAATTGCTTGCGGGATTCAACCATGCATTAGAGCCTCCTCACAGAGGTGCTTTGTGAAGCCACGGATTTAGAATCCAACGCATCTCTATTCTCCTTTGAGGGAAAATGTGAGCAACAGCTGGTATGCCGCCATGTACACAGCTTGGACTGATTCAACCGAAGAGTTTTCTTTTAACTGGTTCGCTCCATATTTGAGCCAAAGGTTTACGCGCCTTGAATGAAACATGACAAGCTCCCTCTTGAATGGATCGGCCCGTTCATCCAAGAAGGATGTGGGATTAAGTTCTGACCTCATACTGGCCACCGAGGTCCTGTTGGGAAGTCCCAGTACTTTTGCCACACGGCTTTAAGATGCCCAACACATCAGAATATTCTGAAATCATAGAACATCTTGTTTGAATTAAAAATGCAACACAGTTAAAACAAAACACAAACACTGACTGATGCACTTTTTGTTGCAAAGGAAATGCCTGTCTGTTATGTTTTTTTAAAAACGAACTCTGCAAGATAGACACTTTGTGCTCAGTTGTTCCATGAGCTAAATGGATCAGCTGAGTCCACATGCTAATATGATTTTGGAGTGGATCTCGCTCTCTTGCCTTTCGCAGGAGCCAGTAACTGGGCACCAAAGACGACAAGATTTAAGGAGGGAAAGAAGGGGAGTAGGGGGAAACAAAAGGGGCGACTGTAAAGACCTCCTTACTGCCAAGATTCAAACATTTTTTCCACTTGGCTTACAGAAAGTAGGATTTCTTGGAATTAAAAAAAAAATCTGGCTAAGAATAGTTGTTACACATGGCTGACAGGGAACTCTGTCCTGAAGAGAGAAGATAGTAAGGAGAGACGTGTACTTTTACATAATCCAGTCATCAACTCTGCAAACCATTCATTCATATATTCAGTGAAACACTTCTCATCCACCAAATACTTCTGTTAAAATCAAATAATATTTTCTTTTTTTTTCTTTTCACTCCAGGCCAAATGCAAAAAAAAAAAACTTTTTTTTTTTTCCCACAGAAACCAGATTCCTCATGTCTGACCCCACCACCCCACTCTTCCATTTCCGTCTCTTTGCCTCTTTCTCAGCTGTGAAACTTAATGGCCTCCTCAAGCCATTGCTCATTTGTCAGTCTCAGCAATACTAAAAAATAAAAAAATTAATTTCAACAAGGGAAGATAGAACAAAATGCGGAGAGCCAAAAACGCATAACTCAACACAAACCTGCACACTTTAACGTACTTTTTAAACGTTTCAAAGTGCATGCTAACGAACCTTAAAAGAACTGTAAAAGCTGCTTTTTTGCACATAACTGCTTCCTTTCCAGCACAATGCCAGCTCCCACCCAACGCTCATCCACACATGCATTTCGTACTTAATGGGAAGCCGCAGATGCAGCAGTGTTGGTTACCATTATAATGATGGTCAGAGGTGAACTGGTGGAGATGTAACCCTCCAGAGTGGGAGTTGCAGCTTCCACTGACGCCTGGTCCTGCCGTGAACATATATGACCGCAGTCGGCTCCGCCCACAGAGCGAAGCAGCAAGACCACGCTGGCTGAGCACCCCATTCTCCAGCGCCGTGGCCTCCGAATCCTCCCTGATCCACTCCGGATGAGCTCAGCCTCCTCTATCGGAACCGGCCTCTGCTCAGGCCTCTGGTCCCGCCAGAGGGGTTGTGTTCTCCTCTAGAAGTGTGACACCTAGAGCTCCATCAGGCCCAGTGATGTCACGTCAAGCAGTCCTGCTCTGAAAACTTGGGGAGGTTTTCCCAAAGCTGCTCTGCTTCAGCCTGCAGCTCCTAATGTTGCTGTTGCTGAGCTGACACACTGGCAGCCCTGCATGTCTCTCTCTCCTCTCTCTCTCCCTTCCCTTCTTGTGTTCTCTCTCTCTTGCTCTCGTTTTCGTCCTCCAATACACACACACTGACTGCAGCTGTGTGTGGTTCAGCCGAAGCCAGACACATCCAACAAATCACACTCAGCAAAACCCGTCAGCTGACCAGAACCAGCCGCCACACGCATATGCACAACGGAGACTTCCACACACACCCAAGCCAACATTATTTTTTCTGATTTCCATACTGCTGCAGCTATGACTCTCTCCATTTGTTTCCCAAACTACACCAACACTTTTCAGTCTTAGCTCTGTTTGTTGTGCTAGGGCCATTGTGGGTTTTGCTCTTAAGAGCTTCCAGCAAATGTTCTGCAAAGCTGCGACTGCTCGGCTAAATAATGCGTGCCCCGGCTGATTGTGATGTGTGTTATTATTTTGCTGCAATCCTGTTGCAGTGAAGTGTGAGAGAATGAAAAGTTCAGGAACACAAAGTGGATGGAGAGAGTGGAGTGGGTGGCCTTATAGATGAGGCATGCATGTGAAGTGTTAGCCCTGCAGAGTCTACATTTGAAATCATTCAGACTTTGCTTGAGCATAAAGGCAAGTCGCAGAAGACTGCCTTGAAGTTTTCCTGCCTTGCGATATCGCTGAGTGACTCTGATTTTTCTGATGTCTTCAAAACATCTGGTGTTGCTTTATTTCACCGACTGTGGCTGAAGGAAAAGAAAAGAGGAGCGTTCCCAGAAGAAAGCATTTCTCAATTTGAAAGTATCTGTCATCATAAAAGCCCCTGTTATTCTGCGCCAGTTGTCCTTGTTGAACTACATACCGATCAAAGTAAAGACTTCTTTTTTTAAAGAATTAATGCAAGCCAGGTTTTTTTGCTTTGAATTTAGTTTAACAGGCCCTGATGTATTTGCTTAAATCACCGAGATCTAAAACAGTGGTTCTCAACTCTGATCCTCGAGGCCCAGTGTCCTGCAACTTTTGGATGTGTCTGAGCTGAACAATGAGGTCATGAGAAGGACTCTGGAGATGTTGACTACATTCTGAGGATATAATTCAGCCATTTGATTCAGGTGTGTTGGACCAAGGACACATTAACAGTTTCAGAACACCTCAGAGCCTGGCTTTGAAGACCCCTGATGTAAAATGACGCCACATGGCAGCTTTGATTTGCTCCACCTCTCTCTCTGTGTCTCCAGCCAGCCTGATTGGAAGCACCTGCTTACAATCATCGCCTCCTCCTGTGTGTATTTAGTGAGTGTGTTTTCTTCCTTCAATGCCAGTTTGTCTTTGTTTCTGTCAGCAAACAGTTCAGCAATCTTTTCCTCTGTATTTTTTGCCTCTATTAATTTTTTTTTTTACCACTTTTGTGCATTTGACTCAGGCTTTGCCCTGCCTTGCAGTTGCAAAGTGGTGTTATATTTGTCCATAATTTTCAGGATATGTATAAAAAACACCTTGATGTGATAGAAGGAGTGGACCTGCAGCTCACGCTTTCCAGGGTTTTATTTTCTTTTCTTTTAATTGTTGAAACCCATGTATCATTTTACTTCCCTTTCAAGGTTATGCAACACTTTGCGTTGGTCAATCATATGAAACCCTAATAAAATTTATAAAGTGCGGTTGTGACATTGAAGTAGATATGAATATTTTTGCGACCTACTGAACGTCTCTGGACTCGTTAAAAATGAGATTCAGAGCAGCACTTCAACTGGCTGTCAGAGAAAGCCTGAGTCACTAATCAGTTGAACAAAAACTACCAAAGAGTTTCAATTTCAGTTACTTTATTGCAACAACTCTCAAAATGAATTGCATCAGTGAAAATGAAACTAATTGCAAGCAGCTAAAAGGGAAAACACCAGAGTGCTCACAGACCTGCTGATTTTTGCTGATTCTGACATTGATGGTGTGTCAGAAAGAGTAGGAGCTTCTTAAAGAGACAAAGACCAAACTATATTTGACATATGCAGCATTTTTATAACAACTGAAGGTGACATACTTACTTGATTGGGTTAAAAATGTGCCTCAAATGCATACCACCGTTAATTTAATACAATGCTTTCAGATACTGTTCATCTGCTGCACAGAGTGATTGTTGACAAGGCAACAATCAAGCACTCGTTATGGTAGCTGAAAAGCTTTCAGCATGTTTGCACTGGTATTTTTGAAGTTCTTTGAGGCCAAAGAAAGGCTTTACAAGAGATTCTGGATCCTATTGATCACAAAAACCTTGAAGGAAAACTTCAATACATGCAAGGGACCAGCATGAATAATTGGAGATAAATAGAAAAAAATATTCTGCTGGTCGGAAATTGACCATTTTAGACTCGGATCAATACTGATTAAGGGCCAAAAATTCAGGAGGGCTTCAAATCAGTGAACACCACCAGGAATGTGTTTTTACTGAGTGGAGGAAGGCTCAAACTTAGCTATTTTATTTTAAAACTGAAGTCAGAAAAAACATGAAAGTGCAAAAGTATCCCAAAATAATTGCGACAGAATTTCTCTAGAAATGCGTTCAAACCGAGATATGTCTGTAGTTTTTAGGCTGTGGAAGCAGTAGAGAGAAAAACCTCCAGCAGAAAAGTTGCTCTGTTTTATCCTTTTGATCTCTCTCCGTCATGAATATGTCAAGAATATGGCGATGTTGGCAATTTTGGGGGAAAATCTCAGATTTAGAGCAAGTAAATGCATCCTCTGCAATATCCACATTGAGGCTCATTATGTGTGCTAAATGCTTACATAAAGTAAAGCAAGGAATCTCATAATATGCCATTGTCTTCAAAATATTTAAACGTTCCTTTAGTCAACTCTGAATTCATAATTCAGCAGCAGACTTTAAATCTCTGTAACGCTGTAAGAAATTGGGAATTGTTTACAACTTTTCCACTGCAAATAGCTACATTTGGTGTCTATGAAGTCATCCCAAAACTATTAGATGAAACACTTGAGTTTCATCTAATTTTAGGATTGACTGAATTCCCTATATGTGTAATAAAGTTAAATAGCTCCTGAGTTTTGGACTTTCTTGGTCTCACAACACAGAGTGAGGTAGCCATGGAGATGCTGTTGGGTAATTATTAAGCTCCATGTCAGTGCTGTGCAAAATCCCACCCACCACCCACTGACATCTTCATTATTATAATACTTTACAGCTATATATAAACAGCAAATAAACACAAATGGACAAACAGAAAGAGGCACCGAAGTGTAGACGTTGAGTTTCAGCCCTGCCTCCCACACAGTGCTGTTAACAAACACGGCCCACTTAGCAGGAGATGACAGAGAACATGTCCCGCGCAGCCTGTGAAGTGCACAAAAGACAAACATTAACTGTTCCCACCAATAGCCTCTCCTCCTTCTACATCCACTGCCTGTCACTGAGAGCCACTCAGTGCAACATGCCTCATAGCAGCAGCGTTTACACACTGGAGCCACAGAAATGGGCTTTGTTTCTACGCCAGGTTTCCACAATGGTCCCGTCATGAAGACATGCCCACACCAACGTGCCCTCCGGTGTCCAGCAATGTGCCCATGTTACACAGCTGTCTTGATCTCATACACTGATTCACCCCGTCTGCCTTCGCACCATTTCCAAACACGCGGTACATTATCGGACGGGCCGCTGCAAGTATGTCCTTGGCTAGAATTGAAAATGTCATGAAATGCTCAAACAGTAAGAGAGTGGAGACATTTCAAAGCAGATTTGCTGTATGTGATCTTTTTGTTTGTTTCCCAAGCTTTCTGAAAGAATTTTAAAGTTTTATTTTTGCCACTTTTGTCTAGAAACAAGACTGCCATTATCCAAAGGAAAACTATAAAAGACTTTATCAGAGCCTGGATAATGACTAAGAATGGCCATTTTAAAAGAATTACCAAGAAGCTTATCCCGAGAGGAAGAGTGCTAAAAGTGCTTTTACACAGCACTTTAAATCATGATGACAGCAACTTGAGAGACCAAAATCACTTTACAGCACATCCAGAAGACCAGCTGACATGGCAATCCTGTCAGATGTGTCTGAAAAGTGTTTAAAAACACAACAGTGCTTGTTTAAGGTATGCTTTACGTCAAACATTTAATTTATGGAAATTCTGTTTATTTAGCTTCAACTTTAACCCTTAAAAAAAATACATTTCCTCTTAGTAATTGTAGTTGAAAGAGGATGGGTTTACAATGCTGATTTTTCTGTCTTTGACAGGAACAGAAACGCTCCACCTTAAAACTCTATGCAGCATAAAATAGAGCAAAGTCAGGTCAGAAGGAAGTAAAAAGGATGTCGACTTGTCTGTTCCATGCTTCACCCCTTCCCAAACATTAGTGTTTCAGTAGGGGCATGACTGAAGGTTATAGCTGAGGATTTATAAGATGTCTATAAATCTTCCTGAAGCATACGACTGCCAGTAGTAAATATATCATTTTAAATACTGATGATGATTATGAGCATTTGTCGGTGACGGCCATGAGTATATTACCACCCACCACTGGTGATAAGAACGACATGCAATATAAACCTTAAACTTACTCCATATTTTGACATGAACAGCAGTATGATGTGCTAAAAATAAACTCATACATTATATTTATACAATGACTGAATTAAAACAATTCTGCATTTACAGCACACAGCTCAGTGAAAGAGCACCAGCTTTGATTCCTGACCCCACCCTATTTGCAGCATGTCTTCATCCAGCTCTCTCTCTTTCTTTCTGTCAAGCTGCTATTAAATCCAGGCCATTTGTGCTGCAAATTCAATAAAAGGCCGACATTCCTCAACAGGAATCTAAAAAGAAGCCTTGCCATTGATCACAAGAGCTTGATTGCAGAGGGTGGCAAAACCTCTTATCTCCTCTTTGTGGAAAATCACTTTTTCACACAGGGCCGCGTTAGTTTGTATAGTTGTTTTCTTGCCAAAAAAATTGCATTTGCAAATGGATATTTTTTTTATTCCCTCGGGTTGCCTTTGTCCGATATCCAAAATCGTTTGATGATCGGAAATATGTCAGTGTGAGAAAGAAAAACAAAAAAGTCTCAGCCCTGTCCGGTCTGGAGAAAAACATCAACATAATAACAAAAAAAACAAAAAAAATGCTCCTCTAAATTACCCCTGAAGGATAAGATGAGCAAAATCAATGAGCATGAAAACACAGCTCTGTCGTTTTGTTGCTGTGTTTACATGATGTAGATGTGGTTACCGGGTTCTGCATGTGAGTAACTAGATTTAAACTGCAAGTGAGCCCGAACCTCTGAGGAAAATGACATCACCGTGTTGTGTGTAGCTGAGTACTCTCATCATGCGTGGAGTTAATGTGTTCCAGCTGTGGAGCCTCCATCACTGTAATCCCTCTCTCCCCAGCAGGACCGCTACTCTGACGAACAATCCTCACAACCAACAAAGCGAACGCTTCACACTCTACATTTTGCAGGAGGGTGAACGCGCACTTGCGCAGCAGCGCATGTCTGTGCCAGTAAGTCCCTGAAGGTAAAACTTGAAAAACTTCATCCAACTAGGCCAAACAGGAAGGTGGAATTCATTAAACCTCGTGCAAACACTGCCTTGTAAGCAGCTAAGCTCTGCTATAGTTAGACTCCCTGTAGAGCTGGAGGCTGAATCACGGCAGCATGTTTTGATGTGGTGTGGAGCTCCACTGAGTTTATTCAGGAAAACACGCCCCTGTTACCATGGTAGCTGCAATGTGAGGGATGCTGCTATTCAAGAAACGAGTTAAGTGCACTGGAGCATTTGGCATTTGCGGAGGGCAAAGAAACAAAAAGGCCCGTCGTTAAACTTTTCCTGACTGAAGTACGCGAGAACTTTCACTACGTCTGCAGAAATCTTATCAGCTCATGCCAAACACGACTTACCAAAAGCAATGCAGACACTCCCAGTGCCATCCCATAACTAGTGATAATGTTTCAAAGTACTTTCTCAGAGGCACTTCTCAGAAAAACCACAGAATACAAATGCACTACCACAGCACACCATCTTTGACAAACAGGAAGGCAGAAAAGGTGTAAACCGAGTAAATTTCTTTCACTTACCTGATGCATCTGGTGATTATTTTTAGGTGACAGATGTCAGAATGTGTGGGTTTTGTGAGGTGACCCCTGCTTTTCTGGTTTACTACCTTTTGCAACACATTTTGTCAGCGCTTTTAGGGTTTTTGCTCTTTAGTCTGTCCCTACGTTGTCGCTTCGGTGAGCTTTGCCGTGAGATCACATTTGTTGCTTATTTTATTCTCGGCCAGTAATTTCTGGTTTTGACTTGCAGACATTTGCAGAACCTTTAGTTTTGTTTTACATTGTGGTCTGCTTCAAAGCCGTTTCATGACGCATGCAATGTTACTCTGCGCTAATGTTCGCAAGGGACGTGTTTTGAACTTTTCTCTGTTTGTAAATCATAAAAGGTTCATTAAAAGGAACTTTTCCAAAAGCAGGATTCTGTTTCAGATGTACAAACTAAGCTTTGCTTCTCCGTTCTCAGCAGGCAGCCAACAGAAACTTGAACGTACTTGCAAAATTGGTCAGAAAACGTCTTGCCTAAAACAACTGACCGATGTGAATTTATCTCTGTAACCGTGCAGAACTATTAAGCAAAAGGATGATCTTAAACATAGATTTTCATGCAGTACAATCAGGCTGCACACCACGCAGGAAGTCTGTGTTGGGACACTGTTTATGTTGGTTGTTAACTTGAAGAGCAGAGATACAGCACACTGCCAATGCCATCTAGTGCCGGGAACTCAACACAGCAGCGTTTTGTGCACTGCATTATGAGAGCGTCTCTGTTTATGCCCGTCTGAATTTCTTCTGATTCCGCTGCTACAGCTTTCACGAATGACCTCAAGGAGGCACTGCATGCATGAGATGCTATCTGGTTCACTGGTAGTTGGTTTGTTTAGAAAAGGAAGCTATTAAAAAGTCTTTAACTAGAGCTCGAGTCCTGAGGCAGGAGGGATGTTGGGGGAAGGGGGCTAGAGAGGGGAGAATTTGGAAGGAGATGGGGGGGCAATTTTAAAATCTGCTGCCGGGTACGGAGGGCATTGTTAAAACTTTCCAGTCGTCCTCTTTTGGTTTCATTTTCCGACTAAAATTAATTCCAAAATTGAAAGCAGGAAAACATCATCGTGCTTTTACCTTAGTCACTTACTATAGAAATGTTTCAATTGGACTTTGAACTTTAAATTTGCCTGTGTGAAATCTGAACAGAACGCCGTTAACATGATAGAAAGATAACTTTGTCATTGTCAGAGATCAATGTTTAAAGTACAATGTTTAAAGAGGTGAGGCTGGAAGAGAGAGAAAGAAAGCAAGTAAAAGTGAGGTGTCTTTGAAGCCTGGCTATTAACTGGACTCCACTATAAAAGAAACTGAACTGATATTCTTGTGGAATGGGTTTTATATACATATTTTGCTGCTAAGGTTTCCTCAGACAGCGGTAAATCAAGTATTTACGGAACATAAAATCCTTTTAGACATTTGCGTTGGGATAGTTTGAAAATAATCTACATCCGTTTGTGAAAGACCTCTGAAACATACGTGAAGTAATAAAAGGAGAGCCAAGCAGAAAAAGCAGACACACATCTCCTCTCGGAGACCTTCATTAATTCTCTCTCCCACATGGCACCTCTCCACATCTCCCCGCTGTCTCTCCTCCTGTCCTGACTCAGACAGCTGAGGTCACTGATTGTAGATGAATTTTGCAACAAACTGCTCTTTCTCAAAACACAATGCTTTACGAAGCTTTTTTTTTTTACACTTACTCAACATTTTCACACTTTGTCGCATTACAAGCAGACACCAGTTACCTGGAACATGTAGCATGTATGGTTTTGGACTTTTACAAAACTTTAATAGATCTAAAAAAGGGAAGCATTCGTATGCATCCAACCCCCTTTCCTCTAGTACCCCTACATAATTTGCAAGTCACTCATAAGGCAAATAAGAACAGTCAACTTGTATGCGGTTCCATTTGCAAATTCAGGTGCATTATGACAGCCTGGGGGATTTATTAGAAAACACTGATGAACACCATGAAGACCGAGGAACACAACAAACAGATCAGAAAAAAAAAATCTGGGAAGTTTAAAACAGATTTAGGTTAAAAACACTACCAAAAAGCCAAAATTGCAACAGAAACCATGTTTACCAAATAATCAAGAGACCCTGAATACAAATGAATATATATAACACTTTTCAGGACTTTTTAAAAACCATATAAATTCAATTCCGCTTCACAATTATGAGCTTCTTTGCGTTTGTCTGTCACATAAAGTAAAAATAAATTGCAGTTTGTTGGACGAAATCTGGAAACGTTCAAATGCTTACTGTAAAATACTGTAAATATCTGCATTTGCCTTTATTGAGAAAAAGAAAAGAGAATTATATTGGCATGCTCAGTTGCCTTTGCACTGAAAGTGCAACAAACACACTTTCAGTTGCAAAAATGAAGCACAAGCTCTCGTAAAGAGAAGGTATCAGAAGTAGAAGTACAAAAAAACAATGGTTAAAAAGAAAGCCGCTGTTCATTTAATATGATTCTTCATCGCAGAAACAGAAAATGGAGCCTCTCGGCTGAAAGGGGAAGTTTTGTCAATATTAATCTGCACGTCAAAATTTCATCTCACTGGAAAGAACATCAGAGCGGCATAATAAAAATCACTCTAGCATGATGTTTATGACCTATTTCTTTCAGCGCTGATATTTAGCCTTTGTATTTTGAAGATCATATCTGTGACATTTACACAGATGGGACGCTACTCTAGTAGAAAATTTACAGGTTAGGTTTTCTCCAACCAACACGACACCAAATCTGCTTGTGAAATTTCTCAATCTTAATTTTACTTTTAATGCCCCAAGTCACCAAGAAACTCTATTCCACAAATGTTTTCTTTGTATTCAGTCCTTTTTCCTGTAACTCCATATGCTTGAATATTGTGTCCTAACTTTGAATTTGACATATTCATTCTCCACCAGTACTTACTTGTGTCCTCTCCAGCCAGAAATACATACCAGCACAATGTGTGAACTATATTTATGAAAATAAAAACAACAGCTTGATTGCAGGAAGGCTTCTTTACAACTTCTTTTTTTATATATATATCTTCGCTGCAACAAAAAGCCTACTGAGACGGCTATTTCTGCATTAATCATCCATTCACAGCTCCTACACATGACACCTACACAAAGCCTACATGTAACCTCCACACCAGTCATGTCTACTAACCAGACTCCCACTCAGCTCTGCTCCGTCTCCCTCGGGTCTCAGTTCAGGCTGAGGACGCAGCTGCTCTGAAGACTTTTCCTCATGTGTTTTAATAAGCATAATGTTTCTTAACTGTCTCCCTTCTCTCCCCCCAAACCCGATCCACACTTGCCCTGCCTTAACACCCCAAATAGCTCTCCATGACCCCCCAACCATCCAAGCCCATTTCCTCGCAGCACAAGCAAGCTAGGAAAACCCTAATTTCCTTGTCAATGTGACTCTGCTAGCATGAGTTAGGAGGAATAGCAAAATTTGCCATCTTTGATCAAAATTACATTGATATCCTGAGCAGAATTTGCTATTTTATGAATACTTTTTATGTTATCATGGTCCTGATTTCCAGAAACCAGACAAAACAATCTTTTTTTTTTTTTTTTTTCACTTACTTCCCGGCTGTAATTTAGCTTATGCCCCTCAACGATACACTTGAGTCTTGATGTCTTACAATGCAATGGCACTGACAGCTACCAGTGTTGCATTGCCCAAAGCTGCCTGCACCTTTAAAAGTAGCAAACGGTGATGTGTTCCAGACTTCAATGTAAAGATCTGATGCACTGCACATTCTGCTCTCCATTCAACATTTACTTAGTAGTTCCTCACAATGGTCTATCAATGTACTTTTTGAAGAAAAAAAAAGACCTTAGGGGGACATTGGGAAGCAATTTCTGTTTAAAGAAAAAAAGTTTCCTCTTGTGGATTTTTGTTCTAAATCATTTGTTTCTACCAGGATCAAGTGAAACTGTGGTGCATTACTCAAGGTCATCATGAGGATCTCATTCAGCACATGAGCAAACTTTGTGGCAAGTTTTTTTTTTTTTTCTCTAGATATGATCTGACCATCAAAATGCTGTCATGAGTTCCTTCAGCACTGAAAAAGAAGCTTCTTGTTCTTTATTTGCATTTTATTTTTGTCTGACTGGTGCGAAGGCATCATTGCATTTGTCAATACCAAAAATACTAGACACCACTAGTGAAAATAGTCTTGAAAAAATAAGAGTTGGCTGCTTAACAACTTTACTCAGGGACTGAATCAGCAGCATCAGCTAAACAGACACGTTTGACTTCTAACCTGCTTTCGCTAACAGCATTTAAAAAAAAACATCAAGTGTGATTAATGTTAACTCAAGGTTGCCATTGAGTATCAGTTTATGCCTCAATATAATGTATTGTGTATAAAGTACAGCGATAAATGCTCATAAAAATGTCCGAATGTGTTGATAATTATATGTATAACTACATTTTCTTCTGAATACTTTGTATATTCCCTTATTCCCAGTTAATTTCCACACAATTTGACAGTATTTGTCGACCTCTAATCGACAAACTATAAAACTAAATGACCTCCTGCTGGTAGATACAAGTAAATGGACATACAGTGAAATATTTTAAAAGTGTAGATTATCAGCATAAGATGGAGAAATTACTGTTAGTTATTGGTCACTGGACACAAACTGACGCAGGCTGTCCCAAGAAAGAATGTTTTATTTCCTCAAAGAAACATATGGACTTTGTAAGACTTAAGGAATACGAATTTCCACATCCAAAAATGGTGTTTACTGTCAAATTTACAATTAGGCATTCCTAGTTTGCACCTGCGTGCTTCCTGTTCCGCCTTGGAAGAAAAATGCATATCTTCCCGTCGTGAATATGGCACGAGAATGACGATGCAAGGTTTTTGCGGTCATGCAAGCATTTTCAGCCCTCCTACTCTGGAATGCAGTACGAGGGAGAGAGACAAGACTGCGATTCACTCGCACAGTCACTGAACTATTCTTAGTCCACTTTATGAAGTGGGCCTTCAGCACCAGCCCAGCAATCGCTCCACTGTGAATAGAGCCAGGAGAGACAACAAGTGCATGCTGCGGCCCAGCAAAGTGCATGGAAGGACGTTTGAAGCTGAGCTCTTCACAGATGCAAAGTCTGCTCAGCTGCATATAAATGCAGCAGTTCTTTGCCCAAAGAGCCTATTGTGGACGTACATTAGCACAATGCCTGGAGCCCCGGGGACCTCGCTCGCTCCGTGTCATTCCTCTGCTCATGTGACCTCTCACAGGCACTGCCGTACTGACAGACACACATTTTCACTCCAGCTTTCCCACATGGATCAAACAGAGTTTTCTTCTCTTTTTAATTCAATTCAGCAAATGGAAACGTAATACCGTCTTAGAAGAAGCGTCTCCGAAAAGAGCATTTCCTGTGTTTATGTCCAAGCAAAGAGCCACACCACTAGGATTACTGTGCAGTGCATTATGCAGGTCCCACACAGTGGAGTAATTCAGTCGGAGGCTGTGTTAATAGTGACAGTGACAGGCTCGGGCTCCAGCTATTTTCTCTCTATCCATTTTTGAATGAAACATTGAGAAAATTGCTACACACACCAAGGCCTGGCAGTGCAAGTTCCTTCTGCTGCGAGGGAAAAACAAATGTCTGTGGATCAGATTTGGACAAAGTTCCAACCAGTCACTCATCTCCGTTAAGAAGACACGCATTAAAATCCGAAAATATGACCAGAACCACAACAGAATGGAAAGCACCAGATTGTAGGAAGGTCTAAACCTGACAGTGATGCAGAAACGAGCTGTGCAGGTTGTTCACTGCACAACTGCAGAGTTGTTCACTGATGGGAAAGAATGAATAAGACATCCTGTTTCACACAGGCATGCATGAAACAGTTTCTATGAGGTTTACACCCAAACATGTTGGTTAGACACTTGGTATGAAGTTTGATATCAAATATATGCGAATTGAGTGTTACACAGCGTGAGGTGCCTATTTGCCTCAGCACAGTCGCAACCCTCAGTAACAGGAAACTCTGCGACACATCTTGAAGGTTTATGCAGCCCATACATTTAGCATAGGCAATCTTAAAAACAGCTAGACAGCAAATATTTCTCAAAATCTTCTTTTTAAACATTAGTGTTTTCATTAGGCATAAGCTGTTAAGCCACTAGGGACAGTTTTTGGGGGATTTTTTGCTAGTCATTTAGTACAAAATGTCTACAGCCAACAAAATCCCAAACGATCATTTTTGAGGATTCAAAAGAATTAAACTTAGCCGCAATTTTCTTAGGTTTTATATCTGCATGACCTTGTATATTTCCTTCATTCTAAGTTTATCACAGCTAACCTACATCTTCACCATAGTTTCAGTTTTGCTCAGGTGTTTTCTTTGTCTGAGCCACTGCAACACACTGCTGACAAAGTTGACCTTTTCACAGCAATTTCTGATGTTCATGAAGTCGTTTTGGTTGAATAATCTAAGTTTGTATAAGTTTAAGCAGACCAACATTTGCTTTAACAAAGAGGAGATCTAAAGGCAAAAGTAATTATTATTTCATATTCAGGTACTGCAGCCATAATAGAAGCCCAGATTATCATATTTCCACCACTCTGACATTTTAACGGACCTCCCTGATGGTCTTGGGGGTTTTTTTCTTTTCTTTTCTCTTCTATTTATGGGAGATTTGCAATGACTAAACCCACTCAACTGTGTCATTGAACCCTTGCTGAGGCAAATGGATGCAGCACAGAAATAACTTTTTGGGCTTATAAAGTATGATCAACAAATAAATTTTGATCTTATTGTTCTATAATCAGAATTTAACTTGGACTTTATCCAATTGATCTATATGTGACTGGAAAGCATTGGAAAGAATTACATTGATTTCAATTGAGTTCAAATTAAATGTTAATCATTGGTAATCTACGTCGGACTATATTTAATCTCTCAAAAATATCTGCAGATCAAGAATTTCTTTCACTTCTCAATGATCTGTTTGACACATAAATTTAAAGGAATAGCACTGCAAGAAATCACTAAAGCTGCAGCATGTACCTTTACACAATAAACCTGTTATGGCTTAGAGAAACTCTCTGTAGCAGAGTCCTAGTCAAAGGTGATTGAGATACTGAATCTCTCTCTTCCTCTTTCACCGGTCTTCCCCTAAATTTCTCACTGGGTTTCCCCTCATCACACAGTTGAGCTCTCAAACATAATAAAACCCAGTGATGTCTGAACCAATTATAGACTTTCTGTCTCCATCATTACAATATTATTTAACCTCTTAACTGCCTTTGTAATGTAAGTCAATGAACCCATGAGGTCACCAGTGTCATCGTCACAGTCAAGGTTGTTAAATATGAAGGGTAATACAAAGAGTCGGAATCTGAATGGAAATAGATTTAATGCATATTTCTGGCCACTTGACCAGAAATACACTCTGTACTTAGTTTTTAGGAGTAATAGGTATTTAAAACAACATATCAAATACGATGAACAAATTAACCAAGTGGACAAAGCTCATGGAGGAGAATGGGTACATGTGCAATAGTAAAGAGGTTATAGAAAGGAAATTTCACACAATTTAATTATAACCTAAATCATGGTGGAGGGAGTGTGAGAACAGCGAAGGGATGCAGAAGATCAGAAATGATAAAGTCGGAAGGAAAAAAGATAATACATAAAAATCGACAGGAATGCTTCCTGTTAGGAGTTCCATCCTAATTGACTTCTAACCACGTTCTCGCCTCTGACACAATTGATTTTACGGATTACAGGCTGGTCCAGCAAACACAAGGCAGGGGTTCCAATAGCTGATGCTGCACACAGCACATGGCGAACCAAAAATTGTGTTGGCATTTCTTTTTTGTTGAAGCACTACGGCACATTGCAGCTAAATCAAGACCAACGCAGATCTAGAGCAAGCCCAAACCTTGCATGCGCAGGCAAAGTTTAAATGCTTTGTCCACACACAACAATAACACACACACAGAGAACGAAATGCACGTACACTGCTTTGCGCACTGAGCAAACAGGCAAGTCAGCAGTCACATGCAATGCACCCCAGGTGGTCGACATGAAGTGTCATGAAGAGGAAGCAGAGTCAGACTGACAGCACGCCCTTTTGACCACAGACAGCCACAACATATCACTGGGACATGTCAACCAAGAGAGGCCCACTAGCAACAAATGTGCATGTCACAGTGGGCGACGCACACTTTAGCTACGGGAGGCAAGGCAGCCTGGTTCAGGGCATTGGAGCAGAGAACATGGCAAAAGGCACAAAGCAACTGTCCCATGTGATGAATAAAAACAGGCAGATGAAGAGAAAGCTGAAAAATCTACGGCGAAACATGCAACAAGGAAGTAGAAGATCGTCCTGATTAGAGACAACTCATTTATAAAGTGTTCATTGTATTATGGGTATTATGTTTAAATTTAGAGACGAAGACTATCCATCTACATTCTACAAGGAAATTGTGACATTTAACCCAAATTTGAGACATACTAAAAATAAGATGAAATGGTCAGCTGCATTAATACTTTCCATATTGGTTCATTTCCCTCACTGAAATTAAAATAATGTCTATGGGAGGCAGATTTATTAATCCAACATCAATCATACAATAACATTACCGATTGAAAATGAAAGCATGGACCACTTATTTATGTGCCCTGTTTTAAAAGGAAACATTTTATTCTGATAATGTTTTATGATAGCAGAGGATCGATCAAGTAATAGACTTTATGTTTATTATCACTATCTATTTCAGAGACAATAGTAACACCTATATTTCAGGGATTCCCCCAGTGTGTCATAATGCCTAGTGGGCCACCAGGGTTTCCTTATCTTCCCCACCAGGCTAAGTGTTTTCTGTTTATTTTAGATGTGTTTTTATACACCAGTAACGGATTAAGCGAGGCTTATAGTTGACGCTTTGAACTGGGCGAACAATTACCTAAAGGAACTGTGTAAAATATCATATAATTATGAGCGGAAAAGAGCATATTGATGATGAATGAAAGTGGCTCGAGAATGGAGCCTTGAGGAGCCCCACGCGTGATCTTTGCTACCTCACATTTGTAATCATCATATGACAAAAAGTAGGCATGGACTGCCAAATAAGATCTTAACAAATATAGCACATTCAAATACAGACTGATAACAATTGTGCAAACTAGATACACAGACAAGTTTTACAATTTAAAGCTGTATAACAGACACTGATTTGTAATTAATTGCTAAAATCCAGAATTAACTTGGCACAGCAGATGACCAGAGAAGGACACGAAGAATGCCGAAGACAACGAGAGGCATTTATCTGTCAAAGCAAAGACAGAACCATGGTGATGTAACACCGCAAACCAAAGGCATGACCTAAAGTGCAAGGGTGACCGCATGCACAAGCAAGCCTTTTCTGCTGGTTAAACAAATTTTGAGCCGCGGTGATGCCAGGGTGAGCATGTTGGCCCAAGTCACTGGCAAAGCGGCTGTTCCATGGAAGCATGGAGGCATGGTACGACATGTGGTTCATCCCACCAGGCAGCCGGAGTCACAAGAATGACACTTGTGTGCACGCCGCTGTGCTGCTCTGTTCAGCTGAGAGCCATAATAAACAGTCAGTGCTCCACAATACAAGAGCTTTTCTTGTTAAATTGCTTTAATTGCTGCCCTAGAGGAGTGTTTGATATAACGACTACCTCATTTCTTTCTGCAAACAACTCATATTTAATTTCTTCATTAGGTAGTTGATGTAGAGCAGCTCAGTCTCTGACAGTCTCTGAAGCAATCCCTGAAGCAAAAGGCGCATTTTTTAGGGGTTTACCAAGGCTCATACATCCCTCAATCCTGCATCTATCTTCTCCCTGCATATTACTCTCTGCATATTTAGGAATGGGTGGGCTGACCACTCTGAGAAACACTCTGAAAGCATTGATTGCTTTCCCAGAGCTGCTCATCTGAAGAAAAATGCAGCTTCAACAAGCTGAATTTTCCAAGTATTATGTTGTTTGCACTCACAAAAAAAAAACTTTCACTCTTGTTCTCAAAAACTGATATCACCTCAAGACACACGGAGCGCAAACAGACGCCACATGCAACAGAGACATAAAGGAAAGACGGCATAGAGAGGAGAGAAGGAAAGTCAGTGGAGGAAGAGGGGGGACTGATGTTAAATGAATGAATGAAACTAGAGAGCATGAAAAGAGAGACGAGTCCAGGTTAGTGAGAGAGAGAGTCTTCACGCTTCGGCGAACGTCATGCCATAGGGCCAGATTCTGCTGACCTGCTTTCTTTCGCTAACAAAGGCTGAGCTTTTTGCACAATCCAGAAACGTTTCCACACGTGCACACAACACATTTGGAGATTTGCACGCCCACTTAAACAGAGCCAGTGTTCACAAGTGGGATATGCAGGTCCACAGGCATGTTTCCACTCAGGTTTAGCTCCATGCTTCTATTTACATCTTTGTGCACAATTTATATCTTGAAGTTGATCTTTTTCATCCCTTTTTGACGATTGCATTTTTGATATTGAGGAAAGAGTTGAGAAAAAGAAGTTTGTGAAAATACTCATTTTCACACTGGAATGTTTGATAAAAATGTACATATAAATATAACATTTTAATGCTTTCCATATCCATGGTTTCCAAAAAGTTCACATTCAGCACTGGTAGCAGTAGTAATAGCTACCTTATCAACATAAAGAGCTTCCAGTGTTGCCTGTCTCTGATGTTTCTCCCAGCGTCTTTTACTCATTAGAAGGAGGTGGGATAAGGAGCTTTGTCAGTAGGCCTTTGGTTTTACCTTGTGAAGGTAATGACCACCTGTTTGACCCTTCATCTGTTTTGCTCATACAATTGACTCAAAGCCTCCTGGAGAAAAATGTTGAGAGCACAATGGGATGTTGTGTTTCGCTCTCTCTTTTGCTTACTGGTGTTTTCTCAGCATAAATATTTGCGGCAAGGTTAACTTGCTACATTAAACTGTCTATGTCGGCTACATGCCGGTTCAGGAAATTGTAAAGTGACTGCAAAGTCGGTCACTTTACTTTACTATTTTACTATTTTAGTAATCTTAGATTGTGTTTATTTTGAACTAAAACTGAACTCTGAATTAAAACGTCTTTGTCTTAGAAGACCCAAGTTGTTACAATTTTCTGCATTTCTTTATCCTCTAGGTTAAACATTGAAAGTTCTCAAAATATGGTAACCTTACATGAAAATGACTCACTGCATCACTGCATTTTAAAAAAACAGGAACAATTCTGTGACTCTATTTTACAGTCTACTTTGCTCAATTTAATACTGAAAAATCAATTTGTTCCTTCTTAAGACAGCGTTGCCTTAGGGTTTAGATAGTGTAGCAGCCTTTTTTCTACCAGCTGACTTGCAGCACACAGCAATGATTGGGGGAGAGGTAGTGCTGTCTTACTCTATTCTAAATAAAAACACTGATTACCCTAGCACATTTTCAGAACAGGAACAAAAAGCTACCATTCGCAGAGGGTCACCAAAATTGGACGGCAACAGTTTGAATAAATGTTGCATCGTCCAACGGATCTAATTTCTGCAGCGACATTCAGATTTCAGGGTCAGAATTTGGTAGAAACAACATGCAAGCGTTGGCCCATCCTGACAAGCATCAGTGCTTCAGTCTGCAGCAGTGATATAGTCTGGAGAATATTAACTTGGCCCATTTCGGACCCCGTAGTACCAGCGGAACATCTTTTAATCTCCACAGCTTTGTTCACCACGTCTACACCTTTAGTGTTCCAACTTAACACGGATGCTTCCAGCAGCATAATTCAACATGACAGTGAGTCATATTCAAATCATCCCAATCCAATAAAAGACCCTTTTGAATGGGAGATTTGCATAATAGATTATGTCAACATTGTCTAACCTCTGATGAAATGGATCCCACACATTGCTGAATATGTACCTTGCAGATTTAAAGTAGCCCAATTCTGTACTGCCAAGGTGCACCTAATAAAGTGGCTGATTATTGTATTTTTTTTTAATGTTTAATGTTAATGTTTAAGACAAACATAAAACTTGTGTCAGAAAGAAAATTGCATGTTTCGCAATGAAAAGTGACATTTCTTAAATCTTTCATCCACTATACAGTCATTTAAATCACGTTCTCTGTCACGCAATTCCTATCCAAACCTATATTCTCTCTGTCTCTCTGTCTCTTTCTCTTTCCCGTAATTCGTCTGTCCTACTGACACAGTAACACCGAAGTGAAGAGATTGGTGGAGTGGGAATAAAAAAATTAAAAAAAAGACTGGAGTGGAGTGGAGTGGCCTTTTCCCTGTGCTAATCTCCATAGGCTGAAAACGCTCAGAAGAAGATGCAGGATTCATTTGTCTCCTTCCAAATGAATCGAATGTAAAAACTCAAATCCTCTCGATTCTCTGTGTTTTTGTGCCTCCCCCTCCTCCCACAATGTTATCTGTCAATCAAAGCCTTTCATTAGAAGGCGCGACACACCCACCGCAGCGTCTCTTCCACGTTTCCCACTATAATATCTTAATAACATAATCGGTCGTAAATTAGGCTCGGCAGAACTCATTTTTCATCGTTTCCTCTCGTTTTCGACCCTCCATGTCCACCTCTGTGTTTCCTCGCACAGATGTAAACCGCTGCTTGCCATGTCGCATCTCTCTTCTGCAAATAAATCGTTTATTTTCCGTTTTTTTTTTCTTCTCTCAAGTACTTGAAAGCACCAGCATTAACCCAATCCAACAGGCTTTCAACCTCTATATCAACGTTTGCATGTATTTCATCCCGATTCATTCAGAAATGTAACGCGGTAATCCTTGCTTTATTCCGTTTGTAGTTCTATTGAGCTGCTTCCACTGCAGGATCGATAGAGCTGAACAGGCGCTGCTGCTGCTTCTGCTGCGGCTGCACTGCTGCTTGCTCTCCACCGCTGCACTATGCAACGTGAATGTCAATGTCAGGTTTTTATATACAGCTGCGGTGCAGCGGTTCGGCCAGGATACATCATCCAGAATCACTTGCGTTCAAGCGCTACGGGGATTCATGTCTCTACGATTAAAAAAAAAAAACCTGACAGGTGTTGATGGTTTTTTTTTTCCCTTTTGACTCCCCCACCACCACCACATAAATGTATATTTTACAATCCACGGAGGTCCACTCACCGTCACTGCGGAGTGTCTGACTGCGTTGCACGCCGTCTGCCGTATCTCGGCCGCGCTCCCCGGTTTCAGCAGGTTCTTGGTGAATCTCCGGGTCGATTCGGCTGCCATCTCCTCATCTGAGCGGACCGAGTGATCTCTGCGACAGCCCCAGTCGGTTCCTGGCCCCGTCGCACCTAACCCGATCCTTCTGAGGTCTGTTTACACATACGCATACGCGCACGCGCACGCACACACACGCTTTACGCATACAGCGGCGAGTCGGTGATACGCTCTGCATCAAGTCAGTGGCTTTCTCAGACTCATCGCACGGTCTTTCAAATTAAAGTCCGATTCATAACCCAGAAATGAGCTACTCGCTGCCTTCAATCGCGGCTTTTATTTTGAAGGGAAATGTTAAATTTCCGTACTGCACAAGATTCCGGTCTTATAATTCCTCGTTAAATTGTTTTAGCTGCCTATTTTAACTAATTTTGAATCAAAATGTTTTATATGAGTGTTCTACATTTACTTGAGAGGAATAAAACTCTCACTTCAATTTTATTTGATATTTCTCTCAGGCCTTTATTAGAAACAGCTCATGTATTGGCTGGGAAATATCAGACAGCCTTTAGCAGTCCAGTCACGATCAAGGCAGGCTGAGAGTTTAGTTTTCAGACGAAGGACACCCACGAGCCAACACTGACCCCTGGTGGAAGTACTTAGCTATGACATTCTAAAAGCCCTGTCGTTTCCCATCGTTACGTTCCCATTTTCTTTCTGAATAAGGGTTCTTCATCTTATTACCAGATGTATCTACATTTATCAAAATTGATGGGTTAGGTTTAAAGTGCAAGGTAAACACAAGCAATAAAAACAAAAATACATGTCTGTGTTTCAGTTTGTGTTAGGTTAATATCATTGCAATTTCTCTTATTTAATTTGAGAATTTTTTATGTGATAACAGTGCAGTCAAGTGGGGATCGTGGCATGTTTGGAGGCTTTTATTTATGCGTCTGAGAGAGAAACTTTTTGTCTCTGATGATCGTTTTAATGCGCATGTAGCGCCTCCCAGAGGACAGCTGGAGGAATGTCGAATGTCTGGTATTCTGTCTGGTATTTTTGTAGTTTCTTACTTTAATAAGGGAGTGAGTTGCACGTCTCGGGCAGTCGTTCCCAAACTTTCCAGCTTTTGATCCATAAAATAAGAACGCAAGAGGCTCCCAAACTTTTTATTGAACATACAAATATGTTCATATTTTTATTTCTAAAGAGTCAATTGAGTGAAATCAATGAATGTGAATGCATAATGAAATCAAATTGTTGCATCTAGTGCATTTTTTTCCTTGAAAACAAGTGAAAGTGTATTCCATAGTCGTAATGCCTCACCAATAAACCAACCTAGAAAATTTACAATTGTGATTATTACTACCACTGGTGGTATGTCTTTCAGGCAATGCAACATCCAACTTGTCAACAAGACAAACAAAGAATCAAAATAATTAATTGACATCATTGATCTTTGACATTAAATGTGTCACTTTAGTCCTTGACATTGTGCTTGTCAGTTAAGGGGTATCAGGTTTCATGAGTCAGATGGTACTCTAGTTTTTTTACTGCCTGCTCAGCCCTTCTCTAGAATGTTCAGTTCCAACGATATCTATGACATCAACAGTGATGGCATAACTCCATGACACCACAAAAGAATCTCTCTCTTGAATATAGCTCACAGAGAGCATTCTGTCAGACCTATTCCACAGTTCTATCGCGGCAGATCACTCTACAAAGCACGTTCGAAAACCATTGAAACAAGCGGCATATCGATTCAATATATCGCACGCCATTCAGAGCAAGAACATCAACATGAAGCAACAACAGCTTGCATGTGAACATGAAGCTTTTCCATCTAAGCTTTCATGGGTCGACATAATGGACCTCAATGTCAAAGTCGACTACGACGCTGTCGTTTTCCCTTTCAAGGATGACAACGACAGCCCATTGAGCCGGAAGATGTACCAACAAAGATCCAGGGTGAATCAAGTCCTTCCGGCAACTTTGAGAGTTCAACATCTTCAGAAGTCCATCAGTCTGCTGGCTTCGAGATCACCCCCTCAGTGGAAGTCGTAGACAAGACAAGCCAACACGTCATCGATCTCACAAAGCAGGTGGACGAACTTAATACAATTATTCCAACATTTTGGTTCTGAAAAGACAAGCTTTTGATTCTGATTGTTTTCTAATGTGTTGAATGTGTCTGAGCACATTCAACACATTAGACTAATAGAGTACTTACTAGTAGACTAGTAGTAGACTAGTCAGTTGACTAGTCTTCTCTACTGACTAGTTTGACTACTAGTCTATTACTAGCTCTACCCTTAACTAAAGGGTAAATTTGCATCTTACCTCTAAACGTTACCCGGGACCCAAAGCAATGAGTCCATCATATTAGGACCGGGCTTTGGTCCTAATACGATGGACCTAATGTGACACTGGACATACAATGGTGCGTTCACACCAAATGCGTTTTGAGCATCAGGTACGTCTGGTTTGCATTCATAGTCTATGTCAAGGCATGTCGAAGGTACTGCAGTGCGCTTCAAGCAGCTAGCTCAGTGCAATTTGAACCGTTTGAAGCTTTCGACACATCTAGCGCATCCAGCACTCCACATAGACTTGGAATATAAACCAGACTCACCCGAAGCTCAAAACGTGTTTGGTGTGAATGGACCAGTAGAATGTTCAGTTCCACTGGTAACAATGACATCAGCAGTGGTGATGTCATTGTTACCAGTGTGTTTGCAGAGGCCCCCCTGCAAACACTCTCTCTTGAGTGTAGCAGACAGGCTGGTTTTTCAGACATATTCCCTTTTCAGACCTATAAGTCATAAGTTATGAATCTCCTACAGGAGCATTGTTAAAATTATTTGAAGGCACAGAATCAGCCCCATACAGTTTCACATTCTCAAGTGAGGGAGACTCACCTGGTATAATACATATTGTGAGGAGGCACGCAGCGGTACGAGTCACATTAAAGGTAGTAGGACGCGGCAGTTGTTATGAGGTGCAGAACAATCGGCGCCTCCTGTACATTGCATGTCAGTCATTGCCCTCCTTATGCATTGCTGTAGTGGGGATTTCAGTTACTTGCCTTGTTTTACATCTTAACAATCAAACCAAGCGTCTTAAAAACAAACAAAAAATAGACGCAAAGCACTTTAAATCACTAAAAACAAAGCCATGTACGTTTGTTTTAAGTGAAAGTTTAGGGGTAACATTATTTGGCGTACAGAGATTTTGCTAAAAGGGAATTTCAAAGCACGTCATTCTTTTCAATGCTGAGTAAATATGATCAATTCAACCATTTTTTTTCAGTGTGAGGTTATGCTGCTTTTGTAAAATAGTCAAAGTTTTATGGCTTCTGTACATCTTTGCTAGTGGTTTCATCTAATTAATCCATTTCCATACGTATTACAAGGAACTTTAATTTGAGTCAACATAAAAATTACAGCTATATGAACTAATTTTGTCAGTTTACTGCGGAAGCTGAGTAGCACAATGTATCAACACATTTACGGATGCAGTGAACATAAAGTTCTGCAGCTCCACCATATCTCACCTCAGTTTGAGGATTAAATAATTACATTGATGTTTTTAACTGAAGCTACTTTTTGGGCAGGAGGCGAAAATAGTTGCGCGTCGGTGTTGATCCTCTGGGTGGCAGCATAGCACCACAAAACAAGTTATGTCATTGTACCCATGTTCAATTGATTTAAGACACTCACTGATTTTAAACCACAACCAGCTGTAAATGAAAAAACACAGATGCGCTCCTGACTGCAACTTAAAGACACAAATTACAATGACATTCACATTTTGGACTGTGGGAGGAAGCTGGTAACACCTTGAGAATTTCTTTTTGCAGTTGAAGGAAATTGTACATGTTTTATTCTCAAGAAAATAAAGTCAGGTCCAAAATTAGTGATACCCTCCTCAGATTTGTATTTAAAAAATATTTTATTGTCACAAATATGTTTCGTTTGACTGGAAGTCGTGTTCATGCTTCAGGTCTGTTCTTGTCGTGTGGGAAGGATTTATTTTTCTGCTTCTGTTGATTACGAATGCAAACACATGATGTTTGACTACAAACATCGAGTGGCTGATGCAGCATTGACTGCTACAGTAGATACAACAGTATCCAACCCAACAGAACAAGATCACAATAGTGTAGTTTACTAAATTACACACCTGTATGGTACAGATCTTTGACGTTCTGGGAGAAAAGATCAATCGTGCCCAGAAAGAAAGTCTTCTGCAAGACCTCAGAGGTCTTGCAGACTGGTTTGATTCCAAAATCCTGCCTTCAAAAATGAAATGGCCCTGATTGTAAAACTTTCACTAGTGGCTTCTGAATATTTCTGCAGACTTTATGCAAATGTGTTGCATTGATATGGACAAATACAGCTAGAAAAGATTGGACTACAAATGAGAGGATTTTGAGGTACTGTCTGCTGTGGTGCACGATCTCCTTTGATCGTGCTCTTTGCAACGTACAAACCAACACCTATATTACACCCTGAAGGGAGAATATGTAATAAGCTTTGAAAGAAAAAAGTTTAAAAGCTCTTCAGAAAACCTTGGGAAGTATTTCTTGAATCTGGCTTGGCCAAAGCAAAATAAAATAAAAAGGAAGAAAACCGACCCTTTTTGTATATAGATAGCATTTTACTGGGTTTTTATGTCATAGACCAGCAAATACACCCCTCTACTTTGATACCCTTTTGGAAGTCATACAGTGGTAAATAGAGTCTGTCTGTGAGTGATTTAATCTCAGTATGAATCCATTTGTTCAGTGAACACCCCTGAGGTCTTTTAGATAACATCAGTGACTAAACAGCATCATCAAGATCGAGGAATTCTGCTGACAGGTCACAGTTAAAGTTGTGGAGAAATCAAAAATAGGACAATCACCACAAACCAGTTCAATCCATCATCTGCAAAGAGTCTGACTGAGAAATGCAAACGTCTCAAGACATTTCTGTCCTCCCAAAGTGACAGGTGGGCAGCCTGGAGGCCTGAAGTAACTCTGGAGGAGCTGCAGAGATTCACAGCTCAGTCGGATGAATCTGAACAGTCTCAAAATAACGCTTGTTAGCAGTTGCAAAAGGCTTGGAGGAAGTTTCCCCTCCAGAAAGCCAAACAAGTTAATCATAGAGTCAGATCTATGATGGAAGATGCAAAAACAGCAAAAAATAAAGAATAGCAACATACTGTAGTCAAGAAACGCCTGTTGTTATGCTTGAGCATGATGAATCGTAATGTATTAGCCAGGCAGTCATTAACACGCTGAGTTCCCCCCCATAATCCCAGCCTTATATGGCTGACAGCAGAGGGTAACTGAGAGGTGAAGAGTGAAATGTATAACGCGGAAAAAAATAGAAGAAAAACTTGCAACAGCCAAGACAGCAAAACGAGGGAGTTTAGAGAGTGAGAGAAATGCTGGATCACTTCCGGCACAACTTAGACATAGTGCAGCTTTAGCCAGGCAATATGTCTTGTCAAGTCCCCAGATTCAATAACAAGATAGCCCTCTTCAACATCCAGACATTTCCAAATCCAAGATGGTCTCGAGGATGAGGAAAGAAAAGGGGCCGTTCATAGCCTTCAGGGATGGCTACAGGGTCACATTTCCTCTGACCAGAGCTTTGACTGTCTAATTTTAATTTTCTTTCTCACACAACAAGGAGTGGATGTTCATCTGAAGTTAACATATCCCTGTTGGCAGCACAGAAAAGAATGATTCTCGTGAGGTCAGGGTTTGTGTGTGTTAGAAAACTCTTAAAAAGCTGCAGGCATGATGCAGGGATTTGAGTTTTGTGGGAAATGAATCGGTCTGATGGTGGACATGAAGCCACAGAGAATAGAATAGCATTTATTGTCATTGAACAGGATTCAACGAAAGAGGGACTGCTACGTATGTAGAATGAAATTTGGAAATACTGAAAAATAAACAAAAAGGCATAAAGTAGGAATTAACATTGAACTAAAACAATTGGAAGCTTTCTGAATACTTGTTTCTATTAAACTTGGACAAGCCAGTGTCGACTGAAGTATGTTTCATGAATCTCTCGGACATATCTTTACAAATGAAGAATTAAAGTTAAAGTTTAAAGTTGTCTAAAGTTTAAGGAAGAAGTGGCTAGTTAAGCTACACTGAGGAAGCAAATTTTCTAACTTTGTTGCTAGTACATTATCAATAGTATGTGTTCTTTTTATTTTGTCTATTTAAAATTTAAAAAGAAAACTTTTTCACTCCTTTGAGCTTAAACTAAATTGAGTTTATCTGTGAAATTTATAAAAGCCTTTGAAGTGCATCTGATTTGTCTCTACAAAACTGTCTAAAGTTACAAATGATGACTGACACCCATCACCTGGAAAGCTATTTTACTCATGTGTGAGCTGAAGTCACACATGAATGAAAGTGAGAGAAATGCACACAGAGGTGCTATGTAACTTCAGCATCAACGGGTCGTCAGCATCAGTTTATCATGGTTCACTCCAGTTTTGTGCATTTTTCGTGCTTGTACAGGTGATTTATGGTAAAATGCAGAAAAGGACCTTCACATTAAGTCCGAGCTTTAGGATATTAAGCAGCATCATGTTCTTATTAGTTCTCTACTTGGTCGAGTTAGCTTTTTGGAGGAGGGGCGGGGGGAGCAAATTGTGTATATGTGTGTTTTAGGTGTGCGTGTGTGTGTTTGTGTGTGTGTTTAAAGGAGTGTCTGATGCCTGGGGTGAAATCAGGCACATAAAAGGAAGTGATGAGGTCTGGATCTTCAGCATCCTGACAGCTGTAGATTAAATTAAAGAACTTCTGACAAATCAAACAGATTTCGCTCTCTGTCTTTCTCTCCATCTCACTCTCTATCCCTTTTCACCCCCAGAGCCCACATCAGGCAAGCTGGGTGCGTAGCTTTAAACAAAATGGATTTCATCTTTAAGGGCTTGAGTGGGCTTTGAAACGGCACCAGCTGCCGGGCCTGCTTGTCAGTTGCTTTTATTTTTTTTCACCCCCTCTTCTGGACTCATCGGCTCAGCTTTTTTTTTTTTCTCCAAGAGACTTCAGCAAACTTGAGCCATATTGCGGCAGATAAAGGGAGAACATCGGGTCTTCAAACCCTGACAGTAATTGAGAGATGAAACGGACACATTTTCCAGGTTCTGAGAAGCCCACTCCGATCGGCTCATCAAATGCTCTCACTTGGGATTCTGGCGGATTGACAGGGAGCCGTGCTCTGCTCCCACAGGATCAAGATTATGCTTCTAATAGGACGTTAGCGCTTCATAGCGCCATCAATTGGAAGATAAATCCAATGAAACACAGAAATATGTGTTAAATGGACGCCCCCTACAAGTAAAAATGGAGCACATATGTGCAACCTCAGCTGCGTCTATCATTATCGTAAAGTTAATGTGGTGCAAGAGATCATGCACCACAGCAGACAGCACCTCAAAATCCTCTCATTTGTAGACTAATACAATACATTGTGCAACGATGTCTAACTGGAAACATCCTTCACATTTATCGGGAACCCTACTAAACGTGGAAAGCACTTAAAACAAATAAACTAACCACTTTCAGCAGTATCAACGAACATTTTAAAATGAGCGTTGATTTGATTTCAGTGGAGATAACAATCCAAAGTAATTTATCTTGATCAAAATCCAAATGACTCCTGTGATGAATGTTTAATTTTCTGGCCAGGCCACCCAATTTCTATTTCAACTTCATTTGACCTTTGCAAGAGAATAGCAAAAGTCATAAGATACTTTTCCATACATCAGCAAAATTCATGTTTATGTTTGTGATGGTAGGGTAAAATCTACTTTAACCCTGAGTGTAGAAACAGCTTTAGGCAAGTAGCTGTTTTCCTCTAACGTTTGAAGATCAACACACATCTGTGAACGGGATGCTCTCTCGTCTTTCTCACACTGAAGAGAGGCAATGAGACATGTTTCTTCTTTGCATGTCAAATTTTAAATGATGGGAGTCCTTCATTTTCTAGCAATAGCAGATCATTAATTAAATCCTACGTGACAATGATCAGCTTAAAAAATAAATAAATAAATATAAAAATGTTGAATTGCAATTAATTTTATAGGACATGTTAAGGTTGCAATAGAGCATGAAACTAGTGATTCAATAAAACAAGGAAAAGACAATTATTTAATTTCATAATTTCTTTCCCAACATAGAATTTTTTGAATGGGAGTAAAACTAAAAGTTGTAATGTAATGGTTGTTATTATTTTTTCACAGTGCAAAAATTAAATGTGGTTTTGTTGCTTGATTTTAAAAAACAACTCTGTGCAAATTACACTTTAAACTAATACAAAAAATTATGTGTTTTATGCTCTATTGTATGTTTTATATGTTTTATTAAGTGAGGTTAAATGTTAAACTGGTTATAAAGCCACAAAACTGTAGATTGTGCAAAAATTACACCGCATATAATCTCCAAGTCACTAGAGAGCAGTGTTGGGCAGCGATGAAAGGGAAGAGGCTAAGCGTATTCGTGTGTGTGGGAGAGAAACTCGCCCGTATGCAGCCGTGTTTGGACTCAGAAATGCAAGGCTGCAGCAGCTGGCCAAATAGAGTGAGCAGGGAGTCACGCAGAAGCTGTGTGTGACTGTGTGAGGAGGGAGCGGTGCAGACCGCTGAGGAGAGGCCTTCTACTCGCTCCGACTCCTCAAACCAACAGAATTAATAAGCTCATTTGCCAAGAAAAACACTCTAATCAGTGGGTTTCCTCTCATTAAAAGTTAATTAGTTTGACACGAGTTTCCTGCAGAAGAAAGTATTGGCCACTTAGAACTCATTAGAGCCAAAGGAAAACATCAAACTGAGGAAAGCAGGAGAGGGGAGAAAGAAGGAATGAAGCACACACACACACCTACTCTCGCACACATTCAAACATTTTATCATCCCAGCGCACGCTGAGACTCACGGAAGCTGGCAAAGCCACAAATGTGTGTATTACTTTGTCTTTTCCATCTGTTAGGAAAAAATGTAAACATCCCTGCCAGTAGACATATACATAAAGTCATATATAAGTATCATACGTAAAATAATCCTATAAGTACAGCAACCTGATTTGAATGCTTCTCTAGAGGTCATCAAACTTCTAATCTGAGGTGTGTCTGAAACCTTAAATATACAATTCTGTACTCAACATATTGTTGTTGTTTTTTTTCAGAATCTTTTTGTAATAGAAGCTGAAATACAATTAACTAAAACAAAACTTACGAACTCAAGTTAAAGAATGGGGAAAAAAAAAAAAACATCCAGTGATGTCCAAAGGCATGTGGCGAATCCCACAAACAGAAAGGCACCAGCCGGCCAGCAGATCCAGATCTAGAAGAACAACCTTTTCTGTGAGGCTGAAAGGTTATCCAAAAGCAGCAACTTGAATTGTTGCTAATGTGACATACTGTTGTGCAAAAAAAATAAATAAATAAATAAATAAAATGACAATGCTGCAAAATAGCCAGAATTCAAATTGAACCCATGCTGATGTTGCAGTAAAGTTTCATGGTTCTGTGACTTCTTCACATCTCTGCGCAACAACTCGTTTCTGAACACCCACTTCAATATTTCATTCAGTGCTTTGCTAATGAAATTTTAGGCTGATGCTGAAGACAAAGGCAGAAGCAAATTTATGAAGAAACTCCAAGTGGTTTAGAATTAGGAAAGAAAGTCACAGAATTGTCCTGTAATGCCAAAATAAACACAAAGATCTCTAAAGTGCTGACAGTTCTAAAGATCTTCTTGTGGTCAGTCCAAACCCAGACACAAATTGAGTCGTGCCTTGCCACGCTGCTAAATGAAGTGAGGCACCCACACCCTCCTCTGTTTCCTCCCCCGCTCCATCTCTCCACTGCTCCACAGCTTCACTGATCTGTCCAGCCTGCTTAGACTTCCCCTTGTTAATGAATCATGAAGTTTGACTTTTGCTCCTTAATAAGCAGTGTTTTGCAGAGAGCGTGTGGAAAGCCCAGAGTTTGTTTTTGTTTAATTAGCTCAGCAGGTTCTCTGTCCACGGGGCTCATTAAAGGGAGACGGCTCGGGGCCCGCTGAGCGGCGTCCAACGAGGAAACGCTGAAAGGCGGGCCCTCGCTGCCAGGTGGCTACAAGACGAATGGGCCCGGGCACAGGCTGAGACGGGGCAGGAAACGCAGTGGCATTGGGCTGCGAAGTGAGGAACAATGATGGGAAATGTTCTGGTGAAAACATGCGGACTAGCGGTGAAAGACGGCTGGGAAGGGGCAAAGAAAGAAATGAAGAAACAAAATCAAAGAAAGGCTGATGGAGACAGAGGTTTTAAATCCTTTTTTTTATGATTTTTTTTATGTCATAAGAGACAATGCTGGCAACCATGCAGACAGAAATCCAATAAGACGTGTAGTTTTAGAGGTTAAGGTTGTCATTGTTCACGTTAAACTTTAGGTCAGTGATATAAAAATAAATGCAATCTGTTTTGCCTCAACCATTTGATCTGATTGGATTTAAGCAAATGTGCTCCCACAAGAAAATGTTTGTCCAAAGGTTTAAAGAATTTTTCAAGGTACAGACAAAAAACCAAGGATAAATAACTTCCTAGTTTTACTCAGCAGCTAATATGTGATCCAATCAGACCTTCTTGCAGACCAAGTCAACTTGGGCAGTCTCTTTTTAATTGTACAGGCAATACTTTCATAAAAACATGTTAGAAAATTGCTACTGTAGTGATATTTTAGGGATCTTGGAGGATTCCTGTGAAGTGCATTCCTAACAGTAATGTCAACAATGCTTGTCTTGACATTTCAAGTTTAAAAGAAAAAATACTAATACAAAAAATACTTCTCTATATATACATATACATATACATATACATTGACTACATATACATACAGTGTAGAAAGAGTCTTAATATTGTCATCTTTAGCTGAAAAGTATCTGTCCAACTAGAAAACATGCATCTTTCTCCTGCCATTTTTGTTTTCATTTATGCATCTCGCTGCTGGTATATATTACACATGAGTTGTCCTCATGCTGAAAATATGACTTCACCTGTCATATGTACTCATCGTGGCAGAAGAAGAAAGCAAATATATATTTTTACTAAGGAAAATTACAAAATAATAACCCACAATGACTTGGATAAGAACTTTTGAACATGTTAGTGTGGGGTCATATTAGATTAACGTCCTGCTGACGTCCTGTTATCGGCATCCTCAAAACATTACAACAAAGATTTCATTGTGATCAGCGCCCTCCTGTCCATTTTATTAAATATATTGGTTTGCAAGCATTTTATAACAGAGAGAAGAACACGATCAGCTGTTTTCTCCAGACGTGTTATCATGTTTATTGTAATCATGGGTTATCAAAATGTTATTTTAAATGACTCCTCAAGATTCATCAATCTAACCACTGTTTTCAACATATTTTGGATTTTCCTTGTTAGACTGTGGATTCTAGCTTCAGTTTGGATTTTTAGTAATCAGTTTTGTTTTGGGACAAAGCAAATATGGCCCACGGCGGTTCTGGCTACATTAAGGAACCTCAGCAGAATTAATCGGTGAGTCTTTGTGAATAAGGAATGAGAAAACATGTAAGTGTGTTTGACATGTAGAAAGGAAACCTCCAGGGAGAATAATGTGGAGTAAATGTTAAAGGTATCATTGTAAAAAAAAAAAAGACCTTTTGAGCCTGTTGCCTCACTGAAAATCGCAAACTAAATTTCACCTCCACTTTCCATCCTGGTGCACATATGGAAAACCGCAATCACCCTATGAGAAAACACCTCTATAGAGCGTCCGTCAGTACGATCACCCAAAACAGGTTCTGCGATTCATACACAACCGATTTAGAAACAGATGAAGGCTTTACACTATAAGGAACTGGAAATTTGGGCTCTTTTCTTTTCCCGAGTCATCTCAGTTCAACCTTGTTTGCACAGATAACCTCTAAAGCCCCGAAGATAATGCCGTCGTGTCATGAATAAATGAAGGGGCAGCGGTTGATTTAAGACAGAGTCAACTAAATGTAAGACAACACAATAAAGCTATCATAAAGTTTCATTAAAACATCAGGAAATCAATTTACATTCTGCGCACTCGGGTCTTAGCCTGAGTGATTATGTTTCACGAGCACTAATTAAACAATGACTGATCATCGTTTTTCCAGAGTAAATTACACACAAAAAAAGAGGCTGCTGCCAGTTTGGTGGAGCCGGGCCAGAGCTGTGCGCTGCGTCTCACTGCCTTACCTGGTGACATTGTGTTTTTGTGTGAAGTGGGATGCCAAGGCGAGACGTCTCACCTGTTAAAGAGTCGTTGTGCGTTCTCTTGCCAAGCTCACCTGGACCGCCTCAGCTACGCCGATGACCTTGCGGCGGAGAGCAACTCTGCACGTGTAAAGCTTTCGACTGAATCAAAGCAGATTGTGGTGTACTGTTGGTAGTCAAGAAGACAACTGAGAAGAAGGTGCAAGTTGCAACGGAAAACAAGAGCAGCGCCGTTGATCCTTTGGTGAGTTTTTGCTCAGCTGAACATGAATTCTGGGTGGTGCAACACATCTGGAAGATTTTGAAGAGTTTGGGAAATTTTCTGATCAGACTTCAGTTTAGTGAATTTAAAAGATAAATATAAACCAAAGGTTCTAGAAAAAATGAAGAGCCACCAAATACTGATTTCTGAATTCTTCCTGAGTTAAAGCATCAGTATTCCTGTTTCTAAATGAACATAAACTTGTTTTCTTTTCATTATCTGAAGTCTGAAATCACTGCATCATTTTTGTAATTTTGACCATTTCTCATTTAAATACCAAATAATAATAAATTTTTGCTTAGAATTTCTTAGACATGCTGTCAGTAGTTCATAGAAGAAACTAACAATGTTCATTTTACTCAAATATTTACATATTAGGAGTAAAATCAGAGAACTGACAACTTTACAGGGGTCTCTTAACTTTTTCTAGGGGTCTGAACTTTTTCCAGAGCTGCATGTAAGATTTTCTTGAACTTTATTGACTGAAAAGGTGTATAACAAAACTGGATGGGTTAAAAACTTTTGAAAAATACGATACAAACTGATCGTGTGACCAGTTAGACAAAGAAAAGCTAATGAAATAAACAAATCTGTAAATGCATAGAAAACAAGTGAATAAAAGCATCAGTAACAGAAGAATAACTAAAGAAAAACATTAGGGCTTTTCATGAAGAGCAAAATTCACTATGCTTGCAACAAAGCTGGCTTGTGAAGTTAGTGAAGTTAACTTAAATTCAAAAAAAGTCATTCAACTCAATCCCACATACATTTCAATATGTTCTAGGTATTAAAAGTTCATTAAGTTTGGATTATTATACAAATTAGACTAAAAGGTTTTCTGTCTAAGAAAACCCAGCAGATTGCATCAAATCATTGACTTGTAGGTGACAAAAAATGTAGCAACTGAAAAGGAGAAAAAAAATTTGCAACATACTCAAACTCTTTTCCTCATTATTATTATGGGATATTTATGGGTAGAATTTGGAGGAAAGAGGTCAATTCAATGCAATTTGCAATCAGGCTGAAACAAAAAGTGTGGAAGAGGTGAGACGTGGTCATTATTTTCAACATGCACTGCATCTTGCATTTTGTACCCGTCTCAACAAAGAATGATTTCATGTGATTTTATTTGACCTCTTGCCTGTTGTGTGTGATGGAAGTGCATTCGTGTGAAGCCAATTACAATAATCCCCCATCAGGGAGGCCACTTAGAGTTATGCTGATTTGACCAGAGGTCATTTTCCTCCATATTTAATGGGAGTCGACTGGCCAAAGCTGGAGCTGAAGTCAGATCAAACAACTGATAAAAAGTAAAAAATTATGACAACACAGTAGTCCTGGGTCTGATTCTCCAATTGTTTGCTGCATGTCTTCCCATTCTCTCTCCTCTCTATTTTCTGCCCATTTATTAGAAAATAAAGGTCAGTCGACACTAAAAATTCTTTAAAAAGATTTTTTTTTTTTACTGTGGCCAGTAAAGAAAACATACTTGAACTAATCTGTAATTCATTTTCATGTAATGCACAGAGATTTGTGGAACTATGCCTAACCCTCAAGGCAAGGGTTAGTTAGAGGTAGGGTTAGGGTTAAAGGCAAGTCCAGTCCCTGAGAGCTACCAACCTGAAACTTGCCTCCCTTCCCTATCACACCTGAATCAATGTGCTCATTGCCTGGCCTCTGAAAAACTGGCCGATGAGGGAATTCTGCATGGATGCAGCTAAAACTTACTGCATGGTAGTTCTTGAGGGCTGGACTTATCAGAATGTTGTCTTTGTATAGGGTCTTATCTTGACTTCCCCAAAAACTAAATAATCCCTACTGTTTATAGGTGTTGTGATATAGTGAACAGTACATGTTTTCTCTCTTTCTAAACCAAAGTGAGAAATTTCCAGTAATTTGCAAGAAAAATGTTATGTCTAACAGAGTGAGGATAAATAACATGTACAAAAGGAACTGCACTCAGTTATTTGTTTTCAGAGGAGCTCTGAGGGCAATGCGGATCAATGGTTGCTGGGAGCATCTACATCTCCAACATCAGAGACATTTGCATTGTTTGATTGTGGCTAAACCAAGTTTAGACGTACAGTAAGAGTATTAGCCCAAAGGTTTGTTCCGGACTTTATGCTTTTCTGTTTATTAGATACATATTTTTTGTGTGTGGGGGAGAAGGTAGGGTTATATTTAGAGAGATTGATATTCTCTATTTACAGAATGAATTGCATTAACCAAACAGGAAGCTGCTGGCATTGGATTCCATGCAGGGGTTAAGGGAGTGTCTGGAGTTAAAAAATATCAGCGTAACCTCTGCTTTAACCCCACATATGAGCACTTATTGATTCATTCACTTTGAAGAGGTCCTTGGAATTGTTTTGATGAGGAACTATTGTGGCAGTCTGTGGGGGCTTCCAAGGCACTAGTCCAAATGAGAATGTCTCCAAGCTGGAGACACAGAGACAGACAGAATCACAAAGGCTTGTGCAGAAAGACAGACACACAGACAGCGCACCAACAACAACAAAAAAAGGGAGAAAAAGAGTAAAGGAGCTATAAAAAAAAAACAGAGTAACCCTTGTTTCAGAAACAATGACTTTCCTGCCAATGGAAAGTGATGGCTGAGCTGTTGCAATATCCATGTCTCTGACAGAACTCAGAGCGTATCAGGTTTATTGCATTACCTGGGGAAAAAAAAAAAAGGGAAAGGGTAGAAATAATCAAAAATGCATCAGAAATAATGCACTTTTCAGACTCTATCCATCATTGTTTCGGCACCCTCGATCCTTTACGAGAAGTGAGCGAACCGCGGGAGGGGGTGAGGCACTCGCTGCCGCTCCCGTCGCCAAAGAGCAGGGTGGGTAATTAAATTGCGTGTCGCTCTCTAAGAACTAAAATGAATGAAATAGATGAATGCTATTGCATTATGCCACAATCGTGACCTGCAGAAAACTAATGGCGGAATAATAGTTTTAGGTACTGGGTCTGTCTCTCTGACAGCCTCTTGAGTGAATATGCAACAGCACCAGCAGTCAAGACGGCTTGTCCTACACCTGTAACGGTCTCCTAGCCTGTTAGCCTCTCCTCCTCCCGCTGCCCTCCCTCAATCATGTAATCCATTGACCTTTCCTTCTCCAACATGTCACGTTCATACAGCTCTGAGTTCAAGGGCAGCACACAGTCCAAAGGGGTTGCACCGTTTTAGGTCTGTTTCTCTGTTTTTTATGGTTACTTTTGAAGCACCCAGCCAAAACAGCGGCCCTTTTTTCTCCCCTCTTTCTCTCTGTTCAACATGCCTCCCAGAGATGGGCGCCTTGCTTTGTAGTTTGTTGACGGCAAAGAGCTGAGAAAATTGTCCTGAAATCCTGAGCAAAAAGGAGTGTAAATAAAAGATCAAACCAGGCCTGTGAGCAGAACCAGCGGCCTGGTACTCAGCGCAATAACTCACAACGTGTCGCCATGTATTAGCTTGATGCGTTCACTCCGGGGGTGGAGAGAGGTAGCCAGGAGCTCTTCTTCGCCGCCGCTGCGCTGTTTACTGTACAATCACCAGAGGACACACAGGATAATTCTGCTGTAAAGAAACACGGTTTACTTAGAATTTCAACTTTCATAAGTTGCTCACCTGGGACGTCTTCTCCACGTACGATTAAAGAATTACAAAGCTCAGACACTGAAAAGTGTTTTCAGACTGCAGACAGGAGAGGTGTTGGGTTGTTTCTATGACCAAGATGCTGTTTTTTGCTGGCAGGAAAGAAGTTTGGCAGTTTGAAACAAAGCTCAGGTCAAAAATTGTGGCGCGTGTTGCTTGGGACTAAAAGAAGCCTTGATATTTTTCACAGACGGTCAATTAGGCTAAACAACAACCTGAAGAGATTTTGAGATCCCTCTTCCTTAAGATTTACGTATCTAAGTCAGAGGATTGTGTTAATAATTTTAACCTAAGTTGGCTGATTAGCCTTTTACCTGTTGAGTAGTTAATGCATTGTAACGATAGCGAAGTTCAACAAAGAATTGATTGGCTTTTGACATGAAGTTTAAGGTTTTAAATCCTCTCATGTCATCCATCAAACAGTTTCTGAGGTTCAAATTGCTTTTAATGAGAGATCAAAGAAAGAAAGGGGCTGAATGACCCAAATTCGGGCGTCCCGTTTTTCACGTGCCGCCAGTCACTTCTCCACATTTTTCTTCCTTGTGTTAAAACACAGTAATCTTTTTGGAAAATAATGCGTGGACACTAAACGCACACGGTCAGTCTCATTCCTGTCCAGTTAGCAGCATGTCTGAAGCAGATAAGTGCAGGTCAATATTTCTAACTCCTGACCGAAACATGGGAAAACACCACTGATATCTCCTGCTAACTACATAATTAGCTGAATGTGACTGTGGGACACAGAATAAGCCTTTGGATTGAACAAAAAGCAAGTGAAAAACATTGTTTACTTCTGTTTTACATCAGAATTTTTACTCTCCTCCTTTATCCAGGTTTGGGTCTGACAGAACTGATCCAGAAGAGATATTCTGGGCGAGTTACTTAGGCTTCTTTTTATTATATACTTATTTTAAGTTTTGAGATCGATTCCACTCATACTCTGCTTAAGAGCTTAAACAATTCACAATGAAGCTTAAAAATTTTACCCAGAACATTAGAAAAAAACATGTCCAAAACATCCCAATAATAATTAAATGATCCAAAAACAGACAAGAGAAATAGTTTCTGCTGTCACCAGCCCAACCTTTAAATGAAATAGAGTTTAACGCTTTATATTTTAAAGCTCTTTATACGATCAAATCTGTTTGGTGAAACAACGTTCTGAGCCCTTTTCTCCTCGTTTCTTCTGTCCATGTTAAAAACATCAAATACCACTGACAGACATAATCAACATGCATTTAAAAAAGCCCTTTCAAAAAACACACATGCATAATATCATGCATTTTACTTGAACTTTTGTGTTATTATTGTTAATACCATAAAAATACAGTATTTCCTTTAAGGTTACCACACCAGTCCACGCCTAATAGACACATGCAATATTTTATTCAGGGTCATACATTGAGTGTGTATTTTGCGTAAGAAGTGTATTAGTTTTTTAAATCCCTTTCATTTTAAATATAGATTTAAGCGAAAAGGAAAACACATTCAGGCTGGGGCAGGAGGACAGCTGAATGGATCCTCACTTTGGGCTTCTGTTTGGATTTTTAATGTCAAACAGGGTCCTCCGGCTTCCCCCGGGCACATCCTGAAGCATGTATGTCACTTGAAATTGCTCTTAAGCCAATGTTGTGCCTTGTCGCTCCACACCGACTGCTCCTGCATTGAACCCAAATACTCCTTGCTTAAGAATTCAGATTACAATTTGTTCCTTCCAGTTAACTCTTTAGTAGACTTGGCCCTATGCATTATTCAACTCATGCTGGATAGGTTCATATTGACACAACAGGGGGTCAGTCAGGTAATTCTTATTTATAAAGTGAAACATCAAGAACATCTTTAATAATGGATATGCTCCTCTCCTGTGAGACTTGTCCAGAAGATGGCAGCACCCAGCTACGCTGTGTCCTCTCTCTGATCCATTGTGCCAACCGGTGAGGCGCATGGACATGCATTGCGCCCCCCCGCTGAAGTAACGATGGAGCCGCTTTGTGGCTGCGCCCTGCAACCCAGCGTGGACGCCTGGATCGGACCGGGGGATCTGGTTCTTCTCACTGTGTTTCCCTTTCTAAAACACGTTGAACCCGTTAAACTGTGGCTTCGCGAAACCCCCACAGCTGATCAGCAGTGAATGCTGAACACAAACCCTGTCTGGGGAAATGAGCAG